>NC_000069.6:48833117-49433117 GCF_000001635.26 Mus musculus | reverse complement strand
TTCAGCTAAAGCAAAAAATATCATGGCAAAGATGGGTTATAAAGAAGGAAAGGGGTTAGGATGTCAAGAGCAAGGAAGGACAGAGCCCATCTCACCTAATATCTAATGATTGGGCAGTTTTAGTTACCTCCTTTTCAGGAAAAATAGATAACCATTATCCAAAACATCCAATTTTACAGTTTGCGCAAAATCAATCTGTTGTGTTTCCACAAATAACAGTAAGAAACCCACTTAAAAATGGGATTGTGGTATATACTGATTGATCAAAAACTGGCATAGGTGCCTATGTGGCTAATGGTAAAGTAGTATCCAAACAATATAATGAAAATTCACCTCAAGTGGTAGAATGTTTAGTGGTTTTAGAAGTTTTAAAAACCTTTTTAGAACCCCTTAATATTATGTCATATTCCTGTTATGTGGTTAATGCAGTAAATCTTTTAGAAGTGGCTGGAGTGATTAAGCCTTCCAGTAAAGTTGCCAATATTTTTCAGCAGATACAATTAGTTTTGTTATCTAGAAGATTTCCTGTTTATATTACTCATGTTAGAGCCCATTCAGGCCTACCTGGCCCTATGGCTCTGGGAAATGATTTGGCAGATAAGGCCACTAAAGTGGTGCCTGCTGCCCTATCATCCCCGGTAGAGGCTGCAAGAAATTTTCATAACAATTTTCATGTGATGGCTGAAACATTACGCCGTCGTTTCTCCTTGACCAGAAAAGAAGCCCGTGACATTGTTACTCAATGTCAAAGCTGCTGTGAGTTCTTGCCAGTTCCTCATGTGGGAATTAACCCACGTGGAATTCGACCTCTACAGGTCTGGCAAATGGATGTTACACATGTTTCTTCCTTTGGAAAACTTCAATATCTCCATGTGTCCATTGACACATGCTCTGGCATCATGTTTGCCTCTCCTTTAACCGAAGAAAAGGCCTCACATGTGATTCAACATTGCCTTGAGGCATGGAGTGCTTGGAGGAAACCCAAACTCCTTAAGACTGATAATGGACCAGCTTATACATCTCAAAAAGCCTAGCAGTTCTGCCGTCAGATGGACGTGACCCACCTGACTGGACTTCCATACAACCCTCAGGACAGGGTATTGTTGAGCGTGTGCATCGCACCCTCAAATCCTATCTAATAAAACAGAAAGGCGGAGTCGAGGAGGCTCTACCCCGAGTACCAAGAGTGTCTGTGTCTATGGCACTCTTCACACTCAATTTTTTAAATCTTGATGCTCATGGCCATACTGCGGCTGAACGTCATTGTTCAGAGCCAGATAGGCCCAAAGAGATGGTTAAATGGAAAGATGTTTTAAGTAACAAATGGAAAGGACCGGATCCTATTTTAATAAGATCCAGGGGAGCTGTTTGTGTTTTTCTACAGAATGAAGGCAACCCATTTTGGATATCAGAAAGACTCGCCCAAAAAATCCAGATTGACCAAGGAAATACTGATGTCCCTCATCTTGGTGATGTCCAGGGCGACAACAACAAAGGGAGAGCAGCGTTGGGAGATACAGAATTGGACGGTTAAATTTGAACAGACCCTTCGAAAATTGAGACTTGCCATCATTCAGGTCAATTCCACGCACTTGGACCTGTCCCTGACAAAAGGATTATCTCCTCAACATTTTCCTTCTTTAAAGCATGGGTGGGGGTGGGATTATTTGGAGCTACACTTTGCTGTGGATTAGTGTTGGTTCTCTGGTTGGTCTGTAAGCTTGAGGCCCAAACTAGGAGAGACAAGGTGGTTATTGCCCAGGTGCTTGCAGCACTAGAACATGGTGCTTCCCCTGATATAAGCAATAGGTCGCTGGCTGCTCAGCTCTTGCTTCCCACGAGACTGGTCTCATTGCACGGGATAGAGTGAGTGTGCTTCAGCAGCCTGAGAGAGTTGCACGGCTAAGCATTGCAGTAGAAGGGCTCTGCGGCATATATGAGCCTATTCTAGGGAGACATGTCATCTTTCAAGAAGGTTGAGTGTCCAAGTGTTCTTCCCCCAGGAAAAACGACACGACCAGTCCAGGACCCCTCCGGGTGATGAGCCTGGGAGGAGGTTTTGTGTATGGCTCCTTTACCTGCACACTGGGGATTTGACCTCTATCTCCACTCTCATTAGAATGGGTGGCCTATTGCTCTTAAATAAAAGAAAAGGGGGAGATGTGAGGAGCCACCCTCACATTCGCCATTACAAGATGGCACCGACATCCTGTGTTCTAAGTAGTAAACAAATAATCTGCGCATGTGCCGGGGTAGCTTTCCACTCCATGTGCTCTGCCTTCCCCGTGAAGACAACTCAGTCGATGGGCTGCAGCCAATCAGGGAGCGACACGTCCGAGGCAGAAGACAATCCTCCATAAAAGGGACAGGGTTTTGCCATTCGCTCCTCTTCTCCTCTTGCTCCTGAAGAAGTAAGCAATAAAGCTTTTGCCGCAGAAGATTCCGGTTGTCCTGAGTGTGTTTTTGCCGGTGGGGACAAAAGCTCAGGATAATATATGGTTGCAGGAAGTCCCTCACCCTCCCAAAATCCACCTCCACTCCTAAGAGAAGGATGGCAAAGTTGGTGCCCTGTGTCCACACCAGGGAAAGTGACAACATTGCTTCTTTGTAAAAAAATCACCCTTCCAATCATACTTGATGATCTAATTTTAAATTTTCTCCAAATGCTTCTGATCATTTCATTACTATTATTTACTTGCCAATAATCTAGTGAGTAAATTATGTACTGCAATTTTTTTTAAGTCTTCTGCCTTAATACTTCTTCATTTTTGTTTTTAACTTCTGAATGGTCAGCCATCGTGCCCCGTTTTTTGACCCCCAAAATGATGTTTGAATGCTTTGGTCTCCATGGGTGTGGGTTGAGGTGTTAAGGCAGCCAGGACTGAACTGTATATTTACTGACTTAAGACTATTTTAATAAAAGGGCACACCTTACAAACAAACAAAATTATTCTGTTTATTCCAAACTATGTAGATTCTGTTATGTAAAGAAAAGTGTAAATGCAACCCAGTCTCCGAGTCCATGTGAAATATTCAGTTCACATCTCACAATGACCAGCAACTACCCCACTGAATGAGAAATCATATTCAGATTATTGGAGACTTCCCAACTGAATCACCTGCTATTCCTTCTATTGCCTTTTACAAAAAACAAAACAAACAAACAAAAAAAAAAACAAAAAAAAACCAAAAAAACAAAAAAACAAACAAACAAACAAAAAACAAAAAAACAAAAAACAAAAACAAAAAAAACAAAACCAACCAAACAAACAAAAAAAACACTTTATTGGTAAGTAAATAATAGTAATGAAATAAATGATCAGAATCATTTGGATAAGATTTAAAATTAGAAGATCAACAAGTATGCTTGGAAGGGTGATTTTTTTAAAGCTAATGGAGAGGTGAAGTTCTAATGCATAAAGTTACCTTCAGACAACTGACAGTAACAATGTCTTTTGCATATCAGAGAACATTGTTATTCCAAACTTTCTCATGTATCATGAAAAGAATCTGTGGGGATATTTTGATTATTTGAAGGAAACTGAAACTGGACTGCTTTTATTTTTCTTCAATATATATTTTCAGGATTTTAATACACTAGCTAATAACCAGCCCAAACTTAACCCACACATTTGACTTTATTTTTCTTCATGCAACAGAGTATTGCTATTGAGTCCAGGCAGGTAAGGAACTCTCAAGCCTCACTGTTTCAGTCAAATGAGTGCTAAAAATATAGGCATATGCCAAAACCATGTACTCTTTTTGCTTCTTATAAGGTGGGCACAATAGCAATACTCAGTCAGTGAAAAGACAAATGTGGAGTGGCACGTTCTAAAATAAGTTTGTAGAGTGAAATGTGTCAACTTGATAATATTTTAATTTTAATATTTTAAAGAGATGTTAGATGTTTCAGAAATCCCAAGAACTTAATGCTCCTGTTAGTTTCTCAACATTATTTTGAATGTGTATTTCAACCCACAGGCCATATGCTAGTATGTATCTCTCATGTCTAGATTTTTCCAAATTGATCCTTTGGAAGGATCTGGTGTCATTTCATCTCAGTATTGCTGTAAACCCTCCTCTGATTGTAGCACTGACATTCTATCTGTGTCAGAAGCAAAGGCAAATCATGACTTTAATCATATAGGTGATTCATCAAAAATATGCAAAACCAAGGTTTCCTACCTCTTAAAAAAACCATATCCACAACACAGAACATACTCTCTAATTTTTCTTTTGAGAAGAAGTAACTTAAAACAGGGAGGGGATAGCACATCAAGCCCCTGGATTTAATTCCAAGTTTGTATTTGTTGTTCTAGGCTAGAGTCAATGTTTATTGGAACAGTCTAAAAATGGTGTTGTGAGAAAGGAATTTTTCTTTTACTGTGAGAAATCTTCACACACAAAAACAAACAAACAAAAAAATCTTGAGACCACAGTATCATTAAAGACAATGAGTTGTTTATTGAATGTCATTTGGTGCCCTCCTTAAGAGTAGCTTATAGAGTTCAACTGCTGTTGTTCATATGCCTCTATGGAGAAACATATTTTATCTCACCCAACTTTGGGATTGTACACTTTCCTCTGGTGACTCTTCTTAGCCCTCAGATTATAAATTACCTGAAGTGCTGACAAAAGTTGTCAACTGCATACAACCTCATCTTGCTTCATTATAAGACAAAATTCTCCCAGGTTCATGGCCCCAACTAGGGTACTAAAATCTGTTATATGTTCAGAAGGCCTAATGTGTTTTCTACAGCATACAGCATCAGCCTGACCAGTGTCAAAGAGAACAGAAATGGCAGGAAGCTGAGGCCATTCCACTTCACTGATTCCAAGAAACTCTGTCCTTATACTGGGAATGGAAATGGAATCTTTATAAATGTGGCCAAGCTAGACAAGTATTGTAAACTTCTTATGAGGTAAAAATCTTATTGATAGTAAGACTCAAACAGGCAAGTATTAATACTGTCAAAGCATAGCACAGAAAAACCCGGAAATGCAAAGTGCTCTGATATATCTAAATAAAGAGATAAATTGAAATTTTTTCTCCTCGATTTTAGAGTCCTCATCTTACACATCCTTACTTTATCATATTATCCTTGTAAGTCTCCGAATGCTTAGCATGTACTGTCTACATTATTGAGAAGGAGAATGAGATATAAAATAGAGCAGTGCATGCTAAATCCCATAGGAAAGGCTGCTCACACACATTATTATTAGTTTCAACACATATTCTTATTTTCTTCTTATAATCTGTGAGTGTCCACATGACATCATAATGAGCAACCTTCAAAATATTTGCAATAGATTGAACTCAAAATTTTTCACAGCCTTTCCTGCTTTACCTGGGATGTTTGTGAAAGACCTAAACTTGGATGCACAGGAGCAATTTATCTTAAAGCCACGAGACTCACCTAGAAGCCAACAGCATTGTGAATCCTCCACCTTCCTTCAAATACCATCTCAGTTCCCATTTCAATTTGGCATAAACTATCAATGCATTTTATCATTTTCTTGCTTGGGGGAAGGGCACTGTAGAAAACACACCAAAACCAAAACAATCTGCCTAATGTCCAGCTTGAGATCTCTATATTCTGATACAAAGACTAAGGTTGGTTATAGGGAGAACATTCCATTTGTTCCAGAAAGGTAGTCAACATAAGCTGGTATGCCAAGACACTATATGCACACAAGCTTGATTATAGGAAGAATATTCCAGGTGCGCCAGACAAATAGAATGGATACATTCTCATGAAGGAAACCTAGTGCGGATAAGAGAAGTTTAACAATGGTTCTTCTAAAAGCTCAGCAAGAAACTTAAGAATGAGAAGAGCTTCACTATGACATTTGAAGACAATAGAAAACTGAGTGATGTGACTTGAAGTGAGGGTAGCTATGAAAACGGATGTGACTAGTGAAGCAAATGCCTGTACATAGTTTAGGGAGTTTGTTCAATTGGATATCAATTATCTTATGATGTAGTGCAACTTATAAAGCATCTTTTGTGAGAATTCTCACTGGATCCTGTCTTAGAGAACACTAGATCATGTTTTTAGAGACATCTCACAGATTAATAGAAGTGCAGAGTATAGGGAAGAAGAATATATAGACACTACAGGATACCTATCCAATTACAACAGGGATAATATAAAAATGAAATTTGGGTTTTTTTTAAAGAGCTGTGTAAATTACACTATTCCAGGTAATGATCTCATCTCCTCTTTAGATGCGGAGGAAAGACTTCATAAGAAACAACAACCTTTTTTCACATCCTGCTTCCACAGGGGCTCTGTGCCCCACCAGGACCAAATGTGCACTGCCCCAACAGTTAATAGAGGAAAACTCTTTGGCAAAGAGATGAGTTCCATTTGTCATGAGGGAAAATGGCCCACAGTAGTTCTGGTAGGTCTCACATGGTTCATTTCTGGCTCTCCTAAGGAAAATCTGGTAAAAACAATAAGTGTTGACTGATATCACATGGTTAACATTTGGGTGGGAGGTGTACATGAAAAGACCTATGCACAAAACCAGTTTGAGGTCCTCTTTGACCTTGTCAGCCCTTGCACCATTTGTCTGGTTCTCACAATCACATAGGGTTCTGTGCTGCATGACTAGTGACAGGTATTTCCCTTCCTTCCTCTCAGGACATTCTGTCCCTCATAAGAGAAAAAGGCCCCATAACAGAGGGAATATTCATGATATATCCCAATGAAACCTCATGCAAAATCCTAAGGAACAAATTTGATTCTAGGGAAGAGGTGGATATAAAAAAGCACTCAGTGTATGAAGCAGCCTGGATCTTAAAGGTAGGGAAATTCCTTGCATCATCCACCCTCAGGATTCCTCTAAGTGTACATGAGTAGTTTGCTTCATCATGCATTCCCTTGAGTGGTAGTAGATAAGAATGAGAGAAATCTGGTAGGCTCAAAGGTTCCTCTGCTATTCACAACATAAGGAATAAGGACTCAAACAAATTTCCAGTCAGAATGAGCAGTAATGTAACTAAGAATCTTTCATTTGATTTTTTTTTCATGTGGACATGTGCAGGGTCACTTCATACATGCATATGAGTTTTACCTGGTGTACATGCCTAGTTAGATGCATTTCACTTCCAGGGTTCTTCATTCTCTGTCATGCTCCCCTTTTTTCTGAGAGGCAGATTTCTCTTCCTCAGTATAGAGGATGTGACTCCTTCATGGATCTCTTTGCTACACATACCAAGTAGGATCTCGTTATCTACTTGTCTGTAACTCACAAAATATTGGTACTCAAATACAAGTACTCCTGGCTGTGAAACAAGTATCCTCAGTTACTCTGTCATAATATCAGCAGCATTAAAGGATAATTTTTATTTTATTATTAAAATTAAAATTTAATTACATCATTTCACTCCTTCTATTTCCTTGCTCTAAGTTTGTTTCCTGTCAATCTCCCACTTCTTCTAAAATGCATGGCCTATTTTCATTTACTATATAGATTAAAATGGGTCCATAAATATGTTCAGACAACCTGATAAGTCCATTATCCTTGGCAGTATATGGACTATTTCTTAAAGTTTATCTTCACAAGATTTACCCCTTCCCAGTTAGTGTTACTAACATGGATGTTTTGTTTAGAAATTGTTTTGACAAGCCTATTATATTGTTGAACTATCAAAAGTGAAGACTCCTCCCACATTTCTAGGAGACCCAGTCTCAGAGCAGATTTTCTGTTCCTCTTATGCACAATCTTTCTCACTCTTTTAACCAATGTTTGGAGCCCATGTTTCAGGAGTTATTACACAGTGGGGTTTGAAGCCATAGGATGTTTTGTTCTCTATACTTTAAACAGCTGTGGATTTTTGTATTAGTCCCTATTCATTGCCAAAAGAATGTTCTTTGATGTATTGGTAAAGGCTACATTATCTATAAATATTAGTATAAATACTTAGAACAGAGTTGGGAACTATGCATGTTTAGTGAGATGATGATAGGACCTTCTGTAAGAATCATGACCTCATGTGACCCCAAGCTTCAGGTAATAGACATGAACTTCTACACCTCAGGAAGGAGATAAAAACTTAACATGGTTGTATTTGTTGTAGTTACCATAACTGAATATTTCTGTCATTTAAAAGTAGTATTTGATCTGAGGTATTGATCTCTTAGGTGTGCTAGTTTGCTCAGTTGTCCACTAGAGGTACATTGATCTAAGAAGAGATTTTTTTCTGTGATTCAAGCACATCTGAAAATCTACTTTTAGTTTTCCAATTTTAATGAGCAAAACTTACTGGGACTACATATCAGCCAACACTCTTACTAGGGGAAAGATGGGAACTGTGAAGAGAGTTGTAAATAAACTAATTTTTAGAGTTGGCTATGTTTTAAGGAATCTCCATGATTTATATTTCCTGCCAATTATTTTTTTTTTCTCTATAAGGAGTTTCTTCGAACTCTCAATGTAAGTTTGCTGACTTCTCAATTATATGACCAGTGGCTTGCTGTGGCCAAAAAGTCAATGACAAAGAGAAGTTAGCAGAAGTGCAGAGTTAAGGGCTGGCACATTGTGTGAACAACATCAACAAAATAGAAGTAATATTTGCTTACACACATTAGAGATTATATATCCCAGAAATATTCACTAAAAATACTGACTGACAGCAAAATTTTTATGACATGGAAGACATTTGTAAACAGAGGTGTGGCTTGGAGATTCACAGTGGACCATGCTTATGGTCATCAGCTTTGAATTCCAGTTAAGTTTGTCATCTTCCCCTGAATCTGGGGAAACATTTCAAGCAATATTTTGAGTATACATTCTTACTTCCATTTTATTCATGAAGGTTTATACATAACATATAATTACTCAGTCCCCATTCTTCATATTTACAAATTGAGTAAACTTTTTTTTTAAATAATTGTCTCGTTGTTCAGTCTCTTAGAAAAACTCCCACAACAAAATGGTGCTCTTCTGGGACAAATTTTTAGAATCTTACATAAAATTGCAAGAAAGCCTTCTGTTAACCAAATGCCATCTTACAAACTATCTGCTGGGATAGCACCATATACCTTATGCCTTCCTAGCTACTGCAATAAAATACTGGCAAATGATGTTGCTGCAAAGGTAATTAGACATGAATTTTAAGACTATCTTTGATAAACCTTTACAATGAGGCAGGAATACAGGATTATCCTGAAAGTCTGGGTTATTTTGCTGCTGCTGCTGCTGCTGCTGCTGTTGTTGTTAATGGTTTTGGTTTTCTTTCACTTTGTAAAAGAAGAACATCGTGAAATGATGTTCTTCTGAAGAGGAAGAGTCATTGGTGCATCTTAAGTAAGTAAAAAGTAAATGGGTATTTGAGCTAAATGACTCAGTCTTTTTTTTTCATGTGTCTTAAGTTTTTATTTTATAATTTTTACATAGCTTCTCCAATTTGATGGATAAAAGTAAAATTTCACATAATTCATATATCTTGTCTTTTTATAACTAGAAAATAACCAGAGACTCAAGAGATACATATATGGATATATGTATGTATGTGAATATTTGCCAGAGAAAGTCACCTAGATTAAATAAGTTACTCAGTCTTTTATCAGCTGTGAATTAGCATATCCTTCAACTAACCCACTGAGAAAAAATGTTGTGAAATGATTAAAAAACACAAAAGCAAAACAAACAAACAAACAAACAAACCCTGTGTACTGGGTTCAACAACCAAAATAAATTCTGATGTAATCAGTGTAGAATATATGAAATTCTACTTGTATTCAATGTGGTTTCCTAAACAAAACAAAGGCAATATAACTTGTATTGCTTTATCAGATATGGTTACTATGACCCATGATATGTGTGACTAAATATACTTTTGGCCTTTTGATGCTGGTTATGATTGGTTTAGAGAAATTATACGGTATGCTTTTCTATGGGATCCTCCTTTCAAGTACTATAATAAAATACCAAATCGTCTACAGTATTGGCATCAAATGGTTATTTTGACTCTCAGTATTTGAGTTTTTGATTCATTATTAATTGAACATCCTTAGTTCTGCCTTTCTTTAAACATTCTTACAAATATGCACAGCTATGACTATGTCAAAGGTAACCAAAGTTACTCAAGTGGACAGTATGTGTCACATACTGGTCATCATGACGTGAAAACTGGAAATCATCCTCTTTTATTGTTTTGTACTGTGATGATCACACTTGAAAAATCTGCTTTGCTACATTCAAATATTGAATTCTGTCATCGATGTTATAGCTTGTGAATTCTCCTTTCTGCTAAAACAATGATTTTGTTTTCCTGGCTTGTAGAAAGAAGGGTGACAAAATAGTAATTTAAATACATTAAGAGTGTTATGAAAAAAAAAGAAAAGAAAATCAGATCTCACAACCATCTAACAAGAAAATCGCCCTCTAAGTTTATAACCCCTGAATTCTTTTCAGAGTTTTGAACTACATATTTTTAGATTCCAATACTCATAAGTACAATGTGATTTGCAACCATGCAAAATGACAGAGACCCTCTGAGTTTGCTCTGTTTTGTCACAGATTTTTCTGGTAATATTTATGACCAAAAAGTCTCCAAAACCTTTCAGAGAAGACTTGATTTTAGTTTGTTACAAAATGTCACTTTTTTATCCACAAGGAACAAAAACCTTATGTTCCCAGAATCCTCCATCTAACGCTGGGGGCATAAAGGAAACAGAACAGGAACTCAGCAGCTTCCTCGGAGGGAGGACATCCATCGCTGGCCATCATGCACTGCTGAAAAGTCTAGCTGCTCCTCTCCTCTATGAGGGCATTATAGGTGTGTATAGATATCCTACTACCATAACTTAGAAGTTGAATCATTTAGCAGTAAAACTATGAATTATAACAAACAGCAGTGAAGAATTTACTAAACCATGTGAAGGGAAACTTCACCTCTGTGTTATAATTTCCTATTGTAAGAAATTGCTTTCAAATTTTGGTATCTCTTTCCACTGGTCCTGAATTTATTTAAGAAGTAAATCCAAGAAATGAAATTAAGGAATTAATTAAGATTTGTCACTCACTTTGATATATTGAGCATTAATTTAGATTTGTATAATACATAGAATAGCAATTCAATACCAAAATGGGTTTTCCCTACATAAAAGCTCTGCTATCCTTTGTAGATGAGGCTAACCTCAGACAGAGATCCTCCCGGCTCTGCTTCTGAGATGTGGGAATAAAGGCATGTGCCACCATGCTTTTCACTTATGCACGCCTTAAAATATAGCAAAATATACCCACATGGGAGACATAGACACTATGATCTCAGATTTGAGCACTAGTTCAGGTGGTGGGAAGCAAAGGGCTGTAATAGAAGTGCAGCCAGGCAAGTCGTGTTGTGAAGGGCAGATACTGTTGTTAATTTATATTTGCCCGTGACTGTTCAGTCAGAAATTCACACAGGTGGACTAAAAGATTGGTATTGTTTTATTACTTGCCTCTAATATCTATATGTGTAGCTTACAAGGAAAACACAGAATTTAGTTTGTATACCAGCATTATGGGCCATATACAGCTAGATATCCAATACCTTATGAAGCACTGCCATTAATATAAATGTTATAATACTCATTAGTTATTTTTCAGTGTATTTGTGGTGATACATAAGGCATGCAGGTTATAAGATGTGAAGGACATGCAAGGGAGGGGAGGGTATAGGGGAGTTTGGGGATAGCATTTGAAATATAAATGAATAAAATATCTAATTAAAAAAAGAAAAATGAAAAAAAGAAAAAGAAATTCAGATGTATAAAACAAAACAAAACAAAACCCAAATAATGATTTTTCCCTTTTTATTGGACTCAGAGAAACAAGAAAGCAGTGTGTATACAAACCAACAAGCACATTCACCATCTCCTCCAGCACCAATGAACAAACAATTATTTCATAAATGTCCACACATTGTTTGCTTGGGCAGAATGCTGCCTTTTCCGATGCTTGTGAGTTGCATTTTGGTTTTCTACAGCTGTCCTATTTCACGTAATTTCTGGGAACCTTTGTTCTAAGTAAATTATTTCATCAACCTGGTGAATGTATAAATAATCTATTCATGAGGGTAAGATCCTTTTAAAATAGAAAAAAAAAATCCCACTGAAGTTTGAGTCTTCTAGTTTAAAGAAAAATGAAAAAGAGAGAGACAGAGAAAAGAAATAGTATTCCCATGTTTTTCACTGATTTCAGCAAAGACCCAAACTCACAAGCTTGTTTGACGAAATGGATATTTTGAAGTGTTCTGCTGATTCTCCAGCTATCAATACTTTGACCTGTGTTATGACTCCATAGTACTCTAGAGTCCACCTTAATATCATTGCCTCTGAGATTACTCAATCTTATAATGAAAATATCTACACACCTTTATTTGATATTATCAGTGTATTAGATATGCACATTGTTCTTTGCTATATATTGACGTTTTATACTACTGAACTACATGAAATTGCCACCTAATATGGCTTAGTCTATTTTAAATATGTTACTAGATTTGTGTTGGAAATGTGCATTTAATATCCAGTATCTATTTTAGCACTATGCTTGTGCATTTATGCTGCATGTGAACAAGTTTATCATGTTAGACACATGAGCATTACTGCCCATTCATTAGGTATTTTAGAGCAGAATTTTTGTCATCAATGACTGTAATCATGTAACCAACTGAAAGGAGAAAATATGGAGTAAATCTGTGTATGGTTGTCATTTTTACAGAGTGAAAACCTGGAAGAACAATTGAAATTTGCTTGGGTTCTTGAATGTGACAGCATCTTTAGATGTAGATAGTGGAAAATAAGAAGTCACAGATGAAGGAAATAAAAGTCTCAGAATTATATTGAAAAAAGAAAGCTTTCTCTTTTTTTAATTTAATTTAATTAATTTATTTATTTATTTTTATTAGATATTTTCTTTATATACATTTCAAATGCTATCCTAAAAGTTCCCTATACCCTCCCTCCACCCTGCTCCCATACCCACCCACTCCCACTTCTTGGCCCTGGCATTCCCCTGTATTGGGGCATATAAAGTTTTCAATACCAAGGTGCCTTTCTTCCCTGTGATGGCCGACTGGGCCATCTTCTGCTACATATGCAGCTAGAGATATGAGTTCTGGGAGTACTGGTTAGTTCATATTGTTGTTCCTCCTATATGGTTGCAGACCCCTTCAGCTCCTTGGGTGCTTTCTCTAACTTCTCCATTGGGGGCCCTGTGATCCATAAAATAGCTGACTGTGAGCATCCACTTCTGTATTTTCCAGGCACTGGCATAGCCTCATATGAGACAGCTATAACAGGGTCCCTTCAGCAAAATCTTTCTGGCATATGCAATAGTGTCTGGGTTTGGTGGCTGATTATGAGATGGATCCCCGGGTAGGGTAGTTTCTGGTTAGTCCATCCTTTCATCTTAGCTCTACACTTTGTCTCTGTAACTCCTTTCATGGGTATTTTGTTCCCTATTTTAAGAAGGAATGAAGTATCCACCCATTGGTCTTCCCTCTTCTTGATTTTCTTGTGTTTTACAAATTGTACCTTGGGAGTTCTATGTCTCTGGGCTAATATGCACTTATCAGTGAGTGCATATTTAATGACTTCTTTTGTGATTAGGTTACCTCACTAAGGATGATATCCTCCAGATACATCCATTTGTCCAACAATTTGTTTTTAATAGCTGAGTAGTACTCCATTGTATAAAAGTACCACATTTTCTGTAACCGATCTTCTATTGAGGGACATCTGGGTTCTTTACAGCTTCTGGCTATTATAAATAAGGCTGCTATGAGCATAGTGAATCATGTGTTCTTATTACCAGTTGGAAATTCTTCTGGCTATATGCCCAGGAGAGGTATTGCTGGATCTTCTGGTAGTATTATATCCAATTTTCTGAGGAACCTCCAAACTGATTTCCAGAGTGGTTGTACAAGCTTGCAATCCCACCAACAATGGAGGAGTGTTTCTCTTTCTTCACATCCTTGCCAGAATCTGCTGTCACCTGAATTTTTGATCTTAGTCATTCTGACTGGTGTGAGATGGAATCTCAAGGTTGTTTTGATTTGCATTTCCCTGATGATTAAGGATGTTGAATATTTTTTTTCAGGTGCTTCTCAGCCATTCGGTATTCCTCAGTTGAGAATTCTTTGTTTAACTCTGAAACCCATTTTTTAAAGGGGTTATTTGATTTTCTGGACTCCAGCTTCTTGAGCTCTTTGTATGTATTGGACATTAGTCCCCTATCAGATTTAGGATTGGTAAAAATACTTTCCTAATCTGTTGGTGGCCTTTTTGTCTTATTGACAGTGTCTTTTGCCTTACAGAAACTTTGCAATTTTATGAGGTCCCGTTTGTGAATCCTTGATCTTACAGCACAAGCCATTGCTCTTTTGTTTAGGAAAATTTCCCCTGTGCCCATATCTTCGAGGCTTTTCTCTACTTTCTCCTCTATTAATTTTAGTGTCTCTGGTCTTATGTGGAGATCTTTGATCCACTTAGACTTGAGGTTTGCACAAGGAGATAAGTATGGATCAATTTGCACTCTTCTACATGATAACTGCCTCTTGTGCCAGCACCATTTGTTGAAAATGCTGTCATTTTTCCACTGGATGGTTTTAGCCCCCTTATCAAAGATCAAGTGACCATAGGTATATGGATTCATTTCTGGGTCTTCAATTCTATTCCATTTTTCTACCTGTCTGTCACTGTACTAGTCCCATGCAGTTTTTAACACAATTGTCCAAAAAGCTTCCTTAAAAACACAAATGTAAGTTAGGTGTCAGCCCGGAGGGCTTTGCCTCAGCATTGGCAGGAGCCTTCTTAGATCCGGGACTCTGCTGAAAGTAGTCTGCATAGGTGAGAATGTACACTACAGAAGCTGACAGCTTCTGGGAGAGGCAGGAGCCACAGTGTTTCTGAGGCAGCCCCCTTTTTGGGCTCCAGACATCCAGCCACCTTCCTGGCCAGAAAATAGGGGTCTGCCCGGCCCTGGAGGGCTTTGCCTCAGCATCAATGGAAGATATCTTGGTTCCGAAATTCCACCAAAAGTAGTCTGCATAGGTGAGAGTGTGGACTACAGAAGCTAACAGCTTCTGTGACAGGCCAAAGCAACACAGCTTCTGTGAAAGGTCCTGTTTTGAGCCTTCATCTTCGGCCAGGAGGGAGGTCCGAATGCCAGATATCTGTGCACCTTCCCAGTAAGAGGAGAGCTTGCCTGCAGAAAGTGCTCTGACACCTGAAACTCAGAGGAGAGAGCAAGTCTCCCAGGTCTGCTGATAGAGGCTAACAGAATCACCCAAGGAGCAATCTCTAAACAGAGACAACTATAACAACTCCAGAGATTACCAGATGGCAAAAGGTAAACGTAAGAAGATTACTGAAAGAAACCAAGACCACTCACCATCATCAGAACACAGCACTCCCACTTCACCCAGTCCAAGGCACACCAACAAACAAGAAAAGCTAGACCCGGATTTAAAACATATCTCATGATGATGGTAGAGGACATCAAGAAGGACCTTAATAACTCACTTAAAGAAATACAGGAGAACACTGCTAAACATGTAGAAGACATTAAAGAGGAAGCACAAAAATCCCTTAAAGAATTGTAGAAAAACACAACCAAACAGGTGATGGAATTGAATAAAAGCATCCAAGACCTAAAAAGGGAAGTAGACACAATAAAGAAAACCCAAAGTGAGGCATCGCTGGAAATAGGAAAACCTAGGAAAGAAATCTGGAACCATAGATGCGAGCATCAGCAACTGAATACAAGAGATGGAAGAGAGAATCTCAGGTGCAGAAAATTTCATAGAGAACATGGGCACAAAAATCAAAGAAAATGGAAAATGCAAAAAGATCCTAACTCAAAACATCCAGGAAATCCAGGACACAATGAGAAGACAAAACCTACAGATAATAGGAGTAGATGAGAATGAAGATTTTCAACTCAAAGGACCGGCAAATATCTTCAACAAAATTATAGAAGAAAACTTCCCAAACCTAAAGAAAGAGGTGCCCATTAACATAAAGAAGCCTATAGAACTCCAAATAGACTGGACCAGAAAATAAATTCCTCCCGACACATAATAATCAGAACAACAAGTGCACTAAATAAAGATAGAATATTAAAAGCAGTAAGGGAAAAAGGTCAAGTAACATATAAAGGCAAGCCTATCAGAATTATACCAGATTTTTCACCACAAACTATGAAAGCCAGAAAAGCCTGGACAGATGTTATACAGACACTAAGAGAACACAAATGCCAGCCCAGGCTACTATACCCAGCCAAACTCTCAATTACCATAGATGTAGAAACCAAAGTATTCCATGACAAAACCAAACTCATATATTATCTTTCCATGAATACAACCCTTCGTAGCATAATAGCAGGAAAAAAAACAATACAAGGATGGAAACCACTTCCTAGAAAAAGCAAGAAGGAAATCCCTCAAAAAACCTAAAAGAAGACAGCCAAAAGAACAGAATGCCAACTCTAACAACAAAAATAATAGGAAGCAACAATTACTTTTCCTTAATATATCTTAATAGCAATGGACTCAACTCCCCAATAAAAAGACATAGACTAACAGACTGGCTACACAAACAGGACCCAGCATTTTGCTGCTTACAGGAAACTCATCTCAGAGAAAAAGATAGACACTACCTAGGAATGAAAGGCTGGAAAACAATTTTCTGAAGAAACAAGCTGGAGTAGTCATTCTAATATCTAATAAAATCAACTTCCAACCTAAAGTGAACAAAAAAGACAAGGAAGGGCACTTCATACTCATAAAAGGTAAAATCCTCCAAGAGGAACTCTCAATTCTGAATATCTATGCTCTAGATACAAGGGCAGCCACATTCATTAAAGAAATTTAGTAAAGCTCAAAGCACACATTTCACCTCACACAATAATAGTGGGAGACTTCAACACACCACTTTTACCAATGGACAGATCATGGAAACAGAAACTAAACAGGGACACAGTGAAACTAACAGAAGTTATGCAGCAAATGGAGCTAACAGATATCTGCAGAAGATTTTACCCTAAAACAAAAGGATGTACCTTATTCTCAGCACCTCATGGTACCTTCTCCAAAACTGACTACATAATTGGTCTCAAAACAATCCTCAACATATACAAAAATATTGAAATTGTCCCATGCATCCTATCAGATCACCATGGACTAAAGCTGATCTTCAATAACAAAATAACTAATAGAAAGTCAACATTCATGTGGAAACTGAACAACAATCTCCTCAGTGATACCTTGTTCAAGGAAGGAATAAAGAAAGAAATTAAGGAGTTTTTGGAGTTTCATGAAAATGAAGCCACACCTTACCCAAACTTATGGGACACAATGAAAGCATTCCTAATAGGAAAACTTATAGCTCTGAGTGTCTCCAAAAACAAACTAGAGAGAGTACACATTAGCAGCTTGACAACACACCTAAAAGCTCTAGAACAAAAGGAAGGAACTTCACCCAAGAGGGGTAGAAGGCAGGAAATAATCAAACTCAGGGGTGAAATCAACCAAGTGGAAAGAAGTAGAACTATTCAAAGAATCAACCAAACGAGGAGCTGGTTCTTTGAGAAAATCAACAAGATAGATAAACCCTTAGCCAGATTCACTAGAAGGCACAGGGAAAGTATCCTAATTAACAAAATCAGAAATGAGAAGGGAGACATAACAAGAGATCCTGAAGAAATCCATAAGACCATAAGATCCTTCTATGAAAGGCTATACTCAACAACACTGGAGAACCTGGATGAAATGAACAAGTTTCTAGACAGATACCAGGCACCAAAGTTACAACAAGATCAGATTAATGATCTAAACAGTCCTATATCCCCTAAAGAAATAGAAGCAGTCATTAATAGCCTCCCAACCAAAAAAAGCTCAGGACCAGATGGGTTTATTGCAGAGTTCTATCAGACTTTCAAAATAGATCTAATCCCACTTCTTCACAAACTATTCCAACAAAATAGAAACAGAAGGTACTCTATACAACTCATTCTATGAAGCCACAATTACTCTGATACCTAAACCACAAAAAGACCCAACAAAGATGGAGAACTTCAGACTAATTTCTCTTATAAATATAGATGCAAAAATCCTCAATAAAGTTCTCGCTAAACGAATCCAAGAACACATCAAAATAATCATCCATCCTGACGAAGTAGGTTTCATCCCAGGGATGCAGTGATGGTTCAATATATGGAAATCCATCAACGTAATCCAGCATATAAACACACTCAAAGACAAAAACCACAAGATCATCTCTTTAGATGAGGAAAATGCATTCGACAAAATCCAACACCCATTCATGATAAAATTCTTGGAACGATCAAGAATTCAATGCCCATACCTAACCATGATAAAAGCAATCTACAGCAAACCAGTAGCCAACATTAAAGTAAATGGTGAGAAGCTGGAAGCAATCCCACTAAAATCAGGGACTAGACAAGGCTGTCCACTCTCTCCCTACCTATTCAACATTATACTTGAAGTCCTAGCCAGAGCAATTCCACAACAAAAGGAGATCAAGGGGATACAAATTGGAAAGGAAGAAGTCAAAATATCACTTTTTGCAGATGATATGATAGTATATATAAGTGACCCTAAAAAGTCTACCAGAGAACTCCTAAATCTGATAAACAGCTTCAATGAAGTAGCTGGATATAAAATTAACTCAAACAAGTGAATGGCCTTTCTGTACACAAAGAATAAACAAGCTGAGAAAGAAATTAGGGAAACAACACCCTTCTCAATAGTCACAAATAATATAAAATACATTGGCGTGACTCTAACTAAGGAGGTGAAAGATCTGTATGATAAGAACTTCAAGTCTCTGAAGAAAGAAATTAAAGAAGATCTCAGGAGATGGAAAGATCTCCCATGCTCATGGATTGGCAGGATCAATATAATAAAAAGCAATCTACAGATTCAATGCAATCCCCATCAAAATTCCAACTCAATTCTTTAACGAATTAGAAAGGGCAACTGGCAGATTCATCTGGAATAACAAAAAACCTAGGATAGCCAAAACTCTTCTCAAGGATAAATGAACCTCTGGTGGAATCACCATGCCTGATCTAAAGCTGTACTACAGAGCAATTTTGATTAAAAACAAAACAAAACTGCATGGTACTGGTATAGCAACAGACAAGGAGACGCATGGAATAGAATTGAAGACCCAGAGATGAACCTACACACCTATGGTCACTTGCTCTTTGACAAGGGAGGTAAAACCATCCATTGGAAAAAAGACAGCATTTTCAACAAATGGTCCTGGCACAACTGGCAGTTATCATGTAGAAGAATGTGAATTGATCCATTCCTATCTCCTTGTACTAAGGTCAAATCTAAGTGGATTAAGGAACTCCACATAAAACCAGAGACACTGAAACTTATAGAGGAGAAAGTAAGGAAAATCCTTGAAGATATGGGTACAGGGGGAAAATTCCTGAATAGAACATCAATGGCTTGTGCTGTAAGATCGAGAATTGATAAATGGGACCTCATAAAGTTGCAAAGCTTCTCTAGGGCAAAAGACACCATCAATACGACAAAAAGACCACCAACAGATTGGGAAAGGATCTTTACCTATCCTAAATCAGAAAGGGACTAATATCCAATATATATATATATAAAGAACTCAAGAAGGTGGACTCCAGAAAATCAAATAACCCCATTAAAAAAATGGGGCTCAGAGCTCAACAAAAAATTCTCACCTGAGGAATACCAAATGGCAGAGAAGCACCTGAAAAAATGTTCAACATCCTTAATCATCAGGGAAATGCAAATCAAAACAACCCTGAGATTTCACCTTACACCAGTCATAATGGCTAAGATCAAAAATTCAGGTGACAGCAGATGCTGGCGAGGATGTGGAGAAAGAGGAATACTCCTCCATTGTTGGTGGGATTGCAAGCTTGTACAATCACTCTGGAAATCATTCTGGCAGTTCCTCTGAAAATTGGATATAGTACTACCAGAGGATCCCGCAATACCTCTCCTGGGCATATATCCAGAAGATGCCCCAACTGGTAAGAAGGACACATGCTCTACTATGTTCATAGCAGCCTTATTTATAATAGTCAGAAGCTGGAAAGAACCCAGATGTCCCTCAACTGAGGAATGGATACAGAAAATGTGGTACATTTACACAATGGAGTACTACTCAGTTATTAAAAAGAATGAATTTATCAAATTCCTAGGCAAATGGATGGAGCTGGAGGGCATCATCCTGAGTGAGGTAACCCAATCACAAAGGAACTAACACAATATGTACTCATTGATAAGTGTATTCTAGCTCAGAAACTTAGGATACCCAAGATATAAGATACAATTTGCTAAACGCATGAAACTCAAGAAAAATGAAACCAACGTGTGGACAGTTTGCCCCTTCCTAGAATTGGGAACAAAACACCCATGGAAGGAGTTACAGAGACAAAGTTTGGAACTGTGACAACAGGATGGACCATCTAGAGCCTGACATATCAGGGGATCCATCCCATAATCAGCCTCCAAACAATGACACCATTGCACACTAGGAAGTTTTTGCTGAAATGACCCAGATAGAGCTGTGTCTTTTGAGACTATGAATGGGCCTAGCAAACACAGAAGTGGATGTTCACAGTCAACTATTGGATGGATCACAGGGCCCCCAATGGAGGAGCTAGAGAAAGTACCCAAGGAGCTAAAGGGATCTGCAACCCTATAGGTGGAACCACAATATGAACTAACCAGTACCCCAGAGCTCTTGACTCTAGCTGCATATGTATCAAAAGATGGCCTAGTCGGCCATCACTGGAAAGAGAGGCCCATTGGACACACAAACTTTATATGCCCCAGTACAGGGGAACACCTGGGTCAAAAAGTGGGTTTGGGTGGGTAGGGGAGTGGGGGGGAGGGTATGCGGGACTTTTGAGATAACATTCGAAATGTAAATGAGGAAAATACCTAATAAAAATATATTTAAAAAAAAGAAACTCACAAATGTCAGGATGCACGATAGAAACTAGGACAGACAGGAAGTAAAAGAGTGATTTGATCTCTGCAATTGGAGTATCCTAATAATAATTTAGAATGGCATGCTTGAGGAAGATATTCATGAAGAAAAGAAAAAAGTAAGAGAGCACCATTTACCGTAATGATTTGGTGACCTGAAGTATGATTCAATCTTGAGGATTATCTAATTCCAAGAAACCTTGACGTTTCTAATTTGGAAAAAATAAGTAGTGAAGAAAATTTTTTTGGAAGCTAAAAAAGAAAAAAAAGTTCAATGTCTTCTTCATTCCTTTCCGTTGTAGCTATGAATCCAAAATTGCCATGGCGTTGGTTTACCTTAAAAGACATATTTGTGCTTCAGCTGTTTAGATCTGTAATAATAGAAGCTTGTCCTTATTCCACCGAGGATATGTTATCCATAATTGCCGAAAAGGGACTAAATTCAGATCTAATGTTCTGATTCTTACCAGAAGAATCACACTGGTCCCGGAAGTATAAGATTTTCACTGAACAACAGATTACCTGGAATTAAGAACCTGTGCTAATAGTAGCTTCTGTTTTAATGGTAAGGAAGGTTTTGGCATCATCAATTTCCAGCATTCCTCTATAGATTCATATGTGCTTTCTGTCCTTGAGATTTCCTAATGGTGACAGGTTTCTTGAACTATGGACACATGACCCCTGGATAAGAGGCATGGTAGGTGAAAGTCTGACAAGCTAAATGATTCATCACAAAGACACAGGTGAACACCTTCTGTTGGAAGTTAACTTCCTAGTATGTAAGATGGCCTTTGTTTTGGCATTACAAATTGTCGCGCCCGCTCTCGACCAGCAAGAACGACGCGACCACCAGTCCTTCTAACAGCAGTTTATTCAGTCCTGATTCTTCTTGTTTATATCTCCCCCGTATCCTGGGCCTCTCACTCCTTTTATACTCTCTCTCATCCACGCACCGCAGGCCACGCCCCCTCGCTAGTCACGAGGCTTCAGCTAATCAGGGCAGCAGGGGCAAATCTCCACCAAATTGGATTCACCTGTATCCTGGTACACCTGCGCAGCACTCAAGATGTTTGTGTCTTATATGAGGAAGTCAGGTGCAAGTCATATGACTTAGCTGCAGTCCCTGGCGCCTTTGGGACTGCTGCCACACCCGCTCCCCACAACAAATGTTCCCATTAATTTAACTCCATAACTATATCATGTGAATTAATAATAGCAGAATAAGTAATAATAGTGGTAAAAGTGGTTTTTGCAAGATACATGTCTTAAATCATACCAAAAAACAAACAAAAATATTCCTCATAAATACAATAGTACAAAAGAGCTAGTCCATCACAGATGTATAAGAAGTTATGAGAGATTTGTATGTTGCTCTCTGTCCAGTAGATACATGAAATTGCTTTCCTTCTCTACCAAAAAATAGAGCAGCACTTGTATTTTTGCCAGATATTGCCATCCCAACTCCATGTCAAATAATGATAGTATTAGTCTAACCTACTTCTAAATAGTCTACTCTGCTTAACCTAACAGTGAGAAGCAATAACTCTGGAGCACACATCATTTTTTTTTTATTTGAGCCATGATCTGAGTTTGTCTCTCAGTAGACTGTGGAGTTATGGCCCCAGACATAAGAGAAAAGATAATGGTCTGAGAGTAGGCAAACTGAATAGCAGTAGGCAAAGGGACTGAATGACCCATCCTTGGCCCTCCAGCTGGCCAAGTGTGTCTGGCTCTCATTGCCAGAATCCTGGGACCACATCATGGGAAGGAGAGTGAAGATCAGTAACTGAAGGTGGTCATGTGTATTCACAGTACAGGAACACATGGGAATCTTCCATTTTCCTGATTCTTTTTTTATCCTTGGTACAACATGAAAGTTAATTGTGGTACTTCATGAACAAAGGCATTTTCCTGTCCTTCTAAAAAGCTGCTGCTTACAATTAAGTTAAATAGTCGAATATTTACATATTTTAAGGAATGGGTAAGAAACCATGAGACCTACTCACATGTAAAAGAAGGTGCTCAAGTATGAAAGTTCAACACGATTCCAGGAATCTTGTATGCAGAGTTGTACATGCATATTACAACATTACTCTCTGTGAAATGAAAGTACAGATTCACTCAATTATACAATCAGAATGAGGTATTTTCTGGCCCTGCCATTTTTTTTGACTGTGAAATTATCTTTTATTGGATATTTTCTTTATTTGCATTTTATATTTCATCCCCTTTTCTGGTTTCCCCTCCGAAAATCACCCTTGCCTTATTCCTTCACCCCTCCCCCTCCTCACCAACCCACCCACTCTTGCTTCCTGGCCCAGGCATTCCCCCACACTGGGACATACAGCCTTCATAGAACAAAGGGCCTCTCCTCCCATTGATGTCTGACTAGGCCATCCTCTGCTGGATACACAGCTGGAGTCATGAGTCCCAGCTTGTGCTCTTTAGTTGATAGTGTAGTCCCTGGGAGCTCTAGGGGTACTGGCTACTTCATATTGTTCTTCCTATGGTGTTGCAAACCCCTTCAGCTCCTTGGGTCCTTTCTCTAGCTCCTTCATTGGGGTTCTTATTCTCAGTAGAATGGATGGCTGTGAGCATCCACCTCTGTATTTATGAGGCACTGGCAGATCCTCTCAGGAGAGAGCTATATCAGGCTCCTGTCAGCAAGCACTTGTTGGCATCCACAATAATGTCTGGGGTTGATGATTTTAAATGGGATGGATCCCCAGGTGAGTCAGTCTCTAGAAGGTCATTTCTTCAGTCTCTACTCCACACTTTGTAACTCCTTTTATGGGTGTTTTGTTCCCCCCTTCAAGATGGATAGAAGTATCCACACTATGGTCTTCCTTCTTCTTGAGTTTCATGTGGTCTGTGAATTTTATCTTGGGTATTCTGAGTTTCTGGGCTAATATCCACTTATCAGTGAGTGCATATCATTTGTGTTCTTTTATGAGTGTGTTAACTCACTCAGGATTATATACTCCAGATCCATCCATTTGCCTACAAATTCCATAAATTTATTGTTTTTAATAGCTGAGTATTACTCCATTGTGTAAATGTACCACATTTTCTTTACCCATTTCTCTGTTGAGGGACATCTGGGTTCTTTCCAGATCCTGGCTATTATAAATAAGACTACTATGAACATAGTGGAGCATGTGTCCTTATTACATGTTGGAGCATCTTCTGGGTATATGCCCTGTAGAGTGATATGATAGTATACTTAAGTGCCTCCAAAATTCCACCAAAGAACTCCTAAACCTGATAAACAACTTCAGTAAAGTGTCTGGATATAAAATTAATTCAAACAAATCAGTGGCCCTGACATTTTTTTTTTTTTTGATGGTTGCTTATTTTCAGGAAGAGCATTTGGGTTGTTTGTTTGTTTTTGTTGGTTTTATTGTAGTTACTGTTTTTTCTTTTTTTACTGTTATCATTACCCATTTATTTATTTATTTATTTATTTATTTATTTATTCATTTATTTATTTATTCATTTTACATCTTGAAATTTGCTCCCTACTTCTTCACCCTTCACAGAGTCTCTTCCCTTCTCCTCTGAGCAGGTTAGGACCCCCCTTGGGTTATCCTCGAACCTTGGCTTATTAAGTCTCTTCAGGGTTAGCAGAACTTCTCCTTCTGAGGCCAGTTGCTGAAGGGTTTCTACAGATAGTCAAAAGGTGTACTGATATTCCCTGCATCACATGTTGGGGGACCCACATGGAGAATGTGCTGCACATTTGCTACATATGTGCCATCTTTCATGATGCAGCTTCTGTATGCTTTTGTTGGTGGTAGTCATGCATAGCTCCCAATGGTCCAGGTTAGTTGACTGTTGGTCTACCTGTGGATTCCTTTCTTCTTCAAGGCCCTGAATCTTTCCCCTGACTCCTCCATAAGAGTCCCTGAGCTCCACCCAATGTTTGGCTGTGGGACTCTTTATCTGTTTTAGTCAGCTGCTGGGTAAAGCCTCTCAGAGAGCAGTTATGATAGGATGTCCCAAAGAGGACCTGGCCTCCTTTGAGACAGAGAGTGCTTCAGGCTGTGAAGTGGAGGGCAGATTTCTGATTGCAGGTAGTAGTGTGTACCCGAAGCCAGGAAAGGCAATTAGAACAGAGAGTAGGGTTATTTCAGTTAATACTGCAGCCAGATCTGCTTCTTAGATTCTAGTCTTAGATAAGGACGCATAAGATCCTGCCTGGAGGTTCCCCATTTGAGCAAAGATTCTGGTTGGTGGCAGGTTGGGAATCTCTTAAGGAAGTAGGTTCTCAGAATTCATAATCTGGTTCTCAGACTTCATAATCCTGCGACACTAATATAGTTCATCTTGCTGTGGTCATCCCTAATCAAGACATTATTTTGCTTTTATTCCATCACTGAAATTTTGGTACTGATATGCATTATAGTGCATAATGTATAGAATATCAGATATGCAGGATATATGATATATGAACCCGCAAAAGATTTGTGGCACACAAGTTGAGAATCACTGGTCTGAACTGCTATTTCTAAACAAAAATGATTTTATAATATTTTCTACAATGTACATTGACCATTAATTTTCTTTTCTTCATTAAAAACACGATTTTATTACAAATATAAAAGGAAGCTTGCTTACATCAGATTTATATGAAAATTGGATTAATGTTCCTGATGAAAAATCTGTGCTTAGAAAAATTTCTTCTATACAAAGGTAATGATACAATAAATACTTGGGGAATTGCACAAAGAGAGAAGCAAGACATTTTGAAGGTACATAGGCTTGTATTTACAGGATTATAAACCGGAATTATGTCCTAGGCCAAGAGGCTTCCTTTGCTCAGACATGTATAGTCACTTTATAAACAGGTGCATTTCTCAAGCAAAAGTGTTGTACCATGTCTATAATTCAACTACCTTATGGTCTTCTATATTATAACTGTCATAGTTTGAAGGTAGACTATTCTACACAGTTGTATGCATGTTAGGCTAGAGTATTGGTTTGTGTCTCTGTGTGAGACAAAAGAAATATGTATTCATAATAACTATGGGTTATTTGCATCCTAATATTATTTCTATGGTATTGTGAATATTGCACCTGCTAAATATATGTCATTGATTAGAACATGAAGCTCTTAGTGAGTTCACCTTTCTCAACTATGACTACCTAGAGAAGGCTGGGTCAGGGATAGCTTTGTATTCTTTGAATCATTTTCCTGTACAATACTCCATAGAATGATTTCTAGGGTAACAGGAACTTTGAGCTCCCATTTCTACCCAGGATTCCTGCATCTCTGCCTTACCTATAGCAGAAGCTTTTATATCTGCATTGCATAGGGTCACTAGTGTGCTTTCTGTTTTTTGTGTTCCAGAGTGTCACAAGAGTGTTACATGGATTCATACTATGTTAGATATTAAATGTATTCCCAAGGTGGCTGGAAAGATGGTTCACTGTTTAACAACACTATGTTTTCATAATGCAGAACACACACGACCTGCAACAGTCTTCATTCATTCTATTTCCAAGAAACCTGACACATTTCTCTGGATTCTGTGGGTAGCAGTTGTACGTTTGTTACACAGAAATTCATACATAATTTTTAAAAGTTTCTCATAATTTTGTAGGGAGAATTGATTTGCAGAAAACATTTTAAGCAATGCTTGAGCTGTATACTCTTATTTGTTTTGAATTTTGATTATACTACCAGTTGATCTACAAAACATTTACCCCGATTTTTCTTTTTATTCACAGTTTTGTAAGTAACATTACTTGTCAGACAATCAACAGCAAAATTCTTCTTTTTCTATGTATAGTATTCTACTGAAGATGCCACGACCAAACTAACTCCTTCTAAAACAACTCATCCATGTGTTATCAAAAATTAAAACTTCTACCAAGAATCACCTAGACACCTCCATGTTATCTGTCCCCATAGCCCCTCCTGTGCTGTGGAATCCAGCTTGCAGGAACTCAGTTTTTGGGAATGACCTCTCAAAAAAGGTAAGGGGATTTGGTTTTCTCTTTGGGAACAAAGTACTCATTGTGATCAAGGAATTGGGAATACCTAGGAATGGTCACTGGTGTTAATGTACAACCTAGGATTGCATTCTTCTGGAGTGGGAGATGCATGGATCTATGTCAGGAGGGATTGGGAGGGAGACTGTTAATGTAGTTTGAATGAAGTGAATCATTTCTTTTTTCTTCTTTCGTTCATTCCTTTTTTCCCTTTCTTTTCAGATATTGATTTTAGATATTGATATTTTAGCAAACAGTATGCTGTGTGTACAGTGGTAGTTCAAGAAGACTACAGTGAAGTTGAAAAAAATTCCAATTACCTAGTGTTTTATTTGATTGTTTCCTATTGTAGCCATACTTTGGAGCACATGGTGGTTGTGTTTCACAGTGGTGTGACTACTATAATTATGAAGTCTTCACCCCAACTGCACTCCTGGTCGTATAAAAGCACATTGCATACAATTATATGTACACACACACACACACACACACATACACACACATATGTCAAAATATGTGACATAATGAATAATAATAAAAATGTAGTATATGTTATATAATATAAATTGTTCTTTTAGTGCTATTCCTACACACACACACACGCACACACACACACACACACACACACACACACACACACACATATACATAGAGAGAGAGAGAGAGAGAGAGAGAGAGAGAGTAGTGTATGTTTGCATTACTTCAGGTACTTCAGTCTTAGGTACCTAAGTCTTCTGTTTTCTGTAGCTCTTAGTTTTACTATAAAACAGTATGCCTTAATAATTTTTAATACTTTAATTATTTACTTCATATCCTGATTGCACTATGCTCCTCTAAGTCCCATCTTCATAACCCCTCCTCTCTAGTTTAATTTTAATTTAAAACTTTATTTAATTTTTAATTTTTTTTTTAATTTTGGGGGGAAGTTACCAGGGAAGAGGAAGATATGTAAGGACAGGAATATGAATGTTACAGGTTTGCATGATGAGAAATTCACAGAGAATCAATGAAGAACATACTTTTTGAAAAGGAAAAAAAGATAGACAACCAAAAAGACAAAATCAAAAATGAAAAGAAAGCAAGGGTCTAATGTAACTATTAGTTTTCAGAAGTAAGGTCCACAGGAAGGAATTCACAGTGGTGTTACCAACAATGGAGTAGGATAGCCCATGGAATAGCCTGTTAAATCTGGAACATCTCTTAATTTGCTACTGTTGCTATGATAAAACACTGATGAAGAGCAACTTATGGAGGACAGGTTCCACACTTCATGATACACTTCTAGTTACCAGTTAACTACTTAGAAATGTCGGGGCCCAAACTGAAGCAGGGCAGGAATCTGGAGGCAAGAACTGAAGCAGAAGCTGAATAGGAGTGCTGCCTCCTGTCCTGCACCTCATGTTTTTTGGTGGTTTTTTGTTTGTTTGTTTGTTTGTTTGTTTGTTTGTTTGTTTGTTTTGTCAAGTAGCTCAAGAGTCGCACCGTCTTGGAGATTTGGGCCCAACAAATTCCATTGTTAATCAAGACAATATCCCATAGACTTCCCTACACAATAGTTCAATCTGGTGGAGGCATTTTCTCAACTAAGATCTCTCTACTCACCAACTGCTTTTCTTTGTCATTTTTCTATTGCTTAAATAAAACTCCTGAACTAAGGCAATATATAGAAGTAAATGTTTATTTGGGACTTAGATCTGTAGGGAATTACAGTCGTTCAAAGGCGTGACAGAGGAGCATGGCTGCAGGAAGGAAGGACAACCAAACAGGAAACAGAGCTCTGGTGGCTCTCAGACAGCAAACATGAAGCACAGAGAGCATACTGCAGATGACACCTGGATTCTGTTATCTTAAATTCTAACCAATGACGTACATCCTCCAGGTAACCAAGCCACTTAAACCACCACAAGGTGCCACAAAGACAGTAACATATTTTGCAATGCCTGGAATTAAACAGGCATCCTATGAAAATTATCACAATGAAACTCTACCTCTTCACCACACCACCACAAAAAATCACCAATTCAAGAAAACTATGAATTCATTTATTTGATCCACACATGGTTATTTTGGCAGCATATCAGCTCTGATACCTTACTTTGCTTTAATAGTTCCTCCATTCTTTGCAATATATATGAAACTTTAACTAGATTAAGTAATTTGCAAAGAACTTAGAGTCTCCATTTCAGACAGAGGCTTCGTTTCACAGGTTCTTATCAGATCACAGTAACTGGTATTTTCCTCAACATTTTAGATTTCAATTTTTTATTGACTTCAATTTTGTAAACTGTGTGAAATGACAGAGGATCTTGTTTTTGCCTTGTGATATTGCAGATGTCTATTATACAAATCATGACTGACAATTGTCTAGATATATTTGGTGAGGATGACCACACCACTTGTAATGGTAATCAGAAGAGGTCAGATGATATAAAGACTTCAATAAATACTGCTGGTAAGTCACCTGCTAGGAACAAAACCATAGATGGCCAGAGTGGGAAAACCTCAAATGATAATATTGAAAAATTAAATATTTCATCTGCTGTTCCTCAAGAGGATGGTCCTACAAGTAAGAGAAGTTTTAGTCATCAAACAGATGGAAGGATGATATTGTTCTTTTATTTCATAAACGTGTAAATATCAGAGAAAAATTGGGGAAATATCTTGATTAGAGTATGGGGAAAAATTTAAACAACACTTTAATTAAGTTATATGTGAATATATGTATATATATACATATATATATATATATATATGCAGACACACACATATACATATTTACATACATGTATCTATGAGAGTGGCACTCTTTATTTAGCCCCTGTAAGAAATCCAGAACAGCTGGCATAACTGGTGGTTATCATGTAGAAGAATGTGAATCGATCCATTCCTATCTCCTTGTACTAAGGTCAAATCTAACTGGATCAAGGAACTCCACATAAAACCAGAGACACTGAAAGTTATAGAGGAGAAAGTGGGGAAAAGCCTCGAAGATATGGACACAGGGGAAAAATTCCTGAATAGAACAGCAATGGCTTGTGCTGTAAGGTAGAGAATTGACAAATGGGATCTCATGAAACTGCAAAGCTTCTGCAAGGCAAAAGACACCGTCAATAAGACAAAAAGGCCACTAACAGATTGGGGAAGGATCTTTACCTATCCTAAATCAGATAGGGGACTAATAACCAATATATATAAAGAACTCAAGAGAGTGGACTCCAGAAAATCAAATAACCCCATTAAAAACTGGGGCTCAGAGCTAAACAAAGAATTCTCACCTGAGGAATACCGAATGCCTGAGAAGCACCTGAAAAAATTTTCAACATCCTTAATCATCAGGGAAATGTAAATCAAAACAACCCTGAGATTCCACCTCACACCAGTGAGAATGGCTAAGATCAAAAATTCAGGTGACAGCAGATGCTGGTGAGGATGTGGAGAAAGAGGAACGCTCCTCCATTTTTGAGGGGATTGCAATCTTGTACAACCACTCTGGAAATCAGTCTGGCAATTCCTCAGAAAATTGGACATAGTACTACTGGAGGATCCCGCAGTACCTCTCCTGGGCATATATCTAGAAGTTGTCCCAACCGGTAAGTAGGACACATGCTCCACTATGTTCATAGCAGCCTTATTTATAATAGCCAGAAGTTGGAAAGAACCCAGATGCCCCTCAACAGAGGAATGGATACAAAAAATGTGGTACGTTTACATAATGGAATACTACTCAGCTATTAAAAAGACTGGATTTATGAAATTCCTAGGCAAATGGTTAGACCTGGAGGGCATGATCCTGAGTGAGGTAACACAATCACAAAAGAACTCAAATGATTTGAACTCACTGAAAAGTGGATATTAGCCCAGAAACTTAGTATACCTGAGATATAAAAGACAATTTGTAAAACACATGAAACTGAAGAAGAACGAAGACAAAATTGTGGACACTTTGCCCCTTCTTAGAATTGGAAACAATCACTCATGGAAGGAGTTACAGAGACAAAGTTTGAGACAAAAGGATGGACCATCTAGAGACTGCCATATTCAGGGATCCATCCCATAATTAGCCTCCAAACAATGACACCATTGCATACACTAACAAGTGTTTGCTGAAAGGACCCTGATATAGCTGTCTCTTGTGAGACTAGGCTGGGGCCTAGCAAACACATAAGTGGATGCTCACAGTCAGCTATTGGATGGATCACAGGACCCCCAATGGAGAAGCTAGAGAAAATACCCAAGGAGCTAAAGGGATCTGCAACCCTATAGGTGGAACCACAATATGAACTAACCAGTACCCCAGAGCTCTTGACTCTAGCTGCATATGTATCAAAAGATGGCCTAGTCGGCCATCACTCTAAAGAGAGGCCCATTGGATGCACAAACTTTATATGCCCCAGTACAGGGGAATGCCAGAGCCAAAAAGTGGGAATGTGTGGGTAGGGAAGTGGGGGGCGGGGAGGGTATGGGGGACTTTAGGGATAATATTGAAAATGTAATAGAGGAAAATACGTAATAAAAAATATTTTTAAAAAAAGAGAGAAATCCAGTACAACAACACAAGTATACAAGTATTCCAGAACATTACTTGTTTTATTTCTCACCTTTCTTCTCATGGTCCATAAATCATGTAGGATATCTTGGATATGAAATTATTTTTAAAAAGATCACTTAGAAACAATTATTTGATTTAAAAATCCATTATACACATTTCAAGTTTAAATCATGTGCCAACAATCTTTGTTATCCTTTTACAAAAACACTTATGTTTGATTCATTTCATTTGAGAGATAATCTTGCCAAATGCTTATCATTTGGTAGAAATATTAAGTTGCACAGGATCGACTAGAACACATATGTGAAGAATCATAAAGAGGATAAAATATAACTGATTTAACTGGTAATACTATTCAAAAATCAGAAATATTGTTAACTCAAGTAATTCTTTGTATAGATTTCAGAAAATATACTGAAAAACTAGCCTTATCTGAAGTGGGGTCAATCTATCATCTGAGAATATTTGTGTAACAATGACACTTTAATATTTCATTTAGCTAAGGACAATGGAACACCTTCAACATATAACTTTCCACAAGTAAATTTCTTCATGACTGATAACAGTTCTGGCCATATAATTTCTGTGTTCCCTTCTACCTCCCCCTTAACCGTACCAGAAGAGATTATTACAGGAAACAACTTCAGTTTTATATTTAACCATACTATTTGTTACAAATAGTTTCATTCACTATATTTATTTTATTTTGTGTATTAAACATTTTATCTACCATAATAAATGGCATTAAATTATGTTATTGCTTAGATTCCAATGTGTCTGACTGATGATTCTCCATTGTCTTTGGAAAGTGGCATTTTCAATATTCTCCTCCACTTCTGTTACTCAGCTACCTGCATTCATGAAACAGAACCACTAGAATCAATTTATTATTTTTTACTTCCAAACTTCAATTAAAATGGCATTCTAAGTACTGCTTAATAAATGAAAGTTAGGGGGCAGGGGGTTAATTGTCCAAATTCTTCCAAGTTCTCACCATAAAATAGTCCCCATGGCTAAGAGTTAACTATTTAGTAGTACAATAAAACGAGACTCACTCATATGCATTGTAGCAACACTTAAAAAATGATATTCCTATTTTTGTGAAAAGGTGCTCTAGAAAATTATTTACATTAGGAAAAAACAGCTTACTTTTTGAGAGCCCAGGAAATCATCATACAGCAGTTCTGATGTGAAGGAGGTTGTAGCTACTGAAACCATTCACTTAGGTGAGAAGCAGAGGATGGCAAATGTTCATATTCAGTGAACTGCTTCTTTTTATACATTCCAAGAATCATGAAAGGATTAGTACACGTCAGTTACTTAAGCATAGACAGAAAGTAATAACATTAATTATACCCTCAGAGTTGTGTCTAGTATCCTTTGTTAGAGATAGTTCTAAATAATATCCCATTAGTGATCAACATTAGTCATCACAATGATAAAATTAGAGGTGAATCACAGTTTTAAGAATATATGAATGTTCAAAGTCCTTATGAATCAGAGAAATACAAATCAAAGCAACCCTGAGATTATACATTACACACATCAGAATGACTAAGATCAAAACCTCAGGTGACAGCAAATATTGGTGAGAATGTACAAAAGAGGAACATTCCTCCAATGCTGGTAGGATTGCAAACTGGTACAATCACTCTAGAAATTATTCTGGAAGTTCCTCAGAAATTTGGAAATAAATATCCTTAAAGACCCAGCAATATCACTTTAAGGAATAAAGCCAAATTATGCCCCACCATGCCACAGGAGCGCATGTCCCACTATGTTCATAGTGGCTGTGTTTGTGATAGCCAGAAACTGGAAACAACCCAGATGTCCCATGACAGAAGAATAGATATAGAAAAGCTTCATTTGCACAATGGAACACTACACAGCTATTAAGAACGAGGACATCGTGAGGTTTTGAGGCAAACGGATAGAACTAGAAAATATCATCCTGAGTGAGGTAACTCACACCCAAAAGACATGCACAGTATGTACTCAATAAGTGGATATTAGTACACACACACACACACACACACACACACACACACACACACACACACACGCGCGCGCACCCAAAAAAAGAAAAGAAAAGAAAACTCAAGATACAGTCCCCAGAACTCAAGAAGATAAACAATCTGAAGGGCCCAAGTAAGGACAGCTTAGTCTAATTTGGGAGGGAAAAGAAAGCAATCAGAAGGGGGAAGGAGTTACCTGGGAGGGAAAGTGGACATGTGGGGTGTTGGAGGCAAAAGGTGATGTGGTATTGGGCAACAGAAAAGGAATGAAGCCCTGAGGACCAGAAGAAAGAGGGAAAACAGGCAACCTCTGGAATTAGGAGGTTGGGGGGACCCTCCAGAATGTACCAGAGACCTGAAAGTTGACAAACATTCATGACTCAAAGGGAGGGACCTCAGATAAAATTCCTACCATGGTGAGAGGAAACTGTCAGCAGAAAGACTGCATCAGGTGAGGCATGGGTTTACCATCCCATGGTCAAAATGCTGACCCATAATTGTTCCTGTCTGAAACAACTGCAGGGACGAAAATGGAGAGTAGCCTGAGGAAAAGAAGGTCCAGAGAGAGGCTCAAAGTGGAATCTAGCTCAAGGGGAGTCCCCAAGGCCTGACATTATCAATGAAGCTATGGATCGTTCACAAAATGGGACCTATCATGACTGTACTCCAGAATACCCAACAAGTAGCTGAAAGAATCAGATACAGATATTTTCACCCATCCAACGAAAAGAAGCTGAGGAATCCTGTGGCTGAATCAGAGAAAAGCTGGAAGAAGCTGAGGAGAAGGGTAACCCTGTAGGAGGACCATCAGTCTCAATTAACCTGTACCCTGAGATCTCTCAAACACTGAACCACCAACCAGGCAGCATACACTAGCTGATATGAGACCTTCTGGGGGAATTAAAAGTGGTAGGGGAAAGAGGGGGGAGGGAGGATAACCCATGCCTGGCCAGATTTCCTCCTATGCTCTGGGTAGGTTGATGTGTGGGAGGGCTGCCAGATGCTTTCCACTCAACCCTGGGTGGGCATCTAAGTCACTGATGCAACTCAACAGGGGGTGGACAAGGGGCAGCCACCCCCCCCAGGCTGGGGCCCTGGGGTTATGGGGAGAGGTTCCCATGCAGGTGAGAATAAGCGCAGCAGGCCTTAGTGAACAGACACAATCTGTGGTTTAGAGCTTTATTATAGAAAGTCAGAGAGAAAGGAGAGACGGTAGAAAGAGAGAGAGAGAAAGAGAGAGAGGGAGAGAGAGAGAGAGAGAGAGAGAGAGAGAGAGAGAGAGAGAGAGAGAGAGAGAGAGAGAGATGGCCATGGCCAAGAGGAGGGAAGGGGCAGAGAGAGAGAAAGAGGAAAGGATGGAGAGTAAGAAAGAGAGAGTAAGAGGGAGTAAGAGCAAGAGAGAGTGAGGAGAGCTAGAGGAGAGAGTAAGAAAATGAGAGAAGAGAGAGAGGAGAAGAGATAGGAGAATAAGCATAAGGAGAGTAAGAGGAGTATGAGAGCGAGGTGGGGCCAAGCAGTCGCTTGTATGGTATGCTGTTATCTTTACTGTTACTAGGTAACTGGGGAGGAGTTTAGCCTGAAGGTCAGAAGCTCGGTACATTGGCTATGTGACTAAAAGTCATGCTTCTCCCGTGGAAGCTGTAGGGGGCAGTAACTTCGACAGAAGCCAGAGTCTAGGGGACATGAGAGAACTCCTTCCATTCCATGTAGGTGAATTATCACAACAGGGTCCCGGGGTTCAACATCTCAGCTCGACTGGAGACCAGACTGTCTATGTATAGCCCAATGCCCCACAACTCACCTTCTGTTTCTATAAGAAAAGGGGGGGGTGGAGTCACTGATGTGACTGTGTCATTTGTGGTGAAAATTTAGTGTGGAATGGAAGTATCAGAAGAAAACATATAGCCTTGAGAAGTAGCACAACAAAGCCAGAGTAGTAAGGAGGGTTAATGTTAAGAGTTGAGAAGGTAAGAGATTGTACAATCAATTAATTGTTTCATGGGTAGTACAATTTGAGGGTAATATCATCAGTTTTGAACAGCAATTAATTAATCTAGATGGACATTGTGTTTTCCTATCATGCAACTTTCCCCAAAGTTCAGCAGCCTTTTGGCTTTGGCAAGAGAGTTCATCTGTAGCTGGAAGGTCCCAAATCTGTCTTCTGTGGGGGTTCAGTGCTTGCCTCAGGACTCTTCAGTCAGATGAGGTTAATGGAGGAAGGCAGCTTTTGATGTCTGTAGGTCTAAGGAGATGGTACTGTCTCAGGAGGATCTGTAGCAGCAGGTCCTATGTGGAGATAAACCTATAGAGCAATTGTAACAGAGGAGCAAAACACCAGCAGTGTATGTTTCCATAGGGTGGATAGCAAAATTTATGCTTGCAATGGTTTGCTTAGGAGCACATCATGGTCTGTTTTGGATGGCTGAGAAAGAAAATATGTTAATTGTGTATCTGGGGTAGGCAGATAACAGTTGTCTGTAAAAGGAAACTGGTTATTAATTAAGGATTGGATGAGTTTGAACCTTAAAGTAAATCTTAAACAAGTTGAAAAAAATTTGGACATATATCATGAATACTAGAGAGAAAAATAAGCATTTAGATAAAGAAGCAAGACAATTTTGGGTTCAAAAGCATGAATCAGGTGTTCCTGTAGGGGGAGCACAGCTTTGACACCAGGTCCCAGGGTTCAACATCTCAGCTCGACTAGAGACCAAACTGTCTGTATATAGCCCGATGCCTCGCAGCCCTGCACACATATACAGCAGAGGACTGCTGGGTCTGGGTTCAACCAGAGAAGATGAACCTAAACCTCAAGTGACTGGAGATCCCAGGAAGTGTAGAGGTCTGATGGGATGGGGGGTTGAGGTCGGTGGGGACATCCTTGTAGAGACAGGGTTTGGGGAGGAGGTATGGGAAGTGGAACAGTTGGAGTCTGGACCAGGAGGGGAGTAAAATCTGGAGTGTAAAAATAAATAAATAAATAAATAAATAAATAAATAAATAAATAAATAAATAAATAAATAAATAAATACTAAATGTCCTGAAATGATAAGACAGTGTCTAAAGCGATTGGTGTCTAAAGCCATTGAAATACATGTTTTTTTGACAGGACTTAGGGTCATCTAAACTTAAATTAGTAATCAAACAAAGCTGGTTATTATCTAAACTAGAAGCTTCTTACCTGGAGATGGGATTTGCAGGTCAGAATTAACAGATATTCATGGCATGTTGTTCAGTAGTGAACAACACAGAGATCATACACATTTGCACATGCATCATGTATACTCAGAAACCCACATAGCTATACCATATATTTGTTGTAGTATCTCTCTTCATAAACTGAGAAGTTTATCTCAATTTCAAGCATTCTTTGTTCACACTTTGTCTTCCTAAAAGGGAGTCTACAATTCAAATTTGTGATACAGAAATTGTAGAGAAAACCCCCAGTAAAGAAATTCATAACTACCATTTGATATCTATGACCTGCCTAAACTCCCTTTAACATAGATTCTAAATGTTTTTATTCTTACTAATATATTAAATTGTTATTGAAAATTGAATTCTAGCAGTGTGAGCTCCCTTTCCTCCCTTCGGTTCATTGCACGCATCCCACTCTCAAACTCATTGTTTCAAGATTTTTATATGTGTGTGTATATCTTTGTTTGTAGCTTTAAAAAAATGAATACAACTAGAACCCACCTTTTTGTGTTTATGGTTTTCAAGGTGAACAGTTTGTATTGGACAATCCATTAGAGTATTACTTGTAGAAAAGGCTAATGTTCTGCCTGTCATCTTTAGTTGCCTATAATTTTTGGCATGTTAATTATGAGCACTGCATTAACATTGCATTGATATTGCCATCATTATGGTTTTGCATCCATTTTTCTGAGATTTCAAAACAGCCTTTCAGGTAGACAGGCTCTTAGTCTTTATAACCCCACTTCTGCAATGTTCCCTGAGGTATAGACACTTGCTATGATGTACATGTATTTGTTGGTGCTGGGTTTTCCACAATCTACTGATCTCTTCATTGTGTCCAGTTTTGGTGTTCTATGATGGTCTCCATTTCCTGTACAAAGAGGCTGCTTTGGTGAGGGTTGAAGGCTTCACTTATTTGTGGGTATAAGAATAATATTTAGAATGTTGCTCTAAAGAATTGAGCTGATCTAGAAAATAAGTTGTGATGGTTTATATATCCTTGGATCAGGGAGTGGCACCATCTGGAGGTGTGACCTTGTTGGAATAGGTGTGACCTGGTTGGAATGGGTGTGTCACTGTGGGTGTGGGCATAAGATCCTCACCCTATTTGCCTGGAAGTCAGTCTTCTACTAGCAGCCTTTGGATGAAGACTAGAACTCTCAGCTCTACCTGTGCCATGCCTGCCTGGATACTGCCATGCACTCACCTTGATGATAATGGACTGAACCTCTGAATCTGTAAGCCAGCTCCAATTAAATGTTGTTTTATTAAGACTTGCCTTGGTCATGGTGTCTATTCACAGCAGTAAAACCCTAACTAAGACAGAAGTGTGATAAATTTTTAGAACCATGGCCTCACTAGGTCTATAAATGTGATTAGATTTATGCACCAACCATGATTTCAATTCTGTTGAGAGGAATCCTTCCTATTGTTCAACTATAGTCTGAAATGTAAAGAGTTGAAATTTCTATTAATAAAAAAGTGTTTACCTGTTAAATGTCATACTGCACTGAGTTAAGTAAAGAATGTGTTAACCAGTTACTGTCCTGTTTCTACAAGGATAATTATCATTGAATCACCCAGCATTTCCTTACAGTATCTGCTGCCCATCATCTAGTATCCTGTGAACTATTTTGGAAAGAACAGTTGACTGTGTTCATCTTTGACCATACTCAAGAGACTATTGTTTCATACAGGACTTGTAAACTACCAGGCACAATATTGCAACCAAAGGAGACCAAGGGGATACAAATTGGAAATGAGGAAGTCAAAGTATCTTTTATTGAAGATTAGTACACATAAGTGAGCCTAAAACTTCCATGAGAAAACTCATATGGCTTGTAACCTCAACAAGTGGTAGCATATAAAATTAACACAAATAATGAATATTCATATTGTGTAAAAATTACAAATTTACTGAGAAGTAAATCAGGGAAATACCACCATTCACAATGACCTTAAAAATCATACAATATCTTCAGCATATCTCTAACCAAGAAGTGAAAGACTTACATGATTAAAAAAATCTTAAAGAAATTGGTGAAGATATTAGATAATAAAATGATTCTCATGTGCCCATTAATAAGTAAGATAAAGATAGTAAACAAAGACTGTCCTAAAATACTATTTTGTTTCTCTCATTTTTCAACCTGATATAATTTCAAACATTTTTGATATGGCTAGGAGAAACAATATTACAAAAGTGATATTTTTGTAACCCCCATTCCTCCCAGTCTTCTGCCATGTTCCTTTAGCCTTAACCATAAAGCCTCACCAACTTGACTGCCAAAACTCTGAGTGAACAAAACAATACCAACCAACATGAAAAACTAAATTGGGTCTGAAACTTACACAAAGCAACAATTGCAACTGCATCCTAAACAATTGAATGCAAGTGTCTCTAAAACAAGTTTGTTTCTTGGATGCTGGAGAATAATGGAGCCCGTTTTCTTATTTAAACTGTCAGTCTGTATATTTTTATTTGTGTAAGTGAGACTATTAATGCTTACTGTTATAAAGAGCAGTATGTATGGGTCTGTTATTTTGTTTTTGCCATATACTTTTCCCTCTCCTATGATGAATGAGTACAGGGTTATTTATCATATCTATCCTCTTGAGAATGTACCTTGTCTTCAGACTGATGTTTCCCTTTTGTAGACCTAGATTGGTAAAAAGAAATGGTTTAATGTTGATTATACTGTGTAATGTTTCTCCTCTTTTGTTGATATGAATGATACTTTTGCTTCTTATTGTAGTCTACTCTGGTGTCTGCGTTCTTTGACAACAGAGACAACATCAGTCCAGGCCCATCTGTATTTAAGAATATCCATTTAAAAATCAGGTGTTGTTCTAATGGGTCAGTCTTTATATGTGACTTTGTCATTTTTACTCATATCTTTTAGTATTTTTATTTCTCTGTACATGTAATCTTTAATTAGTATGTGTCTACTTGATGTTCTATATGCTTTTAGTAATTTAACAGATATCTCTTTCCTATTTGGGAGAAATTGTTTTCAGATAAATCATATACAATGGGTCAATTCATTGTGTTCAGTATAGTCAGTAAAAACTAAGAATAATCTAAGATCTCCCCCTTTGAGTCCTGAGAGTCTCTCACCTCTCAGGTTTCTGGTACATTCTGGAGGTCTCCCCCAACTTCCAACTCTCAAGTTGGCCTGTTTCCATTCTTTTTGCTAGCCCTCACAGCTTCAGTCCAGTTCCCCACACCCAATACCTAATCATGTTCACCTCTTCCCCTCCCAGTCCCCTTGCTCAAACAGGTCCCTACCCCATCCTATGATTGCTTTCTTCTCTCTCCAAAGTGGGATTGAGGGATCCTCACTTGGGCCCTTCAGCTTGTTAGCCTTCTTGAGTTCTGTTTATTGTATCCTGGGTATTCTATACTTTTTTAAATATCCACTTTCAGGACACAAAGAGTTTGATCTTAGATAGAATGCTCTACTGTGTGGGAAAGGGAACTTGTTGATCCCACTTCCAGTAGAAAGACAGGGCATCAAGTGGAGGGATAGGCATGTCATCCCACAGTCAAAAAATTTGATCTAGAATAATTCCTGTCTGAAACAACTGCAGTGACAAAAATGAAGAAAAGCCTGAGGAAAAGGATGTCTAGTGACAGGGTCAAATTGGGATCCAGTCCAAGGGAGGCCACAAGGCCTGATATTATTACCCATGCTATGATGTGCTCATAAAAATGGGCCTATCATAACTGTCCTTTGAAAGATCCAACATGAAAGAGTCAGATGCAGATATTTACTCCCAAACAATAGAAAGAAGCAGATAATCCTGGTGGTTGAACTAGGGAAAAGCTGGAAGGAACTGAAGAGGGCAACTCTATAGGAAGACCAGTAGTCTCAAGTCTGGACCCTAGAGATCTCTCAGACACTGAGCCACCAACCAGGCAGTATACACTATCTGATATGAGGCCCCAAACACATATACAGCAGAGGATTCCCAAGTCTGGACTCAGTCAGAGAAGATGCTCCTAACCCTCAAGAGACTTGAGGCTTCCGGGAGTGGAGATGCCTGTTGTAGTAGAGGTGGCATCATCTCCCACTTGGCGATGGGGGACAAGGAGGAGGTATGGGATGTGGAACACTCAGAGGGTAGACTGGGAGAGGGATAAATTCTGGAGTATAAAAAAATTAGATAACAACAATAATAATAATAAAACTAAGACTAAGACACTATAAGAAAGAATCAAAATATTAAACTATACAGATTAACAGATTGCAACAAATAATTTCATGGCAGCTTGCTGTTTTCAAATAGAATATCATCTTTGTTACTTAGGAGTACCTCCAATTTCTAATTTTCTGTCTCATTTTTAAAATTTCTGGGTTTAGACATAGGCATTTGGCAACTCTAGAGGATTACAAAACAAATGCAAGGAAAGAAGCAAAAATGAAAATTATGTATATATAGATAGTCATCATTAAGCAATTAAAATGATATATACTAAATATGATGGAAATTGTTAAGCTCTCCCTCTCTCTCTCCTCTCACATGTTCTGCCAAGGGAGAGCTGATTTGCAGGGAGTGTTCTAACTCCTGGGCTCAGAGGTGAGGTGGCCATTTCCTTTCTGGTGACTATCTAAGGTGGGACCAGTAAGGAGCCCACAGGGTACAGGAGCAGCTGGGTCAGGGTCTTTCCCACCTCCATCTGCACCCAGGAGTTGGGGCAGTTCGGCAACCCTCTGTGCATGGGTCCTGCCAGGGGAGAGTTGGTCCCCAGGAGTGCTGACACAGATTTGCAGACCCACAGGAGGGACAAGCTCCAGCCGGAGATAGCAAAACCAGTTAACACCAGAGATAACCATATGGAGAAAGGCAAGCACAAGAAACTTATCAACAGAAACCAAGGCTACATAGCATCACCAGAACCCAGCTCTCCTACAATAGCAAGTCCTGTAAACCCCAACACACTGGAAAAGCAAGATTTGGATTTAAAATCTCATCTCATGATGCTGATAGAGGATCTTAAGAAGAACATAAATAACTCCCTTAAAGAAATACAGGAGAACATAGGTAAGCAGGTAGAAGCCCTTAAATTGGAAACAGAAAAATCCCTTAAAGAATTACAGGAAAACACAACCAAACAGGTAAGGGAATTGAAAAAAAAATGCCGGATCTAAAAATGGATATAGAAACAATAAAGAAATCACAAAGGGAGACAACTTTGGAGATAGAAAGCCTAGGAAATAGGTCAGAAGTAGTAGATGTGAGCATCAACAACAGAATACAAGAGATAGTAGAAAGAATCTCAGGTGCAGATGATACCATAGAAACATTAACAAAACAGTAGAAGAAAATGCAAAATGCAAAAAGCTCCTAACCCCAAACGTCCAGGAAATCCAGGACAAAATGAAAAGACCAAACCTAAGGATAATAGGTATAGAAGAGAGTGAAGATTCCCAATTTAAAGGGCCAGTAAATATCTTCAACAAAGTTATAGAAGAAACCTTATCTAATCTAAAGAAAGAGATGCCCATGAACATACAAGAAGCCTAGAGAACCCCAAATAAATTGTACAAGAAAAGAAATTCCCCCTGTCACATAATAATCAAAATAGCAAATGCACAAAGCAAAGAAAGAATATTAAAAGCAGTAAGTGATAAAGGTCAGTGTAAAGGCAGACCTATCAGAATTACACCAGACTTCTTGCCAGAGACTATGAAAGCCAGAAGATACTGGACAGATGTTATACAGACCATAAGAGAACACAAATGTCAGGCCAGGCTACTATATGCAGCAAAACTATCAATTACAATAGATGGAGAAACCAAGATATTCCATGACAAAACCAAATTTACACAATATCTTTCCACAGATCCATTCCTTCAAAGGATAAGAAAGGGAAAACTCAAATACAAGGTGGGAAACTACACCCTAGAAATAGTAAGAAAGTATTCTTTTAACAAAGCAGAAAGAAAGCCACGTAAATATAATTCCACTTGTAACAACAAAAATACAGGAAGCAAATATCACTTTTCCTTAATATCTCTTTTTAAAATTTTTATTAGATATTTTCTTTATTTACATTTTAAATGTTATCCCATTTCCTAGTTTCCCCTCTGAAAGTCCCCTATTCCCTTTCTCTCTCCCTACTCCCCAACTCACCCTCTCCCATTCATCGTCCTTGTATTCACCTGTACTGGAGGATAGAGCCTTCACAGGACCAAGAGCCTCCCCTCCCATTGATGACCTATTACGCCATCCTCTGCTACATATACAGCTAAAGTCACAAGTTCCACCATGTGTTTCCTTTGAATGGTGGTATACTTCCAAGAAGCTCTGGGGGTACTGGTTAGTTCATATTAATGTTCCTCCTATGGGGCTTCAGACCCCTATAGCTCCCTGGGTACTTTCTCTAGCTCTTTCATTGGGAACCATGTGTTCTGTCCAATGGATGGCTTTCAGCATCCACTTCTGTATTTGCCAGGCACTGGCAAAACCTCACAGGAGACAGCTACATCAGGCTCTGTCAGCAGGACCTTGTTGGTATCGGGTTAGTGTCCGGGTTTGGTAGTTGTTTATGGGATGGATCCCCAAGTGGGGCACTCTCTGGATGGTTATTCCTTCAGGCTCTGCTTGGAACTTTGTCTCTGTAACTCCTTCCATGCATATTTTGTTCCCTCTTCTAAAAAAGGATTCAGAGCTTCTGCAATAATATCCACTTCTCAGTGAGTGAATATCATGTGTGTTCTTTTGTGATTGGGTTACCACACTCAAGATTATATCCTCCAGATCCATTCACTTGTCTAAGAATTTCATAAATTCATTCTTTTTAATAGCTGAGTAGTACTCCATTGTGTACATGTACCACATTTTCTGTATCAATTCCTCTGTTGAGGGACATCTGGGTTCTTTCAAGCTCCTGGCTATTATAAATAAGGCTGCTATTAACATAGTAGAGCATGTGTCCTTCTTACACGTTGGAGCATCTTCTGGGTATTTGCCCAGGAGTGGTATTGCTGGATCTTCTGGTAGAACTATGTCCAATTTTGTAAGAAACCGCCAAACTAATTTCCAGAGTGGTTGTACCAGCTTGCAGTCCCACCAGCAATTGAGGTGTTTTCCTCTATCTCCACATCCTTGCCAGCATCTGCTGTCACCTGAGTTTTTGATCTTAGCCATTCTGACTGGGGTGAGATGGAATCTCAGGGTTGTTTTGATTTGCATTTCCCTACATTAAGGATGTTGAACATTTTTTCAGGTGCTTTTCAGCCATTGGGTATTCCTCAGTTGAGAATTCTTTTCTTAGTTTTGTACTTAATTTTTTTAATAGAGTTATTTAGTTTTCTGGAGTCCATCTTCTTGAGTTCTTTATATATATTTGATATTACCTCATTATCAGATTTAGGATTAGTAAAGATCTTTTCCCAATCTGTTGGTTGCCTTTTGGTCTTCTTGACAGTGTCCTTTGCCTTTTTATGAAGCTTTGCAATTTTATGAGGTTCCATTTGTCAAGTCTTTATCTTACAGCACAAGCCATTGATGTTCTGTTCAGAAATATTTCCCCTGTGCACATATCTTTGAGGCTTTCCACCACTTTCTCCTTTATAAGTTTCAGTGTCTCTGGTTTTATGTGGAGTTCTTTGATCCATTTAGACGTGAGCTTTGTACAAGTAGATGAGAATGGATCAATTTGCATTTTTCTACATGATAAACTCCAGTTGTGCCAGCACCATTGTTGAAAATGCTGTCTTTCTTCCACTGGATGGTTTTAGCTCCTTTGTCAAAGATCAAGTGACCATAGGCGTGTGGGTTCATTTCTAGGTCTTCAATTCTATTCCATTGATCTACCTGTCTGTCACTGTACCTTTACCATTCAGTTTTTATCACAATTGCTCTGGAGTACAGCTAGAGTTCAGACATGGTCATTCCCCCAGAGGTTCTTTTATTGTTGAGAACAGTTTTTCCTATCCTAGGTTTTTGTTATTCCAGATGAATTTGCAAATTGCCCTTTCTAATTCTCTGTGAAGAATTGAGCTGGAATTTTGATGGGGATTGCATGGAATCTGTAGATTGCTTGTTGCAAGATAACCAATTTTACTATATTGATCCTGCCAATCCATGAGCATGGGAGATCTTTCCAACTTCTGAGATCTTCAATTTATTTCTTCAGAGACTTGAAGATCTTTCTCTCTTTCTTTCTTTCTTTCTTTCTTTCCTTCTTTCTTTCTTTCTTTCTTTCTTTCTTTCTTTCTTTCTTTCTTTCTTTCTTTCTTTCTTTCTTTCTTTCTTTCTTTCTCTCTCTCTTTCTGTCTTTCTTTCTTTCTTCCTTCCTTTCTTTCTTTCTTTCTTTCTTTCTTTCTTTCTTTCTTTCTTTCTTTCTTTCTTTCTTTCTTTCTTTCTTTCTTTCTTTTTGGAAATGAGCAGCATGTTTATTTCCCCAGAGGTAAAAACCCCACAAAAAGAGAAACTGAACAAAAATTTGGTTTTGCTGAGGAAGAAATCAAAGCTGCAGCTGCTGGATTCTCCATCTTTTTTTTTTCCTCTGCTTTTGGTTACCTAATTCTTTGTTGTTGTTACTATTACTTATGCACACTGTACATCCCATTTACTGCCCCGCCCCCTCCCAGTCACCCCTTCCCACAATTCTTCCCCCTCCTCCTGCCCTTCCTGTCTGAGGAGGTGGGGACTCCCTGGTTGTTCCTCTACCCTGGCACTTCAAGCCTCTGTGACACACATACTCTCCCAATGAGGCCAGACAAGGGAGCCCAGCTAGAAAAACATATCCCACACACAGGCAACAGCTTTTGGGATAGTCCTCTCTCCAGTTGTTCAGGTTCCCTAATTCTTTATCCATAGTTTCTACTAACTTGTATCTCAGTGTATCTTTTCCCCCTTTTTCCTTTTTGTTCATGCAACTTCCCAGGAGAACTCTGAGTCATGTCATTCTATTTCTACCTTTTATACTTTGCAAAGAAATAGGACCTGATGGCTGAGATCCCAATGTTAAGACCAGATTTATAAGCCCTGGGAATGCAGCCATATTGCTTCTCCTCCCTATCTCCTCTCCTGGAAGACGAGTGCAGAAAGTCTTGCATCATGTGATACTTTAAAGGACTTCAGAAGAGAATTGTTGCTAGTTATTTCTAGAACTATGTTCTCTCTCTGTCCTCTTTCCATAGAACTTACCGTAGCTATTATCTAGTTAGTTAGCTTGGCTTGTATGGAACACTAAGAGATTTGAAATATACTCAAATGGAACCATGCATGCTAGTGTAAGCATTCTTGGAGGATGAAGTAGGATTACCATGAGTTCAAGGCTAGCCTGGGCTAAAAGGCCAGCCAAGTGATATAAAGTCAGAACATGACTTAGAAATAAAATATAATGGCCACAGAGTGAAATGGGAAAGGATTGGGTAGGAAGGCAGTAAAAATGGAAAGATTTCAATGCATCTATGTGGTATTTCCCTAGGCTGACAACTTGGCAGTCACCACGAAATCACATGAAGCCTATGCCATTTCATTCTCAAGAGTGACTGAGGTAGAGCACCTAACAGGTGGACTGGTGGCTTAGGCTTTGGTGGGAATTCCACTTTTCCTACTCAGCAGAGGTCTCTACGTTGGGAGACGAGTTCTATGGATGGCACTATGAGCTGTGTTGATAATGAATTATATTTCTGACACTAGAAAAGCCTATTTCTAATGGAAGGTTTCAAGCACGTACAGAAACACAAGCAGAGCTTGAGCCCTAGGTACAACCAGTCTTACGGAACTGCCAAGATGCTCCTGTTTGAGTTTTATCCCGGTGCATTTCTCCACTTCCAACATGATGTTGAAACAAGTCCTGATTATCACACCATTTTGGCCATAGATATTTCAGCAAGTCTCTGTGGGCCAGCATGTCATCTTATAAATAAAGTTTCCTTGAAGGCAGCCACACTAGTTTATTTTCCTACTACGATGGCTTGGCTCCTTCCCAGAGTCAGCTTAAAGCTTCACAAAATCCAAAATATTTCTCATTTTGTCCCTTAAGAAAATGTATATTGAGGCCTGCTTTAAACAAAAAGGATTGGAAAATTATTAATTAATTAAACAATAAAAATAATGGCATTTATTTCTTTTCTTTTCTCTTAATTAGGTATTTTCTTCATTTGCAATTCCAATGCTATCCCAAAAGTCCCCCATACCATCCCCCCAAACCCCACACTGCCCTATCCACCCACTCCCACTTCTTGGCCCTGGCGTTCCGCTGTACTGAGGCATATAAAGTTTGCAAGACCAATGGGCCTTTCTTTACACTGATGGCCAACTAGGCCATCTTCAGATACATATGCAGCTAGAGACACTAGCTCCGGGGGTGGGGGGAGAGGGTGTACTGGTTAGCTCATATCGTTGTTCCACCTATAGGGTTGCAGACCCCTTTAGCTCCTTGGGTACTTTCTCTAGTTCCTCCATTGGGGACCCTGTGTTCCATTCTATAGATGACTGTGAGCATCTACTTCAGTGTTTGCTAGGCCCCGGCCTAGCCTCACAAGAGACAGCTATATCAGGGTCCTTTCAACAAAATCTTGCTAGTGTGTGACTTGAAATTCTTGTGATACAGATATTTCACTTACTTAGAGTCGCACCAAGGTATTTTATGTTATTTATGACTATTTTGCCGGGTGTTATTTCTTTCTCAGCCTGTTTATCCTTTGTGTAGAGAAAGGCTACTGATTTCTTTTAGTTAATTTTATATCCAGCTACTGTACTAAAAATGTTTGTTAGGTTTAAGAGTTTTCTGGGGGAATTTTTAGGGTCACTTATATATACTATCTTATCATCTGCAAATAGTGATATTTTGACTTCTTCCTTACCAATTTATATTCCTTTGATCTCCTTTTGTTGTCTAATTACTCAGGCTAAGATTTCAAGTACTATATAGAATAGGTTTTGGAGAAAGTGGGCAGCCTTGTCTAGTCCCTGATTTTAGTGGGGTTGCTTCAAGTTTCTCTCCATTTACTTTGATGTTGGCTACTGGTTTGCTGTATATTGCTTTTATTATGTTTAGGTATGGGCCTTGAATTTCTGGTCTTTCCAAGACTTTTATCATGAATGGGTGTTGGATTTTGTCAAATGCTTTCTCAGCATCTAACGAGGTGATTATGTGGTTTTTGTCCTTGTGTTTGTTTATGTAGTAGGTTATGTTGATGTATTTCCGTATATTAAACCATCCCTGCATTCCTGGTATGAAGCCTACTTGATCATGATGGATGATCCTTTTGATGTGTTCTTAGATTCAGTTTGCAAGGAATTTATTGAGTATTTTTGCATCAGTATTCATATTGGAAATTGGTCTGAAGTGCTCTTTCTTTGTTGGGTTTTTATGTGGTTTAGGTATCAGAGTAATTGTGCCTTCAAAGAATGAATTGGGTAGAGTACCTTCTGTTTCTATTTTGTGGAATAGTTTGTGAAGAACTGGGATTAGATCTTCTTTGAAGGTCTGATAGAACTCTGCACTAAACCCGTCTGGTCCTGGGCTTTTATTGGCTGGGAGACTATTAATAACTGCTTCTATTTCTTTAGGGGATATGGGACTGTTTAGATGGTCAACTTGATCCTGATTCAACTTTGGTACCTGGTATCTGTCCAGAAATTTGTCCATTTCGTCCAGGTTTTCCAGTTTTGTTGAGTATGTCCTTTCGTAGTAGGATCTGATGATATTTTGGATTTCCTCAGGTTCTGTTGTTATGTCTCCTTTCTCATTTCTGATTTTGTTAATTAGGAGACTATCCCTGTATCCTCGTGTTAGTCTGGCTAAGAGATATTAAGGAAAAGTGCTTATTGCTTCCTGTTATATTTGTTGTTAGAGTTGGAGTTCTATTCTTGTGGCTGTCTTCTTTTATGTTTGTTGATGGATTACTTTCTTGCCTTTTCTAAGGCATAATTTCCATCCTTGCGTTGGAGTTTTCCCTTTATTATCCTTTGAAGGGGTGGATTCGTGGAATGATATTGTGTGAATTTGGTTTTGTCATAGAATACTTTGGTTTCTCCATCTATGGTAATTGATAATTTTTCTGGGTATAGACCTATCAGAATTATACCTGACTTCTCACCAGAGACTATGAAAGCCAGAAGATTCTGGGCAGATGTCATACAGACCCTAAGAGAACACAAATGTCAGCCCAGGCTACTATACCCAGTGAAACTCTCAATTACTAAAGATGGAGAAGCTAAGATATTCCATGTCAAAACCAAATTCACACAATATCTTTCCACAAATCCAGCTCTTCAAAGGATGATAAAAAGAAAACTTCAACACACTGAGGGAAACTAAGCTAAAGAAAAAGTAAGACAGTAATCTTTCAACAAACTTAAAGAAGATGAGCCACATGAACAGAATTCCTACTCAAACAACAAAGATAACTGGAAGCAAGAAGGACTTTTCCTTAATATCTCTTAATATCAATGGACTCAATTTCCAAATAAAAAGACATAGACTAACAGACTGATTATGTAAACAGTAACCAACATTTTGCTGCATACAAGAAACACACCTCAACAAAAAGACAGACACTACCTTAGAGTAAAGGGCTGGAAAACAATTTTCCAACAAATGGTCCTCGTAAACAAGCTAGACTAGCCATTTTAATGTTGAATAAAATTGACTTTCATCCAAAAGTTATCAAAAAAGATAAGGAGGGTCATTTCTCACTCATCAATGGTAAAATTTAACAAGATGAACACTCTTCTGACCATCTATGCTCCAAACTCAAGGGTATCCACGTTCATTAAAGAAACTTTGCTAAAACTCAAAGCACACATTACACCTCACACAATAATAGTGGGAGACTTCAACACCCCACTCTCATCAATGGACAGATAATGGAAACAGAAATTAAATAGAGACACAGTGAAACTAACAGAAGTTATGAAAAAAATGGATTTAACAGATATCTACAGTATATTTCATCCTAAAACAAAGGATATACCTGCTACATCCACTCCAGAAGTGACCCGCCTGACAGTCCTAAAAGCCTGGGCATGGTCCAGAGGCGAAAAGCTCATGGAAACTTAGTCTCCTGGAACCGTGGCATCCTCTATAATAAATGCTTCAATGACCTTGCTTTAGTTGCTAAACAGATCTGTGTTCTTTCCCTTACTATTGCTTTATTATAAGTGCCTCTAAGGATTGATTTTTGACATATAGCTAAGTTAGATTCCTCACCAGTCCTAGGAAGTCCTTGAGCCAACAATGGACTTTGAATTCAGTAAGAATGTTGCATATCAGTGACATTCAGATTTGACTCTAGTATTGTAAGAGAGATAGTGAAAGAAATCAGGCATTACTATTTACTACATAGAGTTAGAAATCTCAAGGCATGTTACACCCATATGCAGGAATTTCCTATTATCTAGGAAGAAGGAAGGTTGAGGTCAAAGGGGGAGCCAGAGTAGATACTTCGAACTATAGATAGCTGAGTTACACCCATACACAGGAATTTACAATGGCCTAGGGGGGAGGTGTACTATATAATAGACTAGAATAGGAACTATGGCGGCCGGAAGTAGCCAAAGCCAGCGGTGGAAGTAGCCAGAGCATGCGTGTGGTAAGGCGAGGCGAGAGCTGCACAGGGCCCTACGCGGCAGCCTAAGCATGTCGGACTTCGAGTTCAAGCGGCAGCTCAATGAGAATAAACAAGAACGGGACAAGGAGAATCAGCACAGGAAGCGTAGTCACAGTCGCTCTTGAAGCGAGATCTAAAGCGCAGGAGCAGGAGCCGAGAGCGGCGCAACCTGGAACAGCGCAGTGCCTCTCAGGGATAGGAGAGATGAAGCAAACCTTTGACCAGAGGCGCTAAAGAGGAGCACGGTGGATTGATTCGTTCTCCCCGCCATGAGAAGAAGAAGAAGGTGCATAAATACTGGGAAGTACCACCGCCTGGCTTTGAGCACATCACCTCAATGCAGTACAAGGCCATGGAAGCTGCGGGTCAGATTCCAGCCACTGCCCTTCTCCCGACCATGACTCCTGATGGTCTGGCTGTGACCCCCAACGCCAGTGCCTGTGGTTGGGAGCCAGATGACAAGACAGGCCAGACGTCTCTATGTGGGCAACATCCCTTTTGGCATTACTGAGGAGGCTATGATGGACTTCTTCAACGCCCAGATGTGCTTGGGGGGGGGGGTGACTCAGGCCCCTGGCAACCCAGTCTTGGCTGTGCAGATAAATCAAGACAAGAATTTTGCCTTTTTGGAGTTCCGGTCAGTGGATGAGATGACCCAGGCCATGGCCTTTGATGGCATCATCTTCCAGGGCCAGTCATTGAAGATCGAAGGCCTCATGACTATCAGCCATTGCCTGGCATGTCAGAGAACCCCTCTGTTTATGTGCCTGGAGTTGTATCCACTGTAGTCCCAGATTCTGCCCAAAAGCTGTTCATCGGGGGTTTGCCCAATTACCTACATGATGACCAGTTAAAAGAGCTGCTGACATCCTTTGGGCCTCTCAAGGCCTTCAACTTGGTTAAGGATAGTGCCACAGGGCTCTCCAAGGGCTATGCCTTCAGTGAGTATGTGGACATCAACGTCACAGATCAGGCCATTGCGGGGCTGAATGGGATGCAGCTAGGGGACAAGAAGCTGCTTGTCCAGAGGGCGAGTGTGGGAGCCAAGAATGCCACGCTGAGCACCATCAATCAGACACCTGTGACCCTTCAAGTGCCCGGCCTAATGAGCTCTCAGGTGCAGATGGGCGGTCACCCAACTGAGGTCCTGTGCCTCATGAACATGGTGCTGCCTGAGGAGCTGCTGGACGATGAGGAGTATGAGGAGATTGTAGAGGACGTACGAGACGAGTGCAGCAAGTATGGGTTGGTCAAATCCATTGAAATTCCCCGCCCTGTGGACTGCGTGGAGGTGCCTGGCTGTGGAAAGATCTTCGTGGAGTTCACCTCTGTGTTTGACTGTCAGAAAGCCCTGCAGGGTCTAACCGGTCGCAAGTTCGCCAACAGAGTGGTGGTCACAAAATACTGTGACCCTGATTCTTACCACCGTCGGGACTTCTGGTAGAGGTGGCTGGGGGAGGGTGGGGGCAGGGCTGGCTGGGGACTTTCCCCCTACCTGTCCCCTCCTCCTTTCCCCCCCTCTTGAAGAAGACAGGCAGAGGAGTGACAGCCGAATGACAGCCGGCAGCAACTGGAATGGCAGCAATTAAGGGGGGTGGGGGGTGGGGGGCTAGGGCAGGAATATCCCGTCCCGCGGGATTCAGTTATTCGTGGGTGCGAGGGGGACCGCAAACCTGGAAGGAAATGGGAGTAAAAGAAAGAAGAGTCCATCAATGTAATCCATTATATAAACAAACTCAAAGACAAAAACCACATGATCATCTCATTAGATGCTGAGAAAGCATTTGACAAGATCCAACACCCATTCATGATAAAAGTTCTGGAAAGATCAGGAATTCAAGGCCCATACCTAAACATGATAAAAGCAATCTACAGCAAACCAGTAGCCAACATCAAAGTAAATGGAGAGAAGCTGGAAGCAATCCCATTAAAATCAGGGACTAGACAAGGCTGCCCACTTTCTCCCTACCTTTCAACATAGTACTTGAAGTATTAGCCAGAGCAATTCGACAACAAAAGGAGATCAAGGGGATACAAATTGGAAAGGAGGAAGTCAAAATATCACTTTTTGCAGATGATATGATAGTATATATAAGTGACCCTAAAAATTCAACCAGAGAACTCCTAAACCTGATAAACAGCTTCTGTGAAGTAGCTGGATATAAAATTAACTCAAACAAGTCAATGGCCTTTCTGTACACAAAGAATAAACAGGCTGAGAAAGAAATTAGGGAAACAACACCCTTCTCAATAGTCACAAATAATATAAAATATCTCGGCGTGACTCTAACTAAGGAAGTGAAAGATCTGTATGATAAGAACTTCAAGTCTCTGAAGAAAGAAATTAAAGAAGATCTCAGAAGATGGAAAGATCTCCCATGCTCATGGATTGGCAGGATCAACATTGTAAAAATGGCTATCTTGCCAAAAGCAATCTACAGATTCAATGCAATCCCCATCAAAATTCCAACTCAATTCTTCAACGAATTAGAAGGAGCAATTTGCAAATTCATCTGGAATAACAAAAAACCTAGGATAGCAAAAACTCTTCTTAAGGATAAAAGAACCTCTGGTGGAATCACCATGCCTGACCTAAAGCTTTACTACAGAGCAATTGTGGTAAAAACTGCATGGTACTGGTATAGAGACAGACAAGTAGACCAATGGAATAGAATTGAAGACCCAGAAATGAACCCACACACCTATGGTCACTTGATCTTGGACAAGGGAGCTAAAACCATCCAGTGGAAGAAAGACAGCATTTTCAACAATTGGTGCTGGCACAACTGGTTGTTATCATGTAGAAGAATGCGAATCGATTCATACTTATCTTTTTGTACTAAGGTCAAATCTAAATGGATCAAAGAACTTCACATAAAACCAGAGACACTGAAACTTATAGAGGAGAAAGTGGGGAAAAGCCTTGAAGATATGGGCACAGGGGAAAAGTTCCTGAACAGAACAGCAATGGCTTGTGCTGTAAGATCGAGAATTGACAAATGGGACCTAATGAAACTCCAAAGTTTCTGCAAGGCAAAAGACACTGTCAATAAGACAAAGAGACCACCAACAGATTGGGAAAGGATCTTTACCTATCCTAAATCAGATAGGGGACTAATATCCAACATATATAAAGAACTCAAGAAGGTGGACTTCAGAAAATCAAATAACCCCATTAAAAAATGGGGCTCAGAACTGAACAAAGAATTCTCACCTGAGGAATACCGAATGGCATAGAAGCACCTGAAAAAATGTTCAACATCCTTAATCATCAGGGAAATGCAAATCAAAACAACCCTGAGATTCCACCTCACACCAGTCAGAATGTCTAAGATCAAAAATTCAGGTGACAGCAGATGCTGGCGAGGATGTGGAGAAAGAGGAACACTCCTCCATTGTTGGTGGGATTGCAGGCTTGTACAACCACTCTGGAAATCCGTCTGGCGGTTCCTCAGAAAATTGGACATAGTACTACCGGAGGATCCAGCAATACCTCTCTTGGGCATATATCCAGAAGATGCCCCAACTGGTAAGAAGGACACATGCTCCACTATGTTCATAGCAGCCTTATTTATAATAGCCAGAAGCTGGAAAGAACCCAGATGCCCCTCAACAGAGGAATGGATACAGAAAATGTGGTACATCTACACAATGGAGTACTACTCAGCTATTAAAAAGAATGAATTTATGAAATTCCTAGCCAAATGGATGGACCTGGAGGGCATCATCCTGAGTGAGGTAACACATTCACAAAGGAACTCACACAATATGTACTCACTGATAAGTGGATATTAGCCCAAAACCTAGGATACACAAGATATAAGATACAATTTCCTAAACACATGAAACTCAAGAAAAATGAAGACTGAAGTGTGGACACTATGCCCCTCCTTAGAAGTGGGAACAAAACACCCTTGGAAGGAGTTACAGAGACAAAGTTTGGAGCTGAGATGAAAGGATGGACCATGTAGAGACTGCCATATCCAGGGATCCACCCCATAATCAGCATCCAAACGCTGACACCATTGCATACACTAGCAAGATTTTATCGAAAGGACCCAGATGTAGCTGTCTCTTGTGAGACTATGCCGGGGCCTAGCAAACACAGAAGTGGATGCTCACAGTCAGCTAATGGATGGATCACAGGGCTCCCAATGGAGGAGCTAGAGAAAGTAGCCAAGGAACTAAAGGGATCTGCAACCCTATAGGTGGATCAACATTATGAACTAACCAGTACCCCGGAGCTCTTGACTCTAGCTGCATATGTATCAAAAGATGGCCTAGTCGGCCATCACTGGAAAGAGAGGCCCATTGGACACCCAAACTTTATATGCCCCAGAACAGGGGAATGCCAGGGCCAAAAAGGGGGATTGGGCGGGTAGGGGAGTGGGGGTGGGTGGGTATGGGGGACTTTTGGTATAGCATTGGAAATGTAAATGAACTAAATTCCTAATAAAAAATGGAAAGAAAAAAAAAAAAAGAAAGAAGAGTCGGAGGACCAAGTAGATTGAACCTATCAAGGTCTCGTTTATTAGGCTGAGGTGCCTTCTTTTTAAAGCATACATCGCGGGGAATATGGGAGGGGTTTAGGGAGAATTATACAAAGAACAAAGAAGTGGGCATCTGCTGACATGGGGGCCGAAGTCAGGCGCCAGGCAGTGGGCACTCTGGATCTTATCTCTGGAACATCGATCCTCCTTGACAGCCTTGGGGGTCAGGCTGTGCTCAGGGGTAACTCATGTCCTTGGATGGCATGGGAACTCAGGAAGAGATAGGGAAGAGGGGACTATAATTTAGCTTTTACAGCCTCAGGTGCCAGGAAAGGAATAGGGAGGAAAGGGGGGTGACAACCAGCTCTCAGTACAAGGCCATTTGGCCTGCTAGGGAGATTGTGAAGGGCTCACTTTCTCACGGGATGGTCTCTGACACAGGAAGGGGACTGGGCAAGTGCACACAGGCCCACACAGACACATGCACCCACACAGACACAGAGGGAACGGGCTGGGATGGGGACTGTGTGCACAGCAGGGCGGGTAGGACCTCCACAGCCCCTTCCCAAACAGCCTCTTATCCCTTACACCCCTTTCCTCCTCTCTTCCCCCATGTTAGGAACATAGCGTGTTTATATTTTATGGCCAAACTATTTTGAATTTTGTTGTCTGGCCCTCAGTGCCCTGCCCTCTCCCTTTGCAGGACCACAGCTCCCGTCCTTTGGCTTCTGGTCCTTCCTGTTCTCCACCCTGGTTTCTTAAGTAGTTGGTTCTTCTCCTTAGTCTTCCTGACTCAACCCGTAGTCTCTGTCCCGCTCCCCCTCTCTGTGGCAGTTTCATATTTGCTAATATGAATTTGCTCATTAAACATTTTGTTGTATTTTACTTTAAAAAAAAAGAATAGGAACTATGGCAAGGTCACGAAGCCCTTGCCCCTGACTTCTAAGATTAAGCTGACCTTAGGTGGGGCTGCTTTTGATCCCAGTTGTTGACATTGAATTTTATCCCAGTTGGTTCCTGCTCATCCTTTGTAGGCATTCCTCTGTTTTGTGTAAAAGTCACTTCTAAGACATGTGCTCACTTTGAGACAAATTACATTCAGATCCATACTCCCCTGTGTCATGTCTGTTTGTCACCCCCTTCTCGCCGACTCCTTGCCCACCTGTAACTGGAACCCGAGCTCTGCCAGTGGATCGAGGACCCAAGTGAGGTTTGTCTGCTGCATATAACTTCTCAGCATCTCATGGTACCTTCTCCAAAATTGACTATTTGGTCCCCAAACAGGCCTCAGCAGATAAAAAAACATTGAAATCATTCTATGCACCCTATCAGATCACTACAGACTAAGGCTTATCTTCAATAACAACATAAATAATAGAAAATCCACATACACTTGGAAGCTAAACAACACTCTACTCAATGATAACTTGGTCAAGAAAAAAAATAAAGAAATTAAGGACTTTTTAGAGATTAATGAAAATGAAGCCACAACATACCTAAACTTATGGAAAACAACAAAAGCAGTGCTAAGAGGAAAACTCATAGCTGTGAGTGCCTCCAAAAAGAAGCTGGAGAGAGCATACACCATTAGCTTGAAAGCATGCCTAAAAGCTCTTGAACAAAAGGAGGCAAATTCACCCAAGAGCAGTAGAGAGCAGGAAATAATCAAACTCAGGGCTGAAATCAACCAAGTGGAACCAAAAAGAACTATACAAAGAATCAACCAAACCAGGAGCTGGTTCTTTGAGAGAATCAACAACATAGATAAACTCCTAGCCACACTTACTAAGGGACACGGACAATATCGTAGTTAAAAAATCAGAAATGAAAAGAGAGACATAACAACAGACTTATCTCCTTGTACAAAATTCAAGTCCAAGAGAATCAAGGACCTTCACATAAAACCAGATACACTGAAACTTATAGAAGATAAACTGGCGAAGAGTCTCAAAGATATGGACACAGGGGGAAAATTCCTAAACAGAACACTAATGGCTTATGATGTAAGATCACCAATCAACAAATGGGACCTTATAAAATTGCAAAGCTTCTGTAAGGCAAAGGACACTGTCAAGAAGACCAAAAGGAAACCAACATTATTGGGAAAAGGTCTTTTCCAATCCTACATCTGATAGATGGCTAGATCCAATATATACAAAGAACTCAAGAAGTTAGACTCCAGAGAAACAAATAACCCTATTAAAAATGGGGTACAGGGCTAAACAAAGAATTCTCAACTGAGGAATACTGAATGGCTGAGAAGCACCTAAAATTATGTTCCACATCCTTAGTCATCAGGGAAATGCAAATCAAAACAACTCTGAGATTCCACCTCAAACCAGTCAGAATGGCTAAGATCAAGACCTCAGGTAACAGTAGATGCTGGCGAGGATGTAGAGAAAGAAGAACACTGCTCCACCTTTAGAGGAATTGCAAGCTGGTAAAACCACTCTGGAAATCAGTTTGGCAATTCCTCAGAAAATTGGACATAGTAATAGTGGAGTATTCAGCAGTACCACTCCTGGGCATATACCCAGAAGATGCTCCAACGTGTAATCAGGATACATGCTCCACTTTGTTCATAACAGCCTTATTTATAATAGCCAGAAGCCGGAAAGAACGCAGATGTCCCTCAACCGGGGAATGCATACAGAAAATGTGGAACATTTACACAATGGAGTATTATGCATCTATTAAAAACAATGAATTCATGAACTGCTTAGGCAAATGGATGGCTGTGCAGGATATTACACTGAGTGAGTTAACAAATCACAAAAGAACACATATAATATGTACTCACTGACAAGTGGATATTAGCTCAGAAGCTCAAATACCCAAAATACAATTTACAAACCACAAGAAACTCAAGAAGAAGGAAGAACAAAGTGTGGATACTTCTATCAATCTTAGAAGGGATAACCAAATATCAATGGAATGAATTACAGCAACATAGTGTGGAACAGAGACTGAAGGAATGACTATCCAGAGACTGCCCCACATGGGGATCCATCCAATAGACAATCACCAAACCCAGACTTTATTTTGGATGCCAACAAGTACTTGCTGAGAGGATCCAGGTAAAGCTGTCTCCTGAGAGGCTCTGCCAGTGCCTGACACATATGGAAGAGAATCCCCAATGAATATCCTAGTGAAAGTACCAAAGAAGCTGAAGGGGATTGCAGCCTCAAAGGAGGAACAACATTTTTAACTAACCAGAGTGATTATGATGACTTGATAAAGAATATTTGAAAGATATGGGTACTTTGGCAGCAGTATGAAAAATATACCAAAAACAGAGAGGCTTTGAGGGTGCCTAGGAGTACACACAACCATTGGCTTTCATTCACAGAGAGCCTGTCTGTGGAGAGGATGACAATGTATCTAACCTAGAAAATAGGCCAGATACTAGAAAGAAGTTCCCCAACATAATTATTGCATCCAGAGTTATGCATCCACTTGATACAATCATATAAATAGAATATTCTATTGAAATAGTTCACAACCTCCAAGAATGACTAAACTGATAATATGCTCAATTGGAATTATTGTAATTTGTATTTTCTTGTTGATTCATGATTAAATCAAAGGATTTTCCCCATAGAGTTCTTAGGTATTACACAAGGGGACAAAAATCCATTCAAAGGATACAAGCCCAGACTGTATTGTGGATGCCAACAAGTGCTTGCTGACAGGAGCCTGATATAGTTGTCTCTTGAAAGGCTCTGCCAGTGCCTGACAAATACAGAAGTGGATACTCACAGCCATCCATTGGACTGAGCATAGGGTCCCCAAGAAATGAGTTAGAGAAAATACCCAAGGAGCTGAAGGGGTTTGCAGCCCCATAGGTGGATCAACATTATGAAATAACCAGTACCTCCAGAGCTCTGTAGGACTAAACCACCAATCAAAGAAAACACATGGTGGGACTCATGGCTCCAGCTGCATATGTAGCAGAGGATGATCTAGTCAGTCATCAATAGGAGGAGAGGCCCTTGGTCCTGTGAAGGCTCTCTGCCCCCATATAGGTGAATGCCAAGGCCAGGTAGTTGGAGTGGGTTGGTTGGTGAGCAGAGGGAAGGAGAAGGGGGAAGGAGAGGGAAGGAGAAGGGGGCTTTTAGAGGGGACACCAGGAAAGGGGATAATATTTGGAATGTAAATAAAGACAATATCTATTAAAAAAAACATGATTCACCTATAATTTTCTTATGGGTGATGATTAATGTTGATCGTTAATCAAATTTTATTTAGAAATATCCATGACAAAGGATCCTGTGAGTGACTTTGGGAGTATATGTAATATCATTACAGTCTATCTATGCTTAAGTAACTGATGTGGGCAAACTAACACTATAATTGGGTTGTACTATTCATTTCATTTTTCCTGAAATGTATAAAAAGGAGAATCTCACTATATCTGAGCATTCGTTGTCCTGTGCTTCTCAACTAAGGGAACGACTTCACTACCTACAACTTCCTCACATCTGAACTGCTGTATGATGGTACCCCGAACCATCAAAAAAGATGTTATTTTTTCCTAATGTAAATAATTTTCTAGAGTACCTTGCACAGAAATAGGATTATAAATTTCTTTATAAAGAAAGTGTTGATGTTGGTTCCGGGACTCCACCTAAAAGTAGACTGCACAGGTGAGAGTGTGCACACAGAAGATACCAGCTTCTGGAATAGGCGGGTGCCACAGAGCTTCTGAGGCAGCGCCCTTTTAGGGCTCCAGACATCCGACCACCTTCCCGGCCAGAGGACAGGTGTATGCCCGGCCCGTGAGGCCTTTGTCTCAGCTTCTGTGACAGGCCAAAGCAACACAGCTTCTGGGAAAGGTCCTGTTTTGGGCCTTCATGTTCGACCAGAAGGGAGGTCCAAACGCCAGATACCTGTGCACCTTCCATGTAACAGGAGAGCTTGCCTGCAGAGAGTGCTCTGACCACTGAAACTCAGAGGAGAGACCTAGTCTCCCAGGTCTGCTGATAGAGGGTAACAGAATCACCAAAGGAACAATCTCTAAACAGAGACAACTATAACAACTAACTCCAGAGATTACCAGATGGCAAAAGGCAAACATAAGAATCTTACTAACAGAAACCAAGACCACTCACCATCATCAGAACCCAGCACTCCCACTGCACCCAGTCCAGGGCACCCCAACACACCCAAAAAGCTAGACCCAGATTTAAAAGCATATCTCATGATGATGGTAGAGGACATCAAGAAGAACCTTAATAATTCACTTAAAGAAATACAGGAGAACACTGCTAAACAGGTAGAAGACATTAAAGAGGAAGCACAAAAATCCCTTAAAGAATTGCAGGAAAGCACAACTAAAAAGGTGATGGAATTGAATAAAACCATCCAAGACCTAAAAAGGGAAGTAGACACAATAAAAAAAACCCAAAGTGAGGCAACTCTGGAGATAGAAACCCTAGGAAAGAAATCTGGAACCATAGATGCGAGCATCAGCAACTGAATACAACAGATGAAAGAGAGAATCTCAGGTGCAGAAGATTCCATAGAAAACATCGGCACAACAATCAAAGAAAATGGAAAATGCAAAAAGATCCTAAATCAAAACATCCAGGACACAATGAGAAGACCAAACCTACAGATAATGAGAGTAGATGAGAATGAAGATTTTAAACTCAAAGGAATGGCAAATATCTTCAACAAAATTATAGAAGAAAACTTCCCAAGCCTAAAGAAAGAGATGCCCATAAACATACAAGAAGACTACAGAACTCCAAATAGACTGGACCAGAAAAGAAATTCCCCCCCCCAACACATAATAATCAGAACAACAAATGCACTAAATAAAGATAGAATACTAAAAGCAGTAAGGGAAAAAGGTCAAGTAACATATAAAGGCAAACCTATTAGAATTACACCAGATTTTTCACCAGAGACTATGAAAGTCACAAGAGCCTGGACAGATGTTATACAGACACTAAGAGAACACAAACTGCAGCCCAGGCTACTATACCCAGCCAAACTCTCAATTATCACAGGTATTCCAAGATAAAACCAAATTCACACATTATCTTTCCAAGAATCCAGACCTTCAAAGAATAATAACAGAAAAAAACCAATACAAGGACGGAAACCACATCCTAGAAAAAGCAAGAAGATAATCCCTCAACAAACCTAAAAGAAGACAGCCACAAGAACAAAAAGCCAACTTTAACAACAAAAATAACAGGAAGCAACAATTACCTTTCCTTAATGTCTCTTAATATCAATGGGCTCAACTCCACAAAAAAAAAAAAAGACATAGACTAACAGACTGGCTACACAAACAGGACCCAACATTTTGCTGCTTACAGGAAACTCATCTCAGTGAAAAAGATAGATACTACGTCAGAATGAAAGCCTGGAAAACAATTTTCAAAAAAAATGGTCTGAAGAAACAAGCTGGAGTAGCCATTCTAATATCTAATAAAATCGACTTCTAACCCAAAGTCATCAAAAAAGACAGGAAGGGGCACTTCATACTCATCAAAGGTAAAATCCTCAAAGAGGAACTATCAATTCTGAATATCTATGCTCCAAATACAAGGGCAGCCACATTCAGTAAAGAAACTTGGGTAAACTCAAAGCACACATTGCACCTCGCACAATAATAGTGGGAGATATCAACACACCACTTTCACCAATGGACAGATCATGGAAACAGAAACTAAACAGGGACACAGTGAAACTAACAGAAGTCATGAAACAAATGGATCTGACAGATATCTACAGAACATTTTATCCTAAAACAAAAGGATATACCTTCTTCTCAGCACCTCATGGTACCTTCTCCAAAACTGACCACATAATAGGTCACAAAAAGGCCTCAACAGATTCAAAAATATTGAAATTGTCCCATGCATCCTATCAGATCACCATGCACTAAGGCTGATCTTCAATAACAAAATAAATAATAGAAAGCCAACATTCACGTGGAAACTGAACAACACTCTTCTCAATGATACCTTGGTCAAGGAAGGAATAAAGAAAGAAATTAAGGACTTTTTGGAGTTTAATGAAAATGAAGCCACAACATACCCAAACTTATGGGACACAATGAAAGCATTTCTAGGAGGAAAACTCATAGCTCTGAGTGCCTCCAAAAAGAAACTAGAGGGAGCACACATTAGCAGCTTGACAACACACCTAAAAGCTCTAGAACAAAAGGAAGCAAATTCACCCAAGAGTAGAAGAAGGTAGAAAATAATCAAACCCAGGGGTGAAATCAACCAAGTGGAAAGAAGTAGAACTATTTAAAGAATCAACCAAATGAGGAGATGGTTCTTTGAGAAAATCAACAAGATAGATAAACCCTTAGCCAGACTCACTAGAAGGCACAGGGAAAGCATCCTAATTAAAATAATCAGAAATAAAAAGGGAGACATAACAACAGATCCTGAAGAAATCCAAAACACCATCAGATCCTTCTACAAAAGGCTATACTCAACAAAACTGGAAAACCTAGACGAAATGGACAAATTTCTGGACAGATACCAGGTATCAAAGTTGAATCAGGATCAAGTTGACCATCTAAACAGTCCCATATCCCCTAAAGAAATAGAAGCAGTTATTAATAGTCTCCCAGCCAATAAAAGCCCAGGACCAGACGGGTTTAGTGCAGAGTTCTATCAGACCTTCAAAGAAGATCTAATCCCAGTTCTTCACAAACTATTCCACAAAATAGAAACAGAAGGTACTCTACCCAACTCATTCTATGAAGCCACAATTACTCTGATACCTAAACCACAAAAAGACCCCACAAATATAGAGAACTTCAGACCAATATCCCTTATGAATATTGTTGCAAAAATCCTCAATAAAGTTCTTGCTAACCGAATCCAAGAACACATCAAAACAATCATCCATCCTGACCAAGTAGGTTTCATCCCAGGGATGCAAGGATGGTTCAATATATGGAAATCCATCAACATAATCCAGTATAGAAACAAACTCAAAGACAAAATCCACATGATCATCTCCTTAGATGCGGAAAAAGCATTCAACAAGATCCAACACCCATTCATGATAAAAGTCTTGGAAAGATCAGGAATTCAAGACCCATACCTAAACATGATAAAAGCAATCTACAGCAAACCAGTAGCCAACATCAAAGTAAATGGTGAGAAGCTGTAGGCAATCCCACTAAAATCAGGGACTAGACAAAGCTGTCCGCTCTCTCCCTACTATTCAACATTGTACTTGAAATCCTAGCAAGAGCAATTCGACTACAAAAGGAGATCAAGGGGATACAAATTGGAAAGGAAGAAGTCAAAATATCACTTTTTGCAGATGATATGATAGTATATATAAGTGACCCTAAAAATTCTACCAGAGAACTCCTAAGCCTGATAAACAGCTTCAATGAAGTAGCTGGATATAAAATTAACTCAAACAAGTCAATGGCCTTTCTATACACAAAGGATAAACAGGCTGATAAAGAAAATAGGGAAACAACACCCTTCTCAATAGTCACAAATAATATAAAATACCTTCGTGTGACTCTAACTAAGGAAGTGAAAGATCTGTAGGATCAGAACTTCAAGTCTCTGAAGAAAGAAATGAAAGAAGATCTCAGAAGATGGAAAGATCTCCCATGCTCATGGATTGGCAGGATCAACATTGTAAAAATGCCTATCTTGCCAATAGCAATCTACAGATTCAATGCAATCCCCATCAAAATTCCAACTCAATTCTTCAACGAATTAGAAAGAACAATCTGCAAATTCATCTGGAATAACAAAAAACCTAGGATAGCAAAAACTCTTCTTAAGGATAAAAGAACCTCTGGTGGAATCACTATGCCTGACCTAAAGCTGTACTACAGAGCAATTGTGACAAAAACTGCATGGTACTGGTATAGCAACAGACAAGTAGACCAATGGAACAGAATTGAAGACCCAGAGATGAACTCACACACCTATGGTCATTTGATCTTTGACAAGGGAACTAAAATCATCCAGTGGAAAAAAGACAGCATTTTCAACAAATGGTGCTGGCACAACTGGCCGTTATCATGTAGAAGAACGCGAATTGATCTATTCCTATCTCCTTATACTAAGGTCAAATCTAAGTAGATTAAGGAACTCCACATAAAACCAGAGACACTGAAACTTATAGAGGAGAAAGTTGGGAAAGCCTCGAAGATATGGGTACAGGGGAAAAGTTCCTTAATAGAACAGCAATGGCTCGTGCAGTAAGATCGAGAATCATTAAATGGGACCTCATAATGTTGCAAAGCTTCTGCAAGGCAAAAGACACCATCAACAAGACAAAAAGACCACCAACAGATTGGGAAAGGATCTTTACCTATCCTAAGTCAGATAGGGGACCTATATCCAATATATATAAAGAACTCAAGAAGGTGGACTCCAGAAAATCAAATAACCCCATTAAAAATGGCGCTCAGAGCTGAACAAAGAATTCTCACCTGACGAATAATGAATGGAAGAGAAGCACCTGAAAAAATGTTCAACATCCTTAATCATTAGGGAAATGCAAATCAAAACAACCCTGAGATTCCACCTCACACCAGTCAGAATGGCTAAGATCAAAAATTTAGTTGACAGCAGATGCTGGTGAGGATGTGGAGAAAGAGGAACACTCCTCCATTGTTGGTGGGATTGCAAGCTTGTACAACCACTCTGGAAATCAGTCTGGCAGTTCCTCAGAAAATTGGACATAGTACTACTGGAGGATCCCGCAATACCTCTTCTGGGCATATATCCAGAATAAGGCCCAACGGGTAAGAAGGACACATGCTCCACTATGTTCATAGCAGCCTTATTTATAATAGCTAGAAGCTGGAAAGGACCCAGATGCCCCTCAACAGAAGAATGGATACAGAAAATGTGGTACATTTACACAATGGAGTACTACTCAACTATTAAAAAAATGAATTTATGAAATTCCTAGGCAAATGGATGGACCTGGAGGGCACCATCCTGAGTGAGGTAACCCTATCACAAAGGAACTCACACAATATGTACTCACTGATAAGTGGATCTTAGCCTAGAAACTTAGGATACTCAAGAGAGAAGATACAATTTGCTAAACGCATGAAGAGACAGTGGAGCTGTGATGAAATGATGGACCTTCTAGAGATTGCCATATCCAGGGATCCATCCCATAATCAGCTTCCAAACGATGACACCATTGCACACACTAGCAAGATTTTGCTGAAAGGACCCAGATAGAGCTCTCTCTTAGGTGCCTAGCAAACACAGAAGTGCATGCTCACAGTCAGGTATTTGATGGATCACAGCGCCCCCAATGGAGGAGCTAGAGAAAGTACCCAAGGAGCTAAAGGGATCTGCAACCCTATATATAGGAAAACAACATTATGAACTAACCAGTACCCTGGAGCTCTTGACTCTAGCTGCATATGTATCAAATGATGGCCTAGTCGGCCATCACTGGAAAGAGAGGCCCATTGGACTTGCAAAGTTTATATGCCCCAGTACAGGGGAATGCCAGGGCCAAAAAGTGGGAGTGTGTGGATAGGGGAGTCGGGGGGGAGGGTATGGGGGACTTTTGGGATAGCATTGGAAATGTAAAGGAGGAAAATACCTAATGAAAATATTAAAAAAAAAAAGAATGTGTTGCTACAATTCCCAGGAGTGAGTCTGATTTTGTTGTACTACTAACTATTTGAATCTTTGCCATGGGAACCGTTTAATGGTGAGTTTATGGAAGAATTTGGTCAGGTAAATCCCAAATTTTCATTTATTGAGAATTACTTAGAACGCCATTTTGATTACAATTTGGAAGTAAAAAATTAGTAAAGTGATTCTAGTGGATATGTCTCATGAATACAGATCCCTGAGTAACAGAGGTAAAGGAGAAAGCTGATAATGGCATTTTCCCAAAGACTGTGGAGAATCATGAATCAGGCACATTGGAGTCTAACCAATAACAATTTAAGAATATTTATTATAATAGATAAGAATGCTTAATGTACACCATAAAGTAAATATAGTGAGTGAAACTATTTTTAACAAATAGTATGGTTAAATGTAAAACAGAAGTTGTTTCTTTTAGTAGTTCCTTCTGCTCTGGTTAAGTGGGAGGTAGAAGGGAACATGGAAATAGAATGACTGACACCTTCTTTAGTCATGAGGAAGTTCCTGTTGTAGAAATTTGCATGTTGGAGTTGCTTCATTTTTTCCTGCTAAATGAAATATAAAATGTCTTTGTTAGACAAACATTTCAAGATTATAAATTCACACCCCCTTCAGATAAGACTGTTTTCTTTTCAGTACATTTACTCAAGTCTATATAAAAAATTACTTGAGTTAACAATATATGTGATATTGAATGGTGTTACCTGTTAAATCAGGTGTGTTTTAGCCTCTTTATGATTCTTCACATATGTGCTGTAGTGAATCCCCTGCAGCATAATATTTCTACCAAATGGCAATAAATATTTGGCAAGATTGTCTCTCAAATGAAATTAAACATCAGTGTTTAAGTACAAGGGTTACAAAGCTTGTTGACACATGGTTTAAATGTTTAGTATGTTTAATGGAGACTTAAATAATCATTTCCCAGTTATCTTTTAAAAAATAATTTCATATGTAAGAAATCCTGTGACTTATGGACCATGGGGAACAAAGATGTGAAATATAACAGCTAATATTCTAAAATTCTTACAGGGGCTAAATAAGGAGTTGCTCTGTCATACATACACATACATGTATATAAGTATGTATATACGTGTATCTGTATGTATACCTGTATATATATATATATTCTACATAATTAAAGTGTTTTTTAAAATAACTTTTCCCATACTCTAATATCACGATATGTCCCAATGCTGCTCTGTATTTACAAATTTATGAAATCCGGGAAGACTATCATCCTTCCATCTGTTTGATGACTAAGTAAAACTTGGAGGAGATGAAATTTTTAATTCTTTAATAGCATTTGAGATTTTCCCACTGTGGCCATCTATGGCTTTGTTCAGAACAGGTGACTTACCAGCAGAATTTAGTGAAGTCTTTATGTCATCTGACCTCTTCTTATTATCATTACAAATGATACGGCCATCATCACCAAATATATCTTCACAGTTGTCAATCATGATTTGTATAATAGACATCTGTAACACCACAATGCAAAAACACGATTCTCTGTCATTTCACACAATTTATGAAATTGAAATAAAAAAGAATGATGAAGAAAATAGCAGTTACGGTGAGCAGATATGAACCTGTGAAATGAAATCTGTAAAATGAACACACTGAGTTCTTTTTAACTTACTTAACCTGGTAAAAATACCATGCATATTGCAAAGAATGGAGGAACTACTAAGTCAAAGTAAGATATCAGAGCTGATATGCTGCCAGAATAGCTGGGAGTGAATCAAATTAATGACCTCAAAAGTTTCTTGAAAACACCATCAGATAACTTATGTAAAAGCTTATAGTCCTCGGCATCACTAAGCCAGCTTATATCTAAACACTTCATACTGAACAAGATTCTATTCCTTGAAAAATTCTAGCAAAATACTGCACATTCCAGTGACTTATCCTGCTGTCTTCCTCCAGAGATGCCCAAGTAGATGATAATAAATGTAAGATATCACGGTTTGAGTTCTGCTGTTCTTTAGGAATTAAAGGTGTGATGGTGGTTGAGGATAGATAACTTTTATTTCAACATTAATAATGTGATTTGGGGGACATTGCCTTGAAATATTTCCTGAGTCTTGATAACACTATTAAGTATGCACAGAAAGGAACAAATGGAATAAACTGATGTTAGTATTTCAAGGTAATAATACCATAAACTTACCAAGAACCTAGTTTAGAGGGAACTGATTCTATCTAAACAGCTTTTCCAGTAACTGATCTTCAAAATTGTAGATAACGCCATTTCTCTGTATTTCTTTCTGATGACACCTTTCTCCCAGTAACATCCCTTTCTGGCAATAGGCAGTCTCTGTACCACTGTTACCTTGAAACGTTTTAATCCCATGATATTTGCTGTGGGCTCCAATCTAGATATCACCAGGGCTGTGAGGGTAAATACTTTTAAATCATCACTCACCTTGTTCTATGGCCTCACTCTTGAGTATGTATAATGTTAATCTCTTGTTTTCCTGTTCCTTTTGTATCTTCCTCAGCTCTCTCCCCATAAATTTGTCCCTGGGTGTTTTGAGGATCCAGAATCTCTTTGTCTATATCTCTAGCTCAGTCTCTCTGCATTTTGTACAAAGATTAGTTGAAATGTATTCTGTAGCTCCTTTGTAAACCATTTTAAATGTTTTAATAAAAAGTAGTCTCTTGAATTGGTGGATTTTTTTGCCATGGTGTGAGGAGGTGGTCACATTTCATTGTGATGGTTTGCATGGGATGCCTGTCTAATTACAGTCATCAGAATATTTGCTACCATCTTTGTGACATCTTTTAGGTCATTTAAATGGCTTGGTTTCCTGGAGGAAGTATGTCATTGGTTAGAATTTAAGGTTTCAGAAGGCAGGTGCCATTTGCATCATACTCTCTCTGCTTCATGTTCGCTGCCTCAGATGATTGCCACCAGGGCTCTGCTTCCTGTTTGGTTCTGCTTTCTTCCTGCTTCCATGTTCCTCGATTTTGAAGGACTGTAATCTTTCTACAGCTCTAAGTCCCAAATAAACTTTTACTTCTATATTAATTGCCTTAGTCCTGGGTTTTATTAAAATAATAGAAAAATGATTAAGAGAAAAAGTTGGTGAGAAGAGGGATCTTAGTTGAGAAAATGTCTGCAGCAGATTGGCCCACTTTGTAGGGAAGTCTATTGGATATTGTCTTGATTAACAATGGAATTTTGTAGGGCCCAGATCTCTAGGAAGGTGCCACCCTTGAACTATTAGTCAGACAAAGTAAGATGTGAGGTAATGTCCAGGAGGCAGCACTCCTACACAGCTTCTGCTTCAGTTCTTGCCTTCAGGTTCCTGCCCTGCTTCAGTTTGGGCCCTGACATTTCTCAGCAGTTAACTGGTAACTAGAAATATATCATGAAGTGTAACCTTTCCTCCATAAGTTGCTTTTCATCAGTGTGTTTTCATAGCAATACTAGCAAATTAAGACACTTTCTAAATTGAACAAGCTATCCCATGGGCCTGTTATTCACAGTCCTACCCCATTATGAGTAACACTACCATGTTTTCTTTCTTGTAGACATTATTTCTGGAAACTAATATTTAAAATATATCCTTAGTTTCTATTTGTTTTTGTTATTTTTTTAATTGTCTATCTTTTCTCCTTTCCAAAATGTATGCTCTTTGTTGACTGTCTGTGAATTTCTCATCATGCAACCCAGTAACACTCATTTTCCAGTCATTCCATATCTACCGTCTTCCCTGGTAACTTTGACTGAAAATTTTAAAAAATGAAAAATTAAGTAAAGTTTTGAATTTAAATGAAACTGAGGGAGGGGTGTGCTGTGAGAATGGGACTTAGAGGAGGTTACTGCAATCTGGATATAATGTAAAGAAAGTAAAGTAAAATATTCATGCATACAGCTTTAAAGTAAAATTAAGAGCTACAGAAAACAAAAGACTGAGGAACATAAGATTCTACCTGAAATAAGGCAAGCACACACTATTCTTTTTTATATATAAGTAGGAGTTTATGAGAAAATGACAGGAAGTGAATATTTCATAATTATAGTAGTCTAACCACTATGAAGCACAACTAAGAAGTGCTCCAAAGTACAGCTACAATAGGAAACAAACATACCAAAAACTACGTAATCAAGATTTTTTTTCAACTTTACTGTAGTCTTCTTGAACTACCATTATTCATGTAGCATACGCTTGGCTAGAATATAAATATCTTAAAAGAAAGAAAGAAAAAAGGAAAGAACAAAAGAATAAGAAAGAAATGACTCACTTCTTTCAAACGACATTATCAATCTCCCTTCCCAATCCTTCCTGAAATAGATCAATGTATCACCCACCCCAGTAGAGTGCAATCCTAGGGTGTCATTTAACATTAGGGACCTATCCGAGTTATTTCCAATTTCTGGATCACAATGAGGACTTGGTTCTCAAAGGGAAAATTTAGATTCCCCTTATTTTTTTTTTGAGAGGTCACTTCCAAATAATGACCTCTGGCAATTCGCTTTCCACAGCACATGACGGGCTATGCAGACAGATAACTTATAGGTGTCTAGGTGATTGCTGGTAGAAGTTTTAATTTTGGATAACACAGTGATGAGCTCTTTGAGCAGCATGTAGTTTGCTTGTGGCATCTTCTTTAGAATACTATACATGGAAAAAGGAGAAATTTACTGTTGATTGTCTGACAAGTAATGTTACTTACAAAACTCTGAATACACCAAAAAATCATGGTAAATGTTTTGCAGACCAGCTCATAGTATAATCAGAATTCAAAAAAAGTAAGAATATACAGCTGAAGTATTCCCTAAAATATTTTCTATAAATCAATTCTCCCTATAAAATTATGGAAAAATTTGTAAAATTCTGAATTTCTATGTATGACACATATAAATGCTATTCAAAGAACCCAGAGAAAACTTTCAGGCTCCCTGGAAATAGAATGAATAGAGCTTTTTCCAAGTCATGTGGGTTTTGTGTATGGAAACATATTGCTTTTAAACAGTGAACCAGGGCATGGTGGTGCAAGCTTTTAATACCAGCACTCTGGAGGCAGAGGCAGGCAGATTTCTGAGTTCGAGGCCAGCCTGGTCTACAAAGTGTGTTCCAGAAAACCAGGGCTATACAGAGGAACCCTGTCTTGAGAAAGAAAGAAAGAAAGAAAGAAAGAAAGAAAGAAAGAAAGAAAGAAAGGAAGGAAGGAAGGAAGGAAGGAAGGAAGGAAGGAAGGAAGGAAGGAAGGAAGGAAGAAAGAACATCAACAAAAAAACAACAACAACAAAAAAACAGTGAACCAACTTTCCAGCCACCATAGGGACACATGTTATATATAATGTATTATGAATCCATGTAAAATGTATATAATTTATTTAACATTTGCATAATTCACAATACCATGGGAATAATATTTGGATGCAATAGCCACAGGATTATACATACATGCTTCCTTTAATTTGTCTAAAACAGGGAATCAAACCAATACTTTAGGATGACCATCACACAACTATGTAGAATAGGCTGTCTTCAAACCATGACAGTTATAATGTAGAAGATTCTCAAGTACCATGGTACCATACGCTTGCTTGAGAAATGCATCTGTTTATAAAGTGACTATACATTCCTAAGCAAAGGAAATGTCTTGGCATGAAACATCATTCCAGTGTATAACCCTGTAAATACAATCCTATGTACCTTCAAAATTAATAGCTTCTACCTTTGTGCAGTTCCCCAAAGATTTTACCTTTGTATAACAGACATTTTTGCAAGAAGAGATTCTTCGTCGAGTATGCTAATCCAATCTTCATATAAGTAGGAGCAGGGCAAGCTTTCTTTTATATTTCTAATACAGTCCTTACAAAAAACCAAGAAAATTAATGGTCAATGTACATTGTAGAAAGTATTTGAGAAATAGCTTTGTTTAAAAATAGCAGTTTAGACAAGTGATTCTCAACTTGTGTGTCACAATACTTTTGGGAATCACTTATCCGGCATTTCAGATATCCTATACATTACACATTACAATTCCTTACAGTAGCAAAATTTTAGTTATAAAATATCACCAAAATGATGTCATAGTTAGGGATGACCACAGCATGATGAACTGTATTAATGTCACAGGACTAGGGAGACTGAAAACTGCCACAGACTGGCCCAGTCAGCCTCTCTCAATCTGTGGCAAATCAGCCTTTCAGACAGATGGGAAAAGAGTTGGTGAGAAAAGGGTGACAAATGGACACAGACTCAAGGGAGTGCTGAATCTGAATGTATTGTTCCAAGCAAACACCAGACTTTTAATACAGAAGAAAAAGAAGAAGACTAAGCAAATACAAACTTCAAGGTACACTGGTTCTTAACACACAACAAAGAAAATATATACATAAAAAGATGGCAGGAGCCAGGCCTTGTTTACAACTGAGAATAGGTTCCTATTCCTAATTAGGATTAGCTAAACACAGGCGCCTGGTGAATGCTCTGATACAATGCTAGTCTCTGTTAAACCCACCACCAGGTGGTTTTAGTAAATACCTGACTATGCTATTCCTCTGGGCCTAGTGAAAAAAACCTGCACCAGGGGAATTCACTTCTATTAAACTTTTCATGCGACAACCCACCTATTTGCTAGGCCATTGTTTATTCACGTGTTTGGGTGTGACTCAGTTTTGTCCTAAGTAATTACTATGCAGCCTAGCCCTGAGCTTTTCTAGCTCTGTTCAAGTAAATTGTAATTCCTAATCATTTTCCCTGTCTCTACTAGAAGTGAATTTGAATGTTAATGAATAGGGAACATTCTTACTGAATTCCAAGCTCAGGGTTGGCTTTAAGGACTGCCTAGGATACTGGAAAACTGGCAAAGGCTTAGCTATATGTCAAAATCAACCCTTAAAGCACTTATAATAAAACAATACTAAAAGAGAACACAGGATTGAATACTCTAGACTAATGTGGGGACAGGTTTGAGTATATGGGCTATGGGGATGCAAAGGTTCCAGGAGGCTGTCTCTGTGAAACTCAGCCTCAGGACGGCTTCCAGGTTTCTAATCCTGTAATGCAAGTCACTACTGGAGTGGATGTAGCATTCTGCCCGTTTCTTTTATTATTTTTTAACTGAAGTTCCAGAATGTTCTGCTTCATTGTAGCTACAATCTCAGAAGAACTCTAAAGATGAGTGGCAACACAATGATTAATAATAAAATAATGCCAAGAATAACAGCAAGCAGGATTATACATTGAACCCAATCCAAGGGATTCAGTGCACTTAGGTTATTTTTAAATCTCTGGCCAATTCATCAATGTTCCAAGTATCCAAATGGCTTCTGCTAATATCTGAAATTACTGCCTTTCTAGCCTTAATATTTTCTATATCCTGACCTATTGCTAAAACTACCTCTTCTAAAGCATTAACCTTCACCTCCAGTTTTTTTTTTCTATAATATGCAGCTCTGACAAAGCTATGGAAAATTTACTATGTATATCAGTAATAAAATGAGCAGTATGGAACTGCTGAACTAAGGCTGTGGTAGATATTGTAAAAGAAGTTAAAATTGCAATTAAAGCAGCAATTCCTAAAATCAGAGCTGTAACAGATCTTTTTGGTCTTATAAGCTCATTTAACCTTTTCAAAGTTTGTACTCCTGAATTTTTAAACCAAGGATCATACCCTAAGTCTATAGGCAGCAAAACATAAGCAGGTCTCTTTAACAAAATCATACTGGCAGAATCCTTATCTAAGTCAGGATCTACACAATTAGTTAATTGATAAGAATTACGACAAAAATGAAAAGACTTGCCAAGATTGGTGATCTTAACTCTATCAAAATTACCCAATAACATAGCATACAATTAAGGCACACATGCTTTCACCACTAAAGGGGAGTTGGCCTGAGCTTTGGGTTTCTCTTTAAAAAAAAAAATCAAATGAGCCTTAGCAAAGTCTACATTCAGATTCAGCACTCCCTTGTATCTCTGATCATTTGTCACCCATTACTCACCGAATCCATGTTCACCTGCTGGAACCCCTAATTTCCACAGATTGAGAGAGGCCAACTGGGCTGGTGAGTGGCAGAAAACCACTGGTTGAGACCCTGGTTCCTTATGAGATTCCCAACATGTCACCAACAAGAATCATGGATCAAAAGTGGAAACTACAGGCAGGAGCTCATGTGTTTTTAAGACTAGAATCAAAGAAGCAGATCTGGCTCTAGTATTCACTGAAATAACCCTACTGTCTGTTCTAATTGCCTTTCCTGGCTTTCAGTCTACACTACTACCTGCAATCAGAGGGATCTGCACTCCACTTCACTGCCTGAAGCTCTGTCTGTCTCAAAGGAGGCCAGCTCTTTTGTGGGACATCCAGACAGGGACCTATCAAAAGTGCTCTCTCAGAGTATTCACCTAGCAGCTGCCTAAAACAGATAAAGAGACACACCACCAAACATTGGATGGATCTCAGGGACTCTTATGGAAGAGTTGGGAAGAGGATTCAGGTCCCTGAAGATGAGGACTCCACAGAAAGAACAGCAGAGTCAACTAACATGGCCCACTGGGAGCTATCAAGGGCTGACCGCCAACCAAAACGCATACAGAATCTGCATCAAGACCCACAGCACATTTGTAGCAAATGTGTAGCTCAGTCTCTATGTGGGTCTACCAAAATGTAGAGCAGAGACTATGGCTAAAGCTGTTTACTGTCTGTGGAAACCCTTCACCAACTGGCCTCAGTAAGAGAAAATGAGCTAATCTTGAAGAGAGTTGATTTGCCAGGGCGTGAGGACAACCCGGGGGCCCTAACCACCTTAGAGAAGGAAGGAGATACTTTGAAGGGTAAAGAGGTAGGGGGCAGGATTTAGGATGTAAAATGACTACATCAATCAATAAATAAATCATTTGAAAGAAAAAATAAACAATAACTAAAAAGAAAACAACAAAACAAAACAAACAAACAAACAAAAAAGAAAAAACAAAGTGCTCTTCTTGAAAATAATTAACCACTAAAAAATGGTAAGGTCAAAAATATACCTTATTCAGATTATATAATTTGGCGAATCTGTACCTTCAGTTCACCGAGTTAAGTTGTAATATACATGTACACCTCTATGTATAGGACAACCTGGAGTGGTGAACTTTCATATTGAGCACCCTGTTTTACATGTGAGATGGCCTCACTGTTTCACATCCATTCTTTCAAATGTGAAAATACGCAACGATTTAAACTAATTGTACACAGCAGATTGTTTGGGGACAGAAAAGTGTCTTTGTTCATGAAATACCACTATTAACTTTCATGTTGTGCCAAGGACAAAAAAAAAATCAGGAAAATGGAAGATTCCCATGTGTTCCTATACCTTGAAATTTCTGAGAATACACATGACTACCTTCAGTTACTGATCTTCACTTTCTTCTCCATGATGTGGCCCTAGGATTCTGGTAATGGGAACCAGACACACTTGGCCAGCTAGGGCCAAGGATGGATCAGTTGGTCCCTTTGCCTAATGCTATTCAGCTTGCCTACTCACAGAGCATTATCTTATCTCTTATGTCTGGGGCCAAAATTCCATAGTCTACTGAGTGGCAAACTCAGATCATGGCCAAAATAAAAATAAAACAATGATGTGTGCGCCAGAGTTATTGCTTCTTCCTGTTAGGTTAAGCATAGTAGACTATTTAGAAGTAGGTTAGGCTAATACTATCATTATTTGACATGGAGTTAGGATGACAATATCTGGCAAAAATACAAGTGCTTTTTTGGTAGAGAAGGAAAGCAATTTCATGTATCTACTGGACAGAAGGCAACATACAAATCTCTCATAACTTCTTATATGTCTGTGGTGGACTAGCTCTTTTGTACTATTGTATTTATGAGGTTTTTGGTTGTTTTGTTTTGTTTTGTTTGTAAATATGATTCAAAACGTGTATCTTGGAAAAAACACTTTTACCACAATTATTACTTGTTCTGCTATTAATTCACATCATATAATTATAAAGGTGTAATCAGTGGGAATATTTGTAATGACAAAACAAAGGCCATCTTATATATGAGGAAGTTATTCACAGAAGGTGTTCACGTGTGTCTTTGTAATGAATCACTTAGCTTGTCAGACTTTTACCTACCATGCCTCTAATCCAGAGGTCGTGTGTCCATAGTTCAAGGAAAATGTAATCATCAGGAAATCCCAGAGACAGAAAGCACATATGCATCTCTAGAGGGATGCTGAATGTTGGTGATGCCAAAACTTTCCTTACGTTACAAACAGAAGCTAATATTAGCACAGATTCTTCATTCCAGTTAATCAGCTGTTCAGTGTAAATCTTATCCCTCAGGGACCAATGTGATTCTCTCGAGAAGATTTGGAACATTAGATCTGAATTTTGTCCCTTTTCTGCAATCATGGATAACATATCCTGTGTAGGATAAGGGCATCATCTATTATTGCAGATTGGAAAGCCCATATGTGTCTTTTAAGGTATACCAGAGCCATGGCAATTATTAATGTAAAGCTACAACTGAAAGGGATGAAGAATACATTGAACTTTTTCCCTTTTTAGCTTCGAAATATATTTTCTTCCCTAATCAGTCTTTCCCAATTTGAAACAACAAGGTTTTATTGGAATAGGATAATCCTCAAGATTTAATTAATCTTCTGTCACCATGTCTATTCATTTTGGTGAATTATCCTCTCTTACTTCTTTTTCTTCTATGAATATCTTTCTCAAGCATGTCATTCTAAATTACTATTGGGATATTTCTCTTTCAGAGATCAAATCACTATTTTACCTACTGTATGTCATGGGATCTATTGTGCATCCTGGTATTTGTGTTTTTAAGAAAGCTTTCTTTTTCCACTGTAATGCTGAGACTTTAATTTCCTTTATCTCTTACTTCTAATTTTCCATTCTCTTTATCTAAAGACGCTGTCACATTAGAGTACTGAAGAAAATTTCAATCGGTCTTCTCGGGTTTCTCTCTGTAAAAATCATGGCCACACCCATATTTTCTCCACATTTGCTCACTTTTCAGCTGATTACATGATTACAGTCACTGATGACAAAAAATTCTGCTCTAAAATACCTAAGCAATAGGGAGTATAGTATGCTCATTTGTCTAATATGATAAACTTGTTCACATTCAGCATAAATTTCTGGCACAGGCATATTGATAAAATAGATGCTGGACGATAATTGAATATTTCAATGGAAATCTAGTAGCATATTTAAAATAGACTAAGACATATTAGCTGCAATTTTATAAAGTCAATATAAAAAGATCAATACATAGCAAAGAACAATGTGCATATCTAATTCACTGATTATATCAAATAGAGGTCTATAGATATTTCTCATTATGAGATTGAGTAATCTCAGAGGCAGTGATACCAAAGTAGACTCTAGAGTAAGATGGAGTCATAATACAGCTTAAGGGATTTATAGTAGGAGAATCAGTGGGCATTGCCAAAAATTTGTTTTGCCCCACAAACTGGTGAGTTTGAGTCTTTGCTGAAATCAGTGAAAAACATGGGAATACTATTTCTTTTCATTTTTTTTTAATTAGAAGTCTCTAGTTTCAGTGGTATTTTTCTTCTATTTTAAAAGTGTCTTACCATCACAAATAGGTTATCTATACATTCATCTGTTTGATGAAATAATTTGCCTAGAACAAAGGTTCAGAGAAATTATGGGAAATAGGACAGCTGTAGAAAACCAAAATGAAACTCACAAGCATAAGAGGTAGCATCTGTCCAAGCAGACAATGGGTGGTATTGTCTGAAATATTTGTCTTCTCATTTGTTCTGGAGGAGTTGGAGAAGATGTTTCTTGGTTTCTATACCCACTGCCTTCTTGTTTCTCTGGATGTATTGAAGAATGAATTCATTATTTGTTGTCATTGAACTCAATTAGCCCTTGCATGCCCTCCGCATTTTATAGCCTTAAAGCCTCATGCATCACCACAAATACAGAGCAAATAACTAATGAGTATTATAATATTTATAATAATTGCACTGCTTCATAAGGCACTGGATATCTGCTGTATATGGCCCCTACTTCTCGTATACAAGTTAAATACTGTGTTTGTCTTGAATGTCATTAGAATCAAGCTATAATATAATACCAATCTTTTAGTCCACCTGTGTTACTTTCTGATGGAACAGTCAAGGACAAATGTAAATTAACAGCAGTATCTAGATTTCACAATACAACTTGCCTTACTGCAGCTTCTGTTACATTCCTTGGCTTTCCCCATCCCCTAAACTGAGAGCTCAAAGCTGAGGTCATAGGGTCTATGTCTCACATATATATATATATATATATATATATATATATATATATATATGCTAAGCTATATTTTAAGAATTGCATAAGAGAAAAGCATCATGCCTCCTGCCTTTTAACCGAATTCTCAAAAGCTGAGCCAAGAGGATCTCTGTGAGTTTGAGGTCAGCCTGGCCTACAAGGAGGTTTAAGGACAGTCAGAGATTTTGCATAGAGAAAACACAATATGATATTCAAGTGTTTTTCTATGTATTATACACATCTTAGTTTATTACTCAGTATATCAAAGTAAGTGACATATCGGTAATTAATTACTTAATCTCATATCTGGGATTTACCTCTTACATAAATTCAGGATCAGTGGAAAGGGGTACTAAAATTTAGAGGCAACTTCTTACAATAGGAAATTATCTATAACACACAGGTGAAGTTTCTTCACATGTTTTAGTAAATTCTTCATTGCTGATTGTTATAATTCATAATTTCAGTGTTAAATGATTCTAACTTTTAAGTTATGGTAGTAGAACATCTATACACACCTATAATGCCCTCATAGGAAAGAGAGGCTGCTGTACTTATTGCCAGTGCATCATGACCAGGGGTGTGTGTCCTCCCATTGGAAGAGCTGCTGAATCCATATTCTGTTTCCTGGATGTTCCTGATGTTAGCTGGAGTATTTTGGGAACATGAGGCCTTTGCTCCTTGTCAATGAAAAACTGGAGTTTCATCTGAAACTGAAACCATGTCTATTCCGAAAATTTTGGGAGAGTTTTCAATCATGAACTTTACCAGAGATACTTGGGACAAAATGGAGTAAACACGGAGGGTCTCTGTGATTTTGTATGCTTGCCAATCACATTTTAATCATGTGTTTTGGAGGTTAAAAATATGTAGTTCTGAACTCTCAGAATATGTTAGCTGTAATAAAATATGTGGTCAGGCATTGTTAGACATTTAAAACATGACTGTGAGATGAGATGTTCAAGTGTGACCATCACAGTGCAATATTATATAAGAGGATGCTTTCCAATGTTCTCCTTGTGATGGCCAGTATGTGACCCATACCTTCCAGTTTAGTAAATTTGGTTTCATTGGACACAATCATGACTATGCATATTTGGAAGGATGTTTATAGAAAGGCACAACTAAGGAGAGAAAATGACCTCTGAATAAGGGCACCGTCCTCCTGAAATTTCCCATAGGCTGACTAAAAAGCAAGAGAGAGGCAAACTCGTCTGAGCAGTAACATTCGTAGGTCTCTGATGGCTCAGTGCAGATGCAATGGTAACATCTTAATGCTCAGGTTTACTATGCTGGGAGGTTTTTCAAATAATGCCAATATGGAGGGAACTGGATAGCTATGGATCTCCTAAGGAAGGTTCTTTGGAACACTATTTTTCCTTCTGATATTTAATCTTATATAATCAATCATTTTTTTCTCAGTTAGGCTGTTCTACAATATATTTCTTTCAAGTCCAAGGGCAGTTGGTTAATTACTAATGAATCAGAAACACAATATTGAGAATAATAGTAACCATTTGATCCCAATACTGTTGAAGTTTTGAATTTTATGATAGTATTTGAAAGGCACATACCATAGAAAGGTGTACTCTATAATTTCTCTAAACTAATAATAGCCAGAATCATGAGATCAAGGGTATATTTAATCATACAAATTAGGAATCATAGTAACCATATCTGATTAAAAAAATATCCAAATTATATTGCCTTTGTTTTTTTTAAGAAAACCACATGAAAACAAGTAGAATATAATATATTCTATACCAAGTACATCAGAATTCAATCTTGAATGCAGAACCCAATAGCCAGGATTTTTTTTAATCATTTCACAGCATTTTTCCTAACCATGTTAATTTAAGGATATTCTAAATCAAAAGTGACAAAAGACTGAGTCATTGAGCTCAAATACTCCTTTATATTTTACTTATTAAAATGCACCAATAATTCTTCCTCTCCAGAAGAACACTATTATTGATTCAAAGCTGTACTTATTTTACTAAATGAAACAAAACCAAAACCCAAACAATCACTATAAAAAAAAATTACCCAGACTCTCAGGATAATCCTGTCTTATTGTAAAGGCTTATCAAAGCTATGCTTAAAGTTCATGTCTAATTACCTTTTTGGTAATATCATTTGCCAGTACTTCATTATGATAGTTATGAGGACATAAGATACATGGTGCTATCTCAACAGATAGATTGTACGATGGCATTTGGCTAATGCAAGAATTTTTGGCAATTTTGTGTAGGATTCGAAAAAGTTGTTGGAGAAGAGCAGCACTAGGTCCTGGGAGTTTTTCTATAAGACTGAACGAAGAGACAGTTACTTTGAAACAAGTTTACTCAATTGGTAAATATGAAGGAAGGGGACAAAGAAATTGTATCTTACTAATTGACCTCCAGGAATAATATGAAAGAAAAAAGTTATACTCGAAATGTAGTTTGAAATGTTTCCCCATATTCAGGTGAAAATGACAAATTTAACTGGAGTACAAAGCTGATAATGATAAGCATGGTGCACTGTGACTCCCCAAGTCACACCTCTGTTTGAAAATGTCTTACATGTTTGTAAACAAATGAGACCTTTTGCTATCAGTCAGTAATTTTGGGAAATATTTCTGGGATATATAAACTCTATTGTGTGTAAGCAAATATTACTTCTATTTTGTTGATGTCATTCACACAATTTGCCAGTCCTTACCTCTGCACTGCAGCTAATTTCTGCATATCATTGACATTTTCGGGTACAGCAATCCACTGGTCATATAATTGAGAAGTCATCAGACTTCCTTTGAGCGATTGAAGAAATTCCTTATAGATACAGAAAATATTTTGCAGAGAAAATAAATTATGGACATTACGTAAAATGTAGTCAACTCTATATTTTAGTTTACTTCCAGCTTTCTTCACAGCTCCCAAACTTTTCCCAAGGTAGGATGTTGACTGATATGTAGGCCCAGTATGTTTTGTCCATCAAAACTGTAAACCTAAGAGCAGATTTTCAGATGTGCTTCGGTTACAGAAAAATATCTACTTAGATCATTGTACCTCTAGTAAACAACTGAGAAAACTAGCATACCTAAGAGACCAATACCTCAGATCAAATACTATTTTTAAATGACAGAAATATACAATTATGGTAACAACAAAAATGACCATATTAAGTTATTATCTAATTTCTGAGGTGCAGAAGAACATGTCTATTATTGGAAACATGTGATCACATGAGGTCATGGCTCTTAGAGAAGGTCCTATCAACGTTTCACTAAACAAGCATGATTCCCAATTCTGTTCTAAATATTTATGCTAATATTTATAGATAATGTAGCCCATACCTATACATCAAAGAAGGTTGTCTTGGCAATAGATGGATTCTATTATAGAAAACTGCAGCTATTCAAAGTACAGAAAACAAAATTTCCTGGGCCTCCAAGACCCACTGCATTCATATTACCTACTAAATTCTGAACCTTAGGCTCCAAACATTGGTTAGAAGAGTGTGGAAGATTGTACATCAGAAATTCAGGAAATCTGCTTTGAGATTGGGCATCCTAGAAATATGGGGGTGTTTTCACTTTTGATAGTCCAACAATATAATTTGCTTATCAAAACAATTTCTGAAAAAAAAACATCATCCAGGTTAGTAACACTAACTGGGAATAAGTAAATCTTGTGAAGAAAAATTGTAGATGAAGAACTATATGCACATAAATACTACAAAGAGTGAGAAAATTAGTGTTTCTCTAAGGGAGACCCCAAAATTTTAAGCCAATAGCAGTTGGTTAGCTAAGAAATAGTCCATATACTATGAAGGATAATGGACTTATCTGGTTGTTTGAACAGAATTATGGACTCATTTTTATCTATATAATAAAAACAGTAAATGAAAATGGGCCATGGATTTTAGCAGAATTGGGAGATTGAAGGGAAACAAACATGGAGCAAGAGAAAGGAAGGAGTGAAATGATGTATTTGAATATTAATTTTATTAATAAAGAATATCATTTGATAGTGCTGCAGGTATGGCAGAGCAATTAAGAATAACTGTTTCACATCCCTGAGGACTTGCACATGGGTACCAATATTTCGTGAGATAGAGACAAGCTGTTCATGAGATCTTACTTGGTATGAGTAGCACAGAGATCCATGAAGAAGTCTTCTATACTGAGTAAGAGAATTCTGCCTCTCAGAAAAGTAGGAGAGAGAGAGAGAGAGGGAGAGAGGGAGGGAGGGAGGGAGAGAGAGAATAAAGAACACTGGTAGTCAAATACTTATGACTATGCACAGTTACCAGGTGACATTCAATGCACGTGTGAAGTGACCCTACATATGGCCATGAAAAAATCCAATGAAAGTTAGTTACATTACAGTTTATTCTGACTTAATTTTTGTTTGTGTCGGTACTCCTTATGTTGTGAATAGCAGAAGAACCATTGAGCTTACCGAATTTCTCTCACATGTATCTACTATCATTCAAGGGAATGCATGATGAAGGAAACTACTCATGTAAACTCAGAGGAATCCTGAGGGTGGATGGTGCAAGGAATTTCCCTACCTTTAAAATCCAGGCGATTTCATGTACTGAGTACTTTCTTACATCCACCTCTTCCCCTGATTCAAATTTCTCCTTTAGGATTTTGCATGATGTTGCATTTGGAGATATCTGGAATATGCCCTCAGTCTTGGGTCCTTTTTCTTCTATGAGGGATAGAATGTCCTGAGAAGAAGAAAGGGAAATACATGTTACCAGTCATGCAGCACAGAACCCTGTGTGCTTGTGAGAACCAGACAAATGGTTTGCATAGGTGCAGTGTAAGGGCTGGCAAGGTCAAGGAGGACCTCAAACTGGTTTTGTGCATCAATCTTTTCATGTACACAACCCACCTTAATGTTAACCATAAAAGATCAGTCAACTCTCATTGTTTTACCAGATTTTCTTAGGAGAGCCAGAAATGAACCACATGAGACCTACCACAATTACTGTGGGCCATTTTCCCTCATGACAAATTGAACCCAGATCTTTGCCAAAGATTTTTCCTGTATTAAATGTCGGGGCAGGGCATTCTTGGTCCTGGTGGGGCACAGAGCCCCTGTGGAAGCAGGATGTCAAAACAGTCCCTTGTTTGTCATGATGTCTTTCCTTCCCATCTAAAGAGGAGATGAGATCATTACCTGAAATAGTGTAATTTACACAACTCTTTTTTAAAAACCAAATTTCAATTGTATAGTATCCTTGTTATAATTGGTCAGGCATCCTGTAATTTGTATATATTCTTCTTCCATACACTATACATTGTTATTAATCTTAGCGATGTCTCTAAGACATGATCTAGTGTTCAATAGGACATGATACAGTGGGAATTCTCAACGGATGATTCCCTCTAAGTTACACTGCATCATATCATAATTGATATCTAATTGAACAAGTTCCCTAAACTGCATCCAGGCAGTTGCTTCACCAGTCATATCCTATTTCATAACCACCCTCACTTTTATTCACAGCAATTAGTTTTCTATTGTCTTCAAATGCCATAATGAAGCTCTTCCCATTCTTAGTTTTCTTGTTAAGATTTTTCAAAAAACCATTGTGAAATTTGTCTCATCAGCTGTATCTCCCTTTATGACTAGGTACACACGACAGTTTTGTCAAACTCTGGACCCTGGATCCAGTAGTGTAAATTCAAAGCTGAGATCAAAGTTTATTTTTTTCCTCTAAGACTTTACAACAATTGGACCATAATGAAATCCTATGCGTGCTACTGAAAAGAAAAGAATCAAAAGTAAACAAATGAATCATAAAACAAAATTTAAATTAACCAGTCTTTCTCAGTGTAGAACATAGTGTCTATTTCTCTTAACCAAAATAATATAACCTGATATACTCAAGTAATATGATAATATGTTAGAGTCTGAATAAGATGTATGAGTTTTTATGTGTGTATGTATGTATTTCTATCGAAATGTATTGAAGTGTGTGTGTGTAGATATAGATATATATTTCACACTCACAATGATAGTTTTATAGAAAAACAGTAATTTAAAGGCAATAAAGAGGTAAAGGGGAATAATGGGGAAAGTGCTCAAATTATGCTATTTTTGAAAAAAAATCCCTAAACAATTTCAAAAGCCACTGACCATAAGTACTAGGTCTATTCCCAATCCAGATTTATGTGTAGACGCCAGAAAAAAATATGCTCTTTGTGTGAGATTAGAGTGTAAATATAATGAGATTAGGAGACTGAGGTTACTTCTTCAGTCTGAAAGAGATTATCTTAAGTTCCATGCATATAACTTTTCTGTATGTCTTGCAATATAATAGTTTAAATCCAGTTCTTAGGTCCTTGTCTTAGTTATGGTTTTACTGCTGTGAACAGACACCATGACCAAGGCAAGTCTTATACAAAAACAACATTTAATTGGGGCTGGCTCACAGGTTCAGAGGTTGAGTCCATTATAATCAAGGTAGCATGCCAGCATCCAGGCAGGCATGGTGCAGGAGGAGCTGAGAGTTCTATGTCTTTATCCAAAGGCTGCTAGTGGAAGACTGACTTCCAGGCAACTAGGGTGAGGATCTTAATTAAGCCCACACCCACAGTGACACACCTACTCCAACCAGGTTCCACCTATTCCAACAAGGCCACACATGCAAATGGTGCCATTCTCTGGCTAAGAATATACAAACCATCAAAGCCTTTCCTGCTTTATTCATGAAAATATATGAAATCATACTCTAATGGGACAAAAGATGTGTACACACACACTTGTGTGCATATAGTGTCATGCATACCAGCTTATGTTGACAATCTTTCTGGAACAAATTGAATGTATTCCCTATAATCAAGCTTATTCCTGATACCAGAATGTAGAGATCTCAAGCTGGACCTGGGGCATCTTGTTTTGTTTTGGGTTTGTTTTCTATGGTACCCCTCCCCCAAGCAAGAAAATGAAAACATAAATTGATATTTTATGTCAAATTGAAATGGGAACTGAGTTGGTACTTGAAGAAAGATGGAGGACTCACTTTGTTGCTGGCTTGTAGCTGAGTCTACAGGCTTTAAGATGAATTGCCCCTGTGCATCCGAGTTTAGGTCTTTCACAAACAACCCAGCTAAGGCAGGAAAAGCTGTGAAAAATCTTGAGTCCCATCTACTGAATATATTTTGAAGGTTGGTAATTATTATATCATGTAAACACTCATGGCCTAAAAGCAGAAAATACGAATATGAATTGAAACTAATCATAAATAGTGTCAACCACACTTGCAATGGGATTTAACATGCACCATTCTATTTTATATCTCATTCTTCTGGGAAATGTAGACTCTATACCACAAACATTAGGAGATTTGCATGGTTATTATGATAAAGTAAGGATATGTAAACTGAGAACTCTGAAATCGAGGAAAATAATTTCAATTTTTCACTATATTTAGACCCGCCTATTGGAGCACTTTGTATGGCAGAGTTTTGCTGAGTTCTACTTTGACAGTATTAAGACTTCCTGTTTTATTCTTGATATCAGTAAGACTTTTTACATCATAAGAACCTTACTTTATTTATATAGCGTCATATTAATCAATTTAAATATTTCACACTGCATTGTTTATTTGATGTTTTTACACTATATTATAGTTTGCAGAACAGCTCACATATTTGAAAATTATTTATACACCCCAACGAAATGTAGACAATTAATTTGGGAGGAGGCTTGTAAGAGAACAGCAAAGAGTGAGGCTGAATATTTTGCCTGATATTCATAATGATTGTATCAATTTTGAGGAAGAGGACCTTATAAGTCACTCTTTTTCTGAAATGAATGCTTTTAAAAATAACTCTCCTAAAAAGGGAAACAATTCAAGACTCTGTATATTTTTTCTGAAGAAAACAACTGGAAAAAAATTTGGTGATCATGACACAAAATCCTACTAGCCGAAGAAAAATTTTTCTCTACATTCTGGTTCATCACAGCCAATAAATAAGAACCTTACCTTTACCTAATGTCTTTGCCACCCTGCAAGCAGAACTAATGTTCACTGAAACAGGTGATCAATTACTTCCTGACTAGACCATCTTAATACATACACCATTTCTTAAATGCATGAAACTTGTTCCATGTGTGGAGAATGATGACAATCACTCAAGTCAAATAGCTGTGCCCATGGTAGGAAATATGTATCCAAATTGTTGTTCCTACAATTCATTCCTTGGCGCAGTAGAACTGTGAACTCTTAGTTTAACTACTATGGAGGTAAAGTTCCTTTGGTGATGTGAGTGACTTTGAAGTACAACCTTATTACCATGAACTCCAATGTCTAATAATTGTTTTTATTCTGGATTTGTACCACAGTAAAAGCCAAGATTTTAAAGCTCTACTAAAATCATAAACAGAAGGACTTTATTTGTGTTCATTTAACAATATGTCTACCATTTTTATGATTGGTATAAAAATACGTATTGGGTTGAATATAATAAAAAGAGCCAAAACAAAATAAATAGGATACTTTTTAAAGTTGCCAAATTTTTACTGCTTATGAGGAATATTCAAACACACACACACACAAAATCGTGTGACTACAGTTTCCTTAAAGAACTAAAATGTTCTTTGAATTTGTTTTCCTTTTAATTTTAGAATTGTTTCTGTTTGTAACCGTTTTGCTCCATTGTATGTCTGGGTACCATACTGAGCTTGATTCCTGAACAGGTCAGACCAGGAAATTTGATCCCCTGAAACTGGAGTTATGGATGCCTTTGAGGTATCACATGAGTGTTGGACATCATTGAAACTTTTTTTTTTGCTAGTAGGATTTTGTGTCATGATCACTAAATATTTTTTTCAAGTATTTTCTGCAGAAAAAATATACAGAGGCTTGTATTGTTTCCCTTTTTTAGGAGACTTATGCTTCTCAGGTGGAAAACACAAAGTTTTTGTCTTTTGCTTTGTTTTCTTTTAGTTTTTTTTTTCATTCTGCTGACTATTGCATAACATGTTATCATGTGCCTGAAGGCTATGATAAAGTTATTAAGTATTAATTTGATAACTGAAGTACTGTTTAGTTATTTTGTCTTCATGTGTATTCATACTTAAGACCAAATAATAAAAATATTGAGATTTCAGGGTTAGACCACTGAACTCAACTATTCCTTCCTTGGATTTCGCTGTTGCTTACCTTGGAGTGCTCATGGAGCTTCCTCATGGCCAGGACAGAACCACAGTTGGTAAGCTTCACTGTTCTGAGAGCCAAAAAGAACCAACTATTACCAATAATCTGACAGGAGAGCCTTGAAGACTCTAGTGTTTTTCTTTACATACAATTTCCGGTGCTCTAGAAGGGTCATTATTAGGACCAGTATTAATGTAATGTCTTCTGACCACAGGTTTGAGCCATCAGGACTAATTTCAGGAGAAAACCCTGAGGTATTTGCCTTTCCTCTCTGAGGGATCCTTGGTCTGTTGGTCCACCATAGAATAAGAAAATGCAGCCATAAATGCTAACCAAGACCAATATTATTAAAAATGACACACTTAGGTCTCTGCAGTCTGTCAGTGGAATATTTAAATTTAATTTGACTTAAGCACATAACTTAGTACCCAGAGAGCCATATACTGATAGTGTTTATGATGACTTGATAAAGAATATTTAAAAGATATGGGTACTTTGGCAACAGTATGAAAAATAGACAAAAAAACAGAGAGGCTTTGAGGGTGCCTAGGAGTACAACAACCACTGGCATTCACTCAGAGATAGCCAGTCTGTGGAGAGGATGTCGATATATCTAATCTTGATCATAGGCCGTATACTGGAAGAAGATTCACAACATAATTATTGCATGTAGAATTATGGATCCATTTGCTACAATCATATAAATAGAACCTTGTGTTGAAATAGTTAACAAGGTCTAGGAGTGACTAAAATGAACATAACCTCTAACTGGAGATATCATTAATTGTGCTTTCTTTTTGATTCATGATCAAAACCAATAATTGTCCCATAGAGTTCTTAAGAATTACACTAGGGGGGGTGTGGATATGGGGGACCTTTGGGATAGTATTGAAAATGTAAACGAGGAAAATACCTAATTAAAAAAAATAAAAATAAAAAAATAATAATAAAAAAAGAATTACACTAGGTTACAAAAATCCATTCAAGCAGATACTCAAACTTCCACCTACCCTAACTTACAAGAAGAGGAAGACTGAGACAGAGAGAAACAGAAAGAGTGACAGAGACGTGGAAACAAAATGCCACTCAGAGAGTCATTATACAAACTCATAGGAAGTGATAGAGAAGGAACTACACACATACAGAGAAACAGACACACACAGAATGATAGATAGATAGATAGATAGATAGATAGATAGATAGATAGATAGATAGATAGATAGATAGATAGAATGAATTAAACAGAGATAAAGTTTTCAAAACATAAAGATGAAATATACAGGTATGTATGCAGAGAGAAAAAATATAGCAAAAAATACACAAACATATTTATTAACATTTAAAAAAAAACAAAAAAAATACAGCAGACCATGCTCACTTACACTTCCACATACAGAGAGTGAAAAGAAGGTATTGGGGAAGAGAGAAATTATATACCATAAATGAAGGGCAATAAAATTTATATGACTATAAAGGAAGGAGGATAGAAAAAAGAAGGAAAGGAAGGAAGGAAAGAAGGAAGGAAAAAGGAAGGAAGGAAGGAAGGAAGGAAGGAAGGAAGGAAGGAAGGAAGGAAGATCTTGTTGTCTCTAAAATTTGCATCCTTTAGTCAGGTTTGTGCATATGACCAATTAGTCTCAATTTATTACAATATATATTTATTGTCTAGTGATAATAAAAATATAGGTCAATACCACTGGGCTGTGAGTTTTATTTCTATGGAACCCTAGGAAAAAAATTCAAGAAAAACTCCCTATCAAGACTATTACTATACCCTAGATACCTTTAGTTCCTAAAGAAATGATAAAATATGATTTGTAAATTTATCATGATTAAGTTTCATCTGTACTATTTATATGCAAAATGTTTGTAGTTATGTGGATCTCAAAACCAAAATTGACTTTTAACTCAAAGTAACTTGAAAATAACTTACAGGCATTTGCATCATTGGTAGTAACTTCTCAATTATATCATTCACCGTATCTATGTTTGTTACTGTTACAAATAAAGGCTATGAAAAATACAGAAAATTATTGTACAAAATAACTTTGAAGCTCATGATTATCAAATTATTGTCTAATCATTACTTATAATCTACAGTCTTTAATGGCAACTCCAATATAGAATAATCCTCTTGCTTTCTTATCCTGACATCACTGTGGAAGACTGTCAGTCAACATATTCATCACAAAAGTAACTATGTGGGTACTTGGTGTTCAAACATAAATGTAACAGGTTGTGTATGATAAAGGAAGACTGAGTAGCCATGGGTACAGGAGCTCAGCATCCTGACTTTCTTTCATGATAGCAGCAGACAGGCAGGGAGGGTGGTCAAAATTGAGCACAACCCTTTGCTTCCTCCCCATCTAGACACCCATCATTTTCATCCTTACTTTCATGCACAGCATGTGCAGAGTTTTAAGTAAATAAGGGTTAATAGCAACTGCAATTAAAAAAAAAAAAGCTAGTGTGTGGTGGAGCACGCCTATAATCCCAGCACTGGGGAGGCAGAGGCAGGCAGATTTCTGAGTTCGAGGTCAGCCTGGTCTACAAAGTGAGTTCCAAGACAGCCAGGGCTATACAGAGAAACCCTGTCTCAACAAAAAAACAAAGAAAAAAAACCAAAAACAAAAACAAAACAAAAACCAAAACAAACAAAAAAGAAAATAAAAAACAAACAAACAAACAAAAGATGAGTGAGTACTCTCTCTCCATATCATGCTTTGTATATAGTTAGATTGTATACAGGTATACACTACTGAAATCTGTAATTGTTGATGAAACTATGAATCCAAAAGGAATATTTTAGAATTACTCCACCACGTAATATTCCCATGAATAAGCAAGGTGTTTGTATTTTTAACTGTCTACTGACTGTCACACTTAGAATCTTCTAAAGAGACCTAAGAAGACAGAAATAAGAAAATAGCATGAAACCAGATGATAGGAATCTGAGAAGATACCACTGATATACTTGAATTCTAATATATTACCAAAGTGTATGACAGTGAGTAGATAGGTATATCTTTATGAAAATAGTTTCTATAGTACCAGCTATCTGCAATAAGCATTATAATTGTCTAGGAAACAATCCCTTAAATAAGAAATACAACAGAAGTACCCTCTTGCTATCCATAAAAACAACCTTGAAACACAACCAAAGGAAACCACTTCATAATTCATCTCTTTTACATAGCTTTTATTTATTGTCTTCTAACCACTGGGCATAACATATTACCATGAAAATAATAGTGTGTGTGTGTGTGTGTGTGTGTGTGTGTGTGCATGTTTGTGTGTATGGTCTGTATGTATGTGTCTGTGTGTATGTGTTTGGTTGTGTGTGTTTGTGTGTGTGTTTTGATGAAGATTCAATCAAGACCATATCAAAGCATGCCAGGTTACCTTAATTTTATGAGTAAGAACACCTTACACCTTAAATGATTTTATATCTTGCTATCTATACACAAACGATAATGAAAAAACATCTTAGAATATGTAAGAACATCTCTGTTCTTGTGGTTATAATATAAAAGAGAAGGAAACAACGTGTGAATTTTCTGAGAATATAGACTTGGTCACCTCTGGATGAAAATATAGCTCATGGCTTAGAAACCATATATTCTAGAACTACAAATCCAAACACAACATACATGAACATACACATGCATGAAGTCACACACACACGCACACGCACATGCACATGCACACACAGAAATACAGAGAATGAGTATAATAAATTTTTTAAAAAGTAAAATTCTGATATTTTGTTGAATATCTGAAAACTTCTGCATGATTTAAAAAGAATAAAGTATTGTTATAAAAAAACACACATGAGCTGGAAAAATAATTCATAGTATTTTAACTGATAATATTGTAAACTGTGTTCTCAGAGAATTTTGAACATATTAAAAGCTAACTAATGATAGCAAAGTTGTGTGCATTTCTTCCTAATACTGATATTGTTTTTAAAACTGATGCATTTCAACAGATATAGTTTGTTTACATAATATTGTTCTAAAAATACTGTTTTTAAAGCATGAAAATGAAAAGACAGCTGGGATTTTTTTTTTGTACATGTTAACGTATTTCTTGAGTCAGAATGAATCAAATGTAAGTATCAGGAGAGAAAATCAACAATGTAATAGATCACATGATCCTACTATGAAAAATTTAGGCTATTAATAATTGTTCAATGATACATAAAAATAAGTCTAACATACAAAAATGAACTATACCCTCAGATAAAAATTAAAAACCCTGTAAATATTGAAACTACACATTAATAAACTAAATGTGAAACAGAGAGTTGTTACTATCACTAACAACGTATGAATTTAAAAACAGATTACTAAAAGCCATGTTGCAAAATGCTGCCCTCCAGCCACGGCATAGGCGTTGATTCATGAAGACAGAGCAGTTAATTTTTATCTCTACAATATTAAGTAAAAAGTCAATATTTTATATATTTGTATCTGAAGCCAAGAGTAGGAAAAAAACATACACAACTTAGGGAGAGGTTTGGAGATATCTTGGGATTCATGCAGGTGATTTGGCAGTGAATTTTTTTTAATTAGGTATTTTCCTCGTTTACATTTCCAATGCTATCCCAAAAGTCCCCCATACCCACCAACCCCCAATACCCTACACACTCACTCCCCTTTTTTGGCCCTGGCGTTCCCCTGTATTAGGGCATATAAAGTTTGCAAGTCCAATGGGCCTCTCTTTCCAGTGACTTGGGTACTTTCTCTAGCTCCTCCATTGGGGGCCATGTGACCCATCCAATAGCTGACTGTGAGCATCCACTTCTGTGTTTGCTAGGCCCCGGCATAGTCTCACAAGAGACAGGTATATCTGCGTCCTTTCAGCAAAACCTTGCTAGTGTATGCAATGGTGTCAGCGTTTAGAAGCTGATTATGGGATGGATCCCTGGATATGGCAATCACTAGATGGTCCATCCTTTCGTCACAGCTCCAAATTTTGTCTCTGTAACTCCTTCCATGGGTATTTTGTTCCCATTTCTAAGAAGGGGCAAAGTGTCTTCGTTCTTCTTGAGTTTCATGTGTTTAGCAAGTTGAATCTTATATCTTGGGTATTCTAAGTTTCTGGGCTAATATCCACTTATCAGTGAGTACATATTGTGCGAGTTCCTTTGTGATTGGGTTACATCACTCAGGATGATGCCCTCCAGGTCCATCCATTTGCCTAGGAATTTCATAAATTCATTCTTTTTAATAGCTGAGTAGTACACCATTGTGTAAATGTACCACATTTTCTGTATCCATTCCTCTGTTGAGGGGCATCTGAGTTCTTTCCAGCTTCTGGCTATTATAAATAAGGCTGCTATGAACATTGTGGAGCATGTGTCCTTCTTACCAGTTGGGGCATCTTCTGGATATATGCCCAAGAGAGGTATTGCTGGATCCTCTGGTAGTACTATGTCCAATTTTCTGAGGAACCGCCAGACTGATTTCCAGAGTGGTTGTACAAGCTTGCAATCCCACCAACAATGGAGGAGTGTTCCTCTTTCTCCACATCCTCACCAGCATCTCCTGTCACCTGAATTTTTTATCTTAGCCATTCTGACTGGTGTGAGGTGGAATCTCAGGGTTGTTTTGATTTGCTTTTCCCTGATGATTAAGGATGTTGAACATTTTTTCTGGTGCTTCACTGCCATTCATTATTCCTCAGGTGAGAATTCTTTGTTCAGCTCTGAGCCCCATTTTTAATGGGGTTATTTGATTTTCTGGAGTCTACCTTCTTGAGTTCTTTATATATATTGGATATTAGCCCCCCTATCCGATTTGGGATAAGTAAAGATCCTTTCCCAATCTGTTGGTGGTCTTTTTGTCTTATTGATGGTGTCTTTTGCCTTGCAGAAGCTTTGCAATTTTATGAGGTCCCATTTATCGATTCTCGATCTTACAGCACAGGCCATTGCTGTTCTATTCAGGAATTTTTCCCCTGAACCCATAACTTCGAGGCTTTTCCCTACTTTCTCCTCTATAAGTTTCAGTGTCTCTGGTTTTATGTGGAGTGAATATCTTAACATAAATGAAATTATAAAACAAAGATGATTCTAAAATCATCTGCATCGATGTCTGGGTCTGAGGAATCTACATTTAATCCTAAAAATAAGAAAAAAAGGGAAAACTGGGAGAAAAAGAAATCTGTAAATAAGAATTGCAAAGACATTTTTGTCATTCATCAATAGGAAAAAAATACAGGTTTATCTTAAGTGTAATGAAATACATGGGAGGTTCAACAAACTCTCAAGCCTAAAGAACCAAACTTGTAAACCATAGCATCAAAGAAAAATATATGAAGGTTCATTGCTGAATACTCACTGGAGAACATGGGGAAAGAAATGTGATGGATGGTATTTATTTAAATGAGAAGAATATCTTTATGATCTGTAAACATTTCTTCAAGGACAAAAGGGAAACAAACATATCATCACAGGAAGCAAAGCTAAACTGTATCAATTACCAATCTTCTGAACTACAGGAAAGCCTGTCATTAATTATGGCAGTATAAAATATGAAAGCACTAGTGTCATGGGTGAAAATCAGTAAAAATGTTTTCTTTAAAGGCATTGGATCTAAGTCACAATGGTGGTGAAAGACATCAGGAAAATTGCTCCTTAGGATACCCAAGATATAAGATACAATTTGCTAAACGCATGAAACTCAAGAAGAACTAAGACCAAAGTGTGTACACTTTGCCCCTTCTTAGAAATGGGAACAAAACACCCATGGAAGGAGTTACAGAGACAAAATTTGGAGCTGTGACGAAAGGATGGACCATCTAGTGATTGCCATATCCAGGGATCCATCCCATAATCAGCTTCCAAACGCTGACACCATTGCATACACTAGCGAGGTTTTGCTGAAAGGACCCAGATATAGCTGTCTCTTGTGAGACTATCCCGGGGCCTAGCAAACACAGAAGTGGATGATCACAGTCAGCTATTGAATGGATCACAGGGCCCCCAATGAAGGAGTTAGAGAAAGCACCCAAGGAACTAAAGGGAACTGCAACCCTATAGGTGGAACAACAATATGAACTAACCAGTACCCCGGAGCTCTTGACTCTAGCTGCATATGTATCAAAAGATGGCCTAGTCAGCCATCACTGGAAAGAGAGGCCCTTTGGACTTGCAAACTTTATATGCCCCTTACAGGGGAATGCCAGGGCCACAAAGGGGGGGTGGGTGGGTAGGGGATAGGGCGGGTGGGTATGGGGGACTTTTGGGATAGCATTGGAAATGTAAACGAGGAAAATACCTAATTAAAAAAAAAAAAGAGAAAAAAATTGCTCATGTATACCACTGAGTATTTGTCATAGCTGAAATGTAAGACAGCATTCCCTACAGGACTACCTGCTCTTCTGCTCTTCTCTGTTCGGAGGACACATCTGCTTCAGTGAAGCTACTGAGTCTTCTCCTAGTTTATGTCACTGGCTAGATTTTTTTTTTTTGACACAGGGTTTCTCTGTGTAGCCCTGTCTGTTCTGGAACTCACTATGTAGACCAGGCTGGCCTCCAACTCATAAATCTGCCTGCCTCGGCCTTCGAAGCACTGGGATTAAAGGCGTGCACCACCACTGCCTAGCAGATATTATTTTTATACTACACTTTTCTCTTTAATTACTGTTTTGTATAACCTAGAAACTATGAAGATCAAGTTGTGTGGTGATCGTTATACACACCTTGGTAAGTGTGGTTCAATTTAAACAGGGACATGTGAGAATATAGACTCTAAGTACATTTTAGACCCATTAGTCTTTATAAAAATCAGAGAGATGGTGATCCTCTGAGCTACATTCTATTCTGCTTTACAGTAGAGATGATCTTCAATGCTCTACATGGTACATAACAGTTAAATTTCAGATCAGCAATAATATAAGTATTACAAAAATAGACAATTATTATGTGTGTAACTCAGTGAAATAACTACAATGTAATATGTGTAAGAACATGAGTTTTATCCTAAGTACTGTACACACATGAACACACACAGAGACACACACACACACATACACACAAATGCACACATACAAATCAATTGTAAGTTAGTAAAAGTTATTTCTAAGCAGAAATTACATGAAAAGATATCCCTATGCCTAGAAGATTCCTACAACTACAAGAATAAAGAGCCATGATTATGTATTTGTACTTCCTAAATAGGTGTGAGGTTGCACAGAGACATAGTGAAAGAGCAGAGGACAGAGGTAAAGAGGTAAAGTGTTAGGAAACATGGAGGTGTGGAAGGCAAATTAACTCCTCATAATATTTAGCTCTGTTTAAGAATAAGTAGATGCTCACAGTCAGCTATTGGATGGATCACAGGGCTCCCAATGGAGGAGCCAGAGAAAGTACCCAAGGAGCTAAAGGGATCTGCAACCCTATAGGTGCAACAACATTATGAACTAACCAGTACCCCGGAGCTCTTGACTCTAGCTGCATATGTATCAAAAGATGGCCTAGTTGGCCATCACTGGAAAGAGAGGCCCATTGGACACGCAAACTTTATATGCCCCAGTACAGGGGAATGCCAGGGCCAAAAAATGGGAATGGGTGGGTAGGGAAGGGGGGGGTTATGGGGGACTTTCGGGATAGCATTCTAAATGTAATTGAGGAAAATATGTAATAATAAAAATATTAACAAAATAATTCATTATAGTTATTTATATAGTAATAATGATTTTTATTAGATACAAATATTTTAAAATAAATGATAGTAAATAACACATCAATTAAAATATAGGTAACAAGAACTCAGGGGAAAAGCAGGTTTATTCTAATAATAATACTCGGCTTGGAAATGTATGCTGCTGTAACTACATAATTTACAGTCATCTAAGAAATAATATTCCCTGGGTTTGGATGCTTTAGAATGTGGATCAATATTGCTTCATAATGCTTTCTATATATCCCATATAAAAGGCACACGTGTGCATGCTATACACATATAGCTTTTCACATATGTAAATTCTTACTAACTCTGCCCTCCACACCTTTCTTATGTCTCCATCTTCCATTACACTACAAACTCCTTTATCTCTGCTAGTCATGAACTTGAAATATCAGTTTTGGTTTTGTATTCACATACATTGTTACAGCTTGGGATGTCTTCCGTGAATATCTGCAATGAGAAGTTTTCCATGATATCTTCCTTGATGGCTCTGCTCAAATGCAATTGAAAACACAGAATATAGTAAAAATTAACTTCTTAGTAGCTCATTTTAAGTTAATCAGTCTTAATATATTATATGTATCATCTTAGTGTTAAAAACAAGACAAGCAGTTCAGCAATATGCATTATTGGGTTACTAAAAGTGTTCCAGAACCAAAGACAAGGTCAGATAATTGCACATTGACCTAGGAAGAACAGCCAGTCCTCAGAACTTTTTGTTTGCAAGGTTGTTATCAACTGGACTACATATGGAATGAACTACAATTCAGAAATGGAGAGGACACCTGTGAAGGCACAGGCTTCTGACTAGAAATTTGACATGGAATCCTTGAGTCATAGTGGCCCAAAAAAGCTTAGGACCATGCAAGTTAGAACACACCCACCAATACTCCCTAGAGACTGAGGGAAGTAGATCTGAGTTCAAGGTCAGCCTTAGACAAAGCAAGGTGCTGATCTAGGAATAGTGGCACACACCTTTAATCTTAGCAACACCTTCTGCTGAGGGCTACATAAGGACACTGAAAGAAGAAATACTCACTCTTCTTTGCCTGCTTGCACTTAACTGCCACCATATCTGTTGATATCTACTTCCTCAGGATTCCAGTTTATACAGATGATCAGGTGAAAGAAACTACCCACATGAACTGAACAACTACTAGATCTTTGACTTCCCATTCACAGCTGCCCATTGTTGTGTTAGTTGGACTACAGACTGTAAGTCATTACAGTAAATTCCCTTAATATATAGAAAGTCCATAAATTCTGTGGCTCTAGAGAAGGTTCTATGACTAAAACCCAAAGAAAAGTTAAAATTCTGCTTCATCTCAAAGGATAAAGTAGCAGATAGTTTGAATAGACATGGTAGAGTAACATCTATGGAGTATAACTTAAAGTCTGAAAAGTACTGTTTAATTCAAAAAAACAAGGGGACAATGAATGCATAACTTGGACAAAATTAAATGAAATATGCTATAGACAGCAGAATCTAAAGCAGTATCCAGTGACCATCTAATCAACGACATATTTGGAGTCTTCTAAATATATTCTTATGAAAGAAATGAATCACAAACTTCAATCCCCCCTTGAATTAAAGTATAATCACAAGTAAAATACCTTTTAAGAAAATAGTACCATTTATCTTTCTGTTCTTTTGTCCTGTAATGTTAAAAGAGAAAAACAAGTTTAGAGTCTTCAAAGATATTTAAGATTATTGCTCACAAAAATTATATGCCAATGGCACTCATTAGGGTATAGCTGTAGATGGTATTCTGCACATGACTGCCCTTCTGAATGAAATGTTTCACTGGAACACTTGTATGACCAGAAGTTGAATATAGCGTGGAAGCTAGTTGACTTGACTATGTTCCCAGAGATGTGTGACTATGGCTGGGCCAACAGTTGCTCCTACCTTTAGTTTTATAAGTACAAAGGATAGTTATGTCAGTGTCCTCTTAGTGTGAGGTCATGTTCATATATCAAGGTATCGTTATTCACACTAAACCACAAGTAGGTTATATGATCTCTGGTTAGAACACACTTAAGGCAGGGAGAAAATACTTTTTTCTAGAAAAAGTATTGTTCATTTCCTCGTGTGAATTATAAAATTGGCATACAAGACAGGAGAATCCTGGAAACTAGTGCTTCATCCGTGTGAGTCATCACATTAACTCTACTGGTACAAATTAATAATAAGCCCACCACTATTCCACTGTAGTATAAAATACTCTAAGTTAGTTTAAAGGTGAATTCACAATGCTAGCATTTTGTAACTGATAATTATATGTTGAATAAGTTAGACCTCATTGATATTTGACACATTCCCAGTTTCTTATAGTCATCAAAATTATCTTGTTGATCAAAGTTTTTCTTATCCAAATAGCAACACTTACCCAATGAACTCTTCCCCATGTTGAAAACCCTTTGTCACATATAGTTTTTCCATCTGTAAGCTAATGTGTACTTTGTTTCCTCACTCTGAAAATAATTATCCATGCTGCAAAGATCTTTCATTCACAGAATTTTCTTCTCCCTTTTCCCATCTATAACTCAAGCAGATTGCCTTTCGACCTATGGACTGATGCTTGCCCAAAGACTGACACATTCATGTTTCTACCATTAACTGCTCATCCACTTCATTCTCTGCCTACAACCATTGTTATCAGAAGGGTGGATTATGCCTGTGCACCTCAACCTACACACATACACGCACACACACACGCACACACACACACACACATATATATATATGTGTGTGTGTACACATATATGTGTGTGTATATATATACATATACATATATATATATATTCTGATTTCATATTACTAAAATAAAAAATGACATAGCAGGAATCCTCATAGGTACTTGGTGATGCGTATGGGTTGGTTCTGATGCTTCAATCAGTAATCTGCATGTGCGCCCTGAAGGTGCTATTCCCTAATTGTTTCTTAATAGATCAATAAGGATGCTAACGGCCAATGAGCTGGGTGGAATTGGCAGGACTTCCAGTTTTACCAAAGGAAGGCTAGCAGATTCAGGGGAGGAGAAAATAATTCACCATGCTACAGATGGAGAAAGAGTCACCAGCCATGTGAGATCTAAGGTGTATTGGCCTTCGGCTGCTTCCACAACTGGCCCAGGGTAGCAGGTAGGAGACTAGAAACATAATTAAGCTGAAGGGAAATTTAGGCTACTGGGCTAGGACTAAAGTTTCCTGAGCAAACAAATTTGAGGGCAGATTCAGAGGTGTTGAGCTGGGAGTGAAAACAATGGTATGAGAGCTAAGGAAGGCTTAGAAGAGCCTGGCCATTGAGCTAAGGCATATCAAAATAAGCTAATGTGTGTATCTATCATCTTAGTATCCCTTGATCTTTAGCCTTATCAGTTGACCATTACACACCAGTGATATTCTGCTATACAGATATTCAAATACTTGAGTATTCTATGAGTAACTATTTTTAATCTGTACAATTAAATCTTTTTTAGGGAAATTAACTAGGGAGTATTGGGGATATTGGTCAAATGGACAAATATAAGTACACTATGTAGTATTCCTGGAGAGAAATCAATTTGTGTATTTTCAAAACCTAGATAATACCAGACATTATGGGGGAAAGAATATGGAGAATACACTAAGTCCTCATTTTGTCCACATCCTTCTTAGAAGACAATGTACCTCCATTCTACCTCAAGAATCATTTAGAATCCTAATGAACATTATGGATAAAAAAATTAGGGCATATGCTTACATGTGAAATGTATGTTGTGGAAAGTATAAACAAATTGGGGTCATCATAGACGGAGAAAATTGGAGTATGGAACCTGAATACAATCAGACTAAAATGGATTTCTTATTTTGCAACCATTCTGGTTAATTCGTTTAATCTGTGAATTATGAAACATTATGTTGCCCCACAATTTCGATAGCTATCCTCCTGTGAATACAGATCCAAACTGTATGTCTTACCGAAATTTGGCAATACAATTTCTGGTGGGCCAATACAGGTAAAGGGTTTTGCAAGTACACATTTTGCCTTTTCCGAGTAGGTCAAAATCATCCAAGACCCACAGGTGTTTCAGTGGGATGATGCATTTTATCTTAAACCTCTTCTTCCTCCTAGGAAGAGAATCAAGTATTTCTGTTCGTTTTGTTTGCATTGTAGTGGGAATCACTTGAAGAAATACCCAGTTCTTCTTACCCCAGGGCAGAGGAGGGCTCCTCTGTTTTACCACTCAGGCACAGTCTAAGCCAGGGTAGATGGAATTCAACAAATCATGTGTTGAAAGAAGTTGCTGACTACAAGCTTCTCAATGGTCACAAATAGACATAGCTTGATCATTTTCTGATTGAAGAATGTCCAGAATGCCTATATTATGAATGTGTGTGTGTGTACACTTCATTGTAGACCCTGTGCTCATTCCAATTGTTGGCTGAGAGCATCCACCTCTATATCTATCAGGCACTGGCAGAGCCTCTCAGCAGACAGCTATATCAGACTCCTGTCAGTAAACACTTGTTAAAATTTTGTATTTTACTTAATTATATTTAGTAATCATTCTGAAATAAATAATATAGAAATATTGTCTGATTGAATAAAATTCATTTTCCATTGACCTTCTATGAATACTAGGTGGTCACATCAGCTCACTATAATGACTCCTGTAGTAAACATACAAAGCTCCTCTCATACAAGTATCCAAAAAGATGATTATTTATACCAATAATTTAAACAAATAACTGAAATATATCTTCCTATCAAGCATTTTGATCTTATCAAAAGTGTTTATAAGAAACAATCATCTTGGAAGCATTACTTTCCTCCTTTCATCATTCCTTCTTTGTGGAGCCTATCCTTTGAGAAATTCACATGCATATACGATATGTTCTGATTAACTTTTCGTTGCTCACTCCTTTCCATTCTATCTTTAACAGTATCCTTCTCAGATTTATGACTCTTCTTTTTTTATGATAGACTGAATATTATAAGTGTGTGTGTGCATGTGTGTGTGTGTGTGTGTGTGTGTGTGCGTGCGTGTGCATGAACTTGGGTGTGTAACTCTGCATCGGACACTCTTAAGCTAATATGTTGATCCAAAACTGATAACTACTAACTCTGCCTCTCTCAGATTCAGGAGACAATAGGTGAAAAGTATAAACCCTGATTCAAAAATCCTATATGTATGTCTTTCTAAACTTCAAGTGTGTGACAATTTTGAAACATGATACAACATAGAAAGGTTTCCCATGCTATCTAATGTAACATGTAACAATCAAAAGACAAACATATTATGTAACATTTACTAAAGGATACACATGCACACCCACACACATACAAACACATGTCTCAATAATATGAAACATTTGTACTTATATTTTCTTTCTGCCTCAAGAAATCTAATTGTGTGTGTATATATATATATATATATACATATATATGAAACAAAGTTCAAAAGAAATGCATAAGTCTAAATCCTCTAATTTCGATGTTGGATAAGAGATAAACTTCCTTGAAAACAGAAATAATGACAATCACATCCTATGAGACTAATAATGTTCTGTACGTACTATAAATGACAATCTCAAAATAGTTTTAATTATTATCACTAGACAGTGGAAGTGGAACAAATATATGGCCTTTCAAGAAAATCATTCATTATAGTTTCCTTTACTCTCAAAAATCAAAGCGAATTTCTCTTACACCAACTACACTTGAAAGGCACACTATCAGGATATATGTATATATATGTATTTGTGTATATATGTTATATTTGTGTATATATAATTATATATATACCAAATTATATATATATAATTATATATATATATATATATATATAAAATTCAAATGAGGTGATTACTATCTTTTTGTTAGAAAAAAAAGTGAGTATTTTTAAGTGTGGACTGAAGGTAAGTTGAGTAGAAATGACAAAAGCATCACTCAAACACTAGCTACCCTTTTCTATGCTGGGAGCTTTCAGGGTATGATCAGGGTTGAAAGCCAAATTTACCCCATTGGTTGTATCTATAATATATAGAAGAATTCTCTTTTTTTTAAAAAAGTAAAAAACAACATATTTTATATTTTGTACAAAAAGGCCTAATTAAAGTGTAACCTCTCATAGTAAGGAATGCATGTTGCAATACTCACAGGTTATTGGACACAACCAAAACATCATTAAATAAGGATAGATGTCTTTTATTCCTTTTCTTCCCCTTTATGATTTCCACACCATTTAGGCACAGTAAGGTTCGTTGTATTCCTCCTGTGTCTTCATTCTCAAGGGTTTCCATTTAAAAAAATTAAGACACTCCTGGTTCAGGTCTCCACCTAACAGAACAAGTATTCAGTGGATAACTTATAAGACCAATGTTTATACTAAATTTTAAAGAGTCCGTGATATTAAAAAACAGAAAATAATGTTGAGAAAAATCTGAAGAATATTATAGCAACATTTATAATGATGACAGTTAATATAATATATATGTATGAAATTTTCAAATAAATAAAAATGTGATATTAAAAGATTATTGTAACTCAACATAAATAATATGCTAATGGGAAAGATAGTATGAATTAAAAAAATAACCTTCATTAGAAGTTTTATACTGGTTTTTATTCATGTGACTACCCTGGCCTATATGTTATATTGTCCTATATGTCTGTTTCCTTCAGAAATTTCTTTTTAATGTGGTTGTCCTCAAACTGTCTTTAATGGTGAAAACTTAGAAGCAAGCAGCTGGTGTATATTGTCTTCTGAAGGTGTAATTGTATTAATATAAACAACTCATGCCAAAGACCTCGGCTTTTGTATTTCTGAAGTTCAACTGAGCTGTTAAAACTGTTATATAAACTAGATCACTGTCAAATCAGAAAAACAAACAAACAAATAAACAAAACCTCCAGCACTCCAAAAGTATTTGTGAAGTTGGTCTTATCTGGACAAAGGGGTCATTCTCCTTGCGTCTTGCCTGTGGCTTCTATAAGAATATCAACACTGATTCTGGGAAGTAAAAATACTTGTACATTTTACAATCTCCTCCAACATTCCTATACCTCTCCAAATCTCTCCATCTCCTGTGCGATGCTAACTTTAGAACCCCCTCTCCATCTTTATGAATGCAGTTTCTCCTACTCAAGCTATCTCCATTTTTCTCTCCTGATACTCCTCCTTCTCTATTACCTATTGTTGGCCATATCAAATCTGTTTCTGTTTTCACTCTACTCTGAACCCTTCCAGTTGCCTCTGTACAGGTTTCCTCTCCTATCTATAATGAAATTATTCTTTTTAAAATATTTTTATTACATATTTTCCTCAATTACATTTCCAATGCTATCCCAAAAGTCCCCCATACCCCACCCCCACTTCCCTACCCACCCATTCCCATTTTTTTTGGCCCTGGCGTTCCCCTGTACTGGGGCATATACAGTTTGTGTGTTCAATGGGCCTCTCTTTCCAGTGATGGCCGACCAGGCCATCTTTTGATACATATGCAGCTAGAGTCAAGAGCTCCAGGGTACTGGTTAGTTCATAATGTTGTTGCACCTATAGGGTTGCAGATCCCTTTAGCTCCTTGGGTACTTTCTCTGGCTCCTCCATTGGAAGCCCTGTGATCCATCCAATAGCTGACTGTGAGCATCTACTTCTGTGTTTGCTAGGCCGCAGCATAGTCTCACAAGAGACAGGTATATCTGGGTCCTTTCAACAAAATCTTGCTAGTGTGTGCAATGGTGTCAGCGTTTGGAAGCTGATTATGGGGTGGATCCCTGGATATGGCAGTCTCTAGATGGTCCATCCTTTCATCTCAGCTCCAAACTTTGTCTCTGTAACTCCTTCCATGGGTGTTTTGTTCCCAATTCTAAGGAGGGGCATAGTGTCCACACTTCAGTCTTCATTCTTCTTGAGTTTCATGTGTTTAGCAAATTGTATCTTATATCTTGGGTATCCTAGGTTTTGGGCTAATATCCACTTATCAGTGAGTACATATTGTCTGAGTTCCTTTGTGAATGTGTTACCTCACTCAGGATGATGCCCTCCAGGTCCACCCATTTGTCTAGGAATTTCATAAATTCATTCTCTGAAATAATGGAGTTGCAAATCTTCTGGTAGTTTCTTTCCTGTGACCTGCTCATGCAAATGGAATATTTATTTTCTTTAAGGGAAAATAATTCTGCCCAAATCACATTACTTCTTTTAAAGAATATGTACAAAGGCACCATATCTTTTTCTTAGAATGAATTTAGGATCCCCGTGAATCAAAGTTTCAAAGAGATACAGCAGTCAATAGCATCACACACTTCAAACAATAATGTAAAGATATGATAAAAAATGTTGAAAGTAAATGAAAATATCAGGAAAGTAGACCCTATCAAATCTGAATTAATGTTGAAATACTCAGAAAAAGATTCCATGAATACAATATGTGTTGGAAACTATAACACTTTGAAGAACACCAGAACAAATTCTTTTTTAAAAATCTTTGTATTCATGATGGTTAAAACAGTTGGGTTGAAGATTAATATTCACTCATAACTTGGGTAGATTTTTTGTTAAAATTTACAGAAACTCTTCTCCAATAAGCTCAAAGCATACGTATACTCACTTAATAATGCTCTTTCTACACAAGATTGGTACTGAATATTCCTCCAATGATTACCTTTTCAAGAAACCACTACTGAGTTGAGAATTAGTTCATATGATCTGGAGGAATCAAGAGAGAACACTTCTTGATAAGATTAGTCTATATGAGAATCAAATTAATTATAAAAATACCTTTTCCATTGAACCTAGAAGGAAGAAACTTTCAATAGACTTGAAAAAACTTTATTTTTCCTTCCTACACCTGAACATCAAACTGGTGACTACAGTTGGTAGATAAACTACTGAAGTCTGAGGATTCCATAGTAGTCAGGCTGAAGGACCATTGCGATGCTCATAGTCTATGGCTCATGCCACCTCACACAGTGACACATGCTTTGATTGCCTTTCCTTACACTTAGAGGCTTCAAATTGTTTTCAAACAATTGATGAACCATAAGTCTTCATAAGGAATAACATATTTTCACAACTATACATATGAATATCAAAGTTATATAGGCAAGAGATAGATTATAGACAGATAGATGATAGATCAATAGACATTTGGATTGCTTGCTATTCTTTTGGTGGTTTCTTTACTGTCCCCTGCTCATACAATTTGAATATTAAAACATATATAAGTGAATATCATGCTCTCTAGTACATATGATATATCTTTCAAAGAAAATGTAGAGACACACCAGCTTTTATGTAGAAAACTTTTAAGATGCATGAAATTAGTCAGGAGGAACAGCAGTCAATGGTTATTATAACACATATCAAAAAATAATGTAAAGATACTTTACAAAAATAATACCACCATCTCAGTTTCATGATATTCATAATTAATAGCAAATGAACATGTTTGGAAAGTGATTCTTCTCTATCTGAATGAACATTAAAATATTTAAAACTTTTAAAAAACACAATATATTTTGGAAAAAAATAATAATTTGCTGAAAACCAGAGAATTCATACATTTTAGGTCGAAGTCTGACCAATTTACAACAAAAGTTTGTGTTCAATGTAGGTAAAACAATAATTATATATTCTATAAAGTACTCCTCTCTCATGCCTAGGATAAGTATTTTTGAAGACTTACAGAAAGCATTCTCCTGGAAGCTCAAAGCATACCTCTCCTTACATGATAACTCTGTTTCTTTTCTTGATTGGTATTTGTCTTAGACAGGGTTTCTATTCCTGCACAAACATCATGACCAAGAAACAAGTGGAGAGGAAAGGGTTTATTCAGCTTACACTTCCATACTGCTGTTCATCACCAAAGGAAGTCAGGACTGGAACTCAAGTAGGTCAGAAAGCAGGAGCTGATGCTGAGGCCATAGAGGGATGTTCTTTACTGGCTTGCTTTCTCTGGCTTGCTCAGCCTGCTCTCTTATAGAACCAAGACTACCAGCCCAGGGATGGTCCCACCCACAAGGGGCCTTTCCCCCTTGATCACTAATTGAGAAAATGCTTTACATTTGGATCTCATGGAGGCATTTCCTCAACTGAAGCTCCTTTTTCTGTGATAACTCCAGCTGTGTCAAGTTGACACAAAACTAGCCAGTACAATTGACCCCTTGTCAGCTTGACACACAAACACATCACTAGTAAGCCTCAACCCTTAATTTATTCATCCCCAAGATCTAAACAACTTTAAAAGCCCCACAGTTTTTACATATTAAAAGTCAATCCCTTTAAAATGTCCAATATCTTTTAAAATCCAAAGTCTTTTTACAATTAAATGTCTCTTAACTGTGGGATCCACTAAAACATTTTCTTCCTTCGAGAGGGAAAATATCAGGGCACAGTCACAATCAAAAGCAAAAATCAATCTCCAACCATCCAATGTCTAGAATCCAACTCAAGATCTTCTGGACTCCTCCAAGGGCTTTGGTCACTTCTCCAGCCATGCGCTTTGTAGCACACACGTCGTCCTCTAGGCTCCAGATGCCTGTACTCCACTGCTGCTGCTGCTGCTCTTGGTGGTCATCTCATGGTACTGGCATCTCCAAAACACTGCATGACCCCTTCCATCCTGGGCCGTCAATTGCAACTGAGGCTGCACCTTCACCAATGGCCTTCCATGACCCTTCATGCCTTCAAAACCAGTACCACCTGGGTGACCCTTACACATTACCAAGTCCCGCTGCAGCAGGAGTACAACCTTGGCTATCTCTGGAACACAGCCTCTTTGTGCTTTCAGAAAACACTTCCCAGAAGATGTCACCTCGATGATGCTGGTCTCTTCTTAATCACTGCTATTTCTTAGCTCCAGCTAACCAGCATCAATAGTCCCAGTAATGCAAAGTTTTTGCTTTAGTAGTTCTGGTATCTTGTTAATCACAGCTGATTCTTCAGCCCCAGCTAACCAGAACCACAGAATCTTCATAATCAAAATATCAATGGCCCTGAAAGGAAATCTTCCCTCTGAAATTTCACAAGCCAGGCCTCCATCTTCTGCACTGTTCTCAACATTATCTTCCAAGCTCCTACACAACATCCCACAGAGCTCTTAACACCGAAAGGATCTTCTGGCCCAAAGTTCCAAAGTCCTTCCACAGTCCTTCCCAAAACATGGTCAGGTTGTCACAGGAATACCCCACTATGCTGGTACCAGTTTGTCTTAGACAGGGTTTCTATTCCTGCACAAACATCATGACCAAGAAACAAGTGGAGAGGAAAGGGTTTATTCAGCTTACACTTCCATACTGCTGTTCATCACCAAAGGTAGTCAGGACTGGAACTCAAGTAGGTCAGAAAGCAGGAGCTGATGCTGAGGCCATAGAGGGATGTTCTTTACTGTCTTGCTTCCTCTGGCTTGCTCAGCCTGCTCTCTTATAGAACCAAGACTACCAGCCCAGGGATGGTCCCACCCACAAGGGGCCTTTCCCCCTTGATCACTAATTGAGAAAATGCTTTACATTTGGATCTCATGGAGGCATTTCCTCAACTGAAGCTCCTTTTTCTGTGATAACTCCAGCTGTGTCAAGTTGACACAAAACTAGCCAGTACAGTATTGAATATTCCTACTATGTAACTTTTCATGAAACCACTACAAAGTTAAAAGCTAGTTTAGGAGATCTGGAGAATCATGATAGAACACTTCCTGATTCCATTACAATACTCTTAAAATCAAATGAGTTATTATATACATACCTTTACAGTGGAGCCTGGAATCGAGAACCAATCAATCAATGGATGTGATATTATCACTTTCCTTCTGGCACGAAATACCAAGCTGAAGACTGCAGCTGGTAATCAACTACTGAAGTCTGATGATTCTTTGGTAATCAGGGTGACAGGCCATTGTGATGTCAAGATTCCAGGGCTCATGCTATAACTGATAAAGGGACAAGTGCATTTCATGTCCTTCAATGTTGTAGCTTTGAAAACATATTCTTTTAACAGTTTTGAAACATAGGTATGTTTATTAAATAACAGATTTTCACAAAAATGTATGTGATATCATAAATTATAGATAGATAGGTAGATAGATACATAGATACATAGACACATAGATACATAGATACATAGATACATAGATACATAGACACATAGATACGTAGATACATAGATACATAGATAGATTATTGATTAATAATAATATGTGTTCAAGAAAAGGAAGAATTTTTTACAAAACATTGTAAAATGCATATTCACCCCCAAATATTCTTAATACCTAATTCTTTTTTAACCTATCAAAGGTATACATGAAAATTCTACTTCATTAACACTGTGAACCTTACAGACCAACATTTAAAAATTATAGGAGACTTTTAAAATGAATGTGCTTTACTGAATATAATCAGAAAGCTTCATCAACAGGGAGTTCAGGCAGCATTTAAGACTTGTATATTATTTTTCCCATCACAATGATGCTTATTTCAGAATCATAGCTAAGTTTAAAATACATTCTTTAAATGAATTCATTCTATCATCTACGTCACTATAAAATGGTAAATAAATATAAAATATGATTCTATTTTATTTTCTTGCAATTAAAGTTTGAGGTTTAAAAATTGGGTCTTTTTGTTCCCTTTTTTCAGATGAATCATATTTTCTTCCTTTTACTTTTATTAATATAGATTATTTTGCCATATAACACATTTGATAGTTTTCCCTCCCTCTACTCCTCTCAGTTCCTCTCCACCCTACACAGACACACCTCTTCTCACATCTGGCTGGGTTCAGTCCATTTCATTCTCTCATTAGAAATTAACAGGTTTCTTAAAGTTAACAACATAATATATCAAATAAAATACAGTAAGAAAAGTGAAAACCATTATAATAAAATTGGACAAGCTAGGCTAACAGAAAGTAAAAGAGCTCCAATACAAGGCAAATGATTCAGAGGCTCACTCGTTTACACATTCCCTGTATATATACAGAGGATCCTTGTAGACTCGTGTAGGCCTTGTGATTTCTGCTTCAGTTTCTGTGAGTTATTGGAGTTTTGTTCATTTATTTTAGATGGTTCTGTTTTCCTGGTCTTCCATATCCAAAGGCTCCCTCACTCCTATAATAGAAAAGAAGTCTTTAAAATCTTTATTATAAGCGGGGCAGTGGTGGTGCATGCCTTTAATCCCAGCACTTGAGAGACAGAGGCAGGCAGATTTCTGAGTGCAAGGCCAGCCTGGTCTACAGAGTGAGTTCCAGGACAGCCAGAACTATACAGGGAAACCCTCTCTCAAAAAAATTCTATTTATTACTTTTTAGAATATATTCAAATATATATATTAATTTTGTAATATGGGAATTGATATATTGAGGTAAATGACCAAAGTATCCAGTCATGCAGGGTTTCAGTATTTCAGCTGGTAAATGGTGAATGTGATTATACAGATTTTCTCTCTTTATTTAAATATCATTCTAGTTACTGCTTTCGAGTAAACACTTCACTAAAAGATTAAGAAAAATATTTAGTCTTCAAACATTATTTATCTATCAGCAATTATAAATTTGAATATAATTCATTTTGCAATGCTGACAGAATCAGTTGGTTCCTCTTGAACAATGTGAAGTAAACTGAGGATATTTACTTCATGGTAAGTCATGCAAGCTTCAAAAAATAGAAACAGTTATGCATGTTTGTGAGAACACAGTCTCTTGTTAGGCTATGCCAGTGCCTGGCAAATACAGAAGTGGATACTCACAGTCATCTATTGGATGGAACACAGGGCCCTCAGTGGAGGAGCTAGAGAAAGTACCGATGGAGCTGAAGGGGTCTACAACCCTATAGGAGGAACAACAATAAGAACTAACCAATACCCCCAGAACTCATGTCTCTAGCTGCATATGTAGCAGAAGATGGCCTAGGAGGCCATTACTGGAAAGAGCGGCCCCTTGGTCTTGCAAACTTTAAATGTCCCAGTACAGGAGAATGCCAGGGCCAAGAAGTGGGAGTGGGTGGGTTGGGGAGCAGGGCAAGGGGAGGGTACAGGGGACTTTTGGGATAGCATTTGAAATGTAAATGAAGAAAATATCTAATTAAAAATTGTTTTAAAAAAAAGAAAGAAAGAAAAAGGATGGAGTTGTATGAGAATTCTGAATGTTTGTGAGAAAGCTCCAGGAAAACAAGATGTGAATCTGGTAACCTCAGTTTCTTCAAACACAGAATTGTTCTGGGAATGGTTTTTGTGCTCCACCCAGGGGTTTTGAATAGGTGTGAATTTACTTCAGCTGTTGTTATTAACATGACTCTATGGAAATACATGTTTTTACCATACGTGTCTAGTCCTTGTAATTGAAATTATTCCTGTGACTCTTTTTTCGTTTCTTTCTTTCTTCCCCTTGCCCATTGGTCCGTCCCCCTGCTCCCCCGCCTCCATACACACACACACACACATACACACACACACACACACACACACACACACACACACACACACACACACACACACACACACACACACACACACACACCCTAGAGCTTCAAGTCTCTGCAAGGTTAGGTGTTTCATCTCCCATTGAAGCTAGCAAAGTAGCCCAGCTAGAACACATCACACATATAAGCAACAACTTCTAAAGTAGCCCCCATTCCAATTATTTGTGAACTCACATGAAGACCAATCTGAACATCTGCTGCATATTTGCAGGGAGGCATAGGTCCAGCTTGTGTATGGTCTTTGTTTGGTGGTACAATGGGATAGGGCTCTGAAAGCACCAAGGGTCCTGGTGAGTTGGCTCTGTTGGTCTTCTTGTGGAGTTCCTATCCCATTCACAGTCTGCAGTCCTTCTTATTCTTCAGTATGAGTCTTCAAGCTCCATCCATTGTTTGTAGGTGTATCTGTCAGAGTTAGATGGCAGAACCTCTCAGAAGACAACTTGCTCCTGTCTGGAAGAAAAAAAAAAAGAGTATCATTAGTAGTGTCTGGGATTGGTTCTTGACATGGTCTCAAGTTGGACTAGTTATTGGTTGTCCATTCCCTTAGTTTCTGCTCCATCCCCCATGCCTGCCTTTCTTATTGGAAGGATAAATTTAGAGTTGAAAGTTTTGTTGGTGGGTTGGTGTCTCTATCATTCCGCTGGAGTTGCTGCCTGGCTACAGGTAGCAGCCTCTTCATGTTGCATATCCCCAATGTAGTGAGTTACAGCTAAGGTCATCTTCTTTGATTCTTTTTTTTTCTTTTTTTTTTTCTTCTTTGATTCTTGAATACTTCCTTTGTCACAGGTCTCTGTCTAGCTCTACAGATGCCCGCCATCCTTTCACCCCCATCAGTTGCAAACATCTATTCATTTTCATGGCCATCTAGCCATCTCTCCTGTCCTTCTCTTACCTGGCCCTAAACCCAATATTCCTCCTCTCCATCACCCTCCCTCCTCGGTCCCTCCCACCATCTGCCTCTTATGAGCTTTTTATTCTCCCTTCAAATTGAGATACAATCTTAGGCTTTCCTTCTTGTTTAGCTTTTTTGAGTCTGTGGAGTGTAATATGGTATCTGCATTTTATGGCTAATACATATGAATAAGTGAGTATATACCATGCATATCATTTTGGGACTGAGTTCCCTCACTCAGGATGATATTCTCAAGTTTAGCTGCATATCCTACATTTAGCTGCAAAATTCATATCTTTGTTTCTAATAGCTGAATATGATGCCATTGTGGAGATGTACCACATCTGTTTGTTGGTTTGTTTGTTTTTTGAGTTTGTATGATTTTTTTTAATTTTATCCATTCTTTAGTTGAAGGACATTTAGAATTCTTAGATTTTTTTCAGTTTCTGGCTATTACAGATAAAGCTTCTATGAACAGAGTGAGCACGTATCTTTGTGGGATGTTGGAGCAATTCTTGAGTATATTCTCAGGAGTGGTATAGCTGGGTTTTGAGGTAGAACTATCCCCAGCTTCTGGAAAATCTCTAAGTTGATTTGCAAAGTGGTTGTACAAGTTTATACTCTGAACAACAATAAAGACATGTTCCTCTCTCTCCATATACGCACCTGCATGTGCTATCTCTTGAGTTATTGAGTTTCACATTCAATACCTCCTTTCTGTGTCTCCACAATGGTGTCCTTCCACCACCACCATGCCACCCCACCCCCAACTCCACAGACCTCTCCACTCAATGAATCCTTCAGTCTCTTGAGGGTTAGGTGCATCTTCTCTGATTAAACCCTGACTGAGCAGTCCTCTGCTGTATATGTGTTCAAAGCCTTATGTCAACTGGTATATGTTGTCTGGTTGGTAATCCAGTGTCTGAGAGATTTTGCCAGTACAGGTTAATTGAGTCTGCTGGTCCTCCTACAGGGTTGCCCTCCGTCTCAGCTTCTTCCACCTTTTCCCTAGTTCAACCACTGGGATCAGCAGCTTTTGTCCATTGGCTGGGTGTAAATATCTGCATTCAAGTTAGCTGCTTGTTGGGTCTTTGGGTATGGGGCGCAATCATGATGGTCCCTTTATTTTGAGCACTCAATAGCTTCAGTAATAGTGTCAGGCCTTGGAACTTCCCCTTGAGCTGGATCCTCCTTTGGGACACTAGCTGGCTCTCCTTTCCCTCAGGCTCTTCTCCATTTGTGTCCCTGCATTTCTTTCAGACAGGAACAATTATGGGTCAGGATTTTTGACTGTGGAATGGCAACCTGATCCCTCACTTGATACCCTGTCTTTCTGCTGGAGGTGGGCTCTACAACTTTCCTCTCCCCACTGTAGGGCATTTCATCTAAGGTACCTCCCTTTGAGTCCTAAGAGTCTCTCACCTCCCATGTCTATGGTACATTCTGGAGGGTCCCTCCAACCTCCTATTTCCTGAGGTTGCCTGTTTCTAATCTTTCTACTGGCCCTCTGGGTTTCAGTTCTTTTCCACAACCTAATACCTGATCATCTGCCCCCTTTTCCCTCTCTGTCCCCTTTCCCACCAGGGTCCCTCACTCCCTCTCCCCTTCTATGATTGCATTCTTTTCCCTCCCAAGTGGGATTGAGGAATCCTACTTGGGTCCTCCTGCTTGTTAACCTTTGAGTTCTGTGGATTGTACCTTGGGTAGTCTGTCCTTTTTTGTGGCTAATATCCACTTATTAGTGAGTATATATATCATGCATGTCCTTTTGGGTCTGAGTTACCTCACTCTGGATGGTATTTTCTAGTTCCATCCATTTGCCTGCAAAACTTAGGATGTCCTTGTTCTTAATAGATGAGTAGCATTCCACTGTGTAAATGAAAATCAAGAAGCTGAACATTTCTTTAAGTGCTTCTCAGCCATTCAAGATTGCACTGTTGAGATTTGTCTGTTGAGTTCTGTACTGCATTTTTAAATTGGGTTATTTGAGCTCTTGCTGTTTAACTTATTGGGTTTTTTTGTAAATTTTGGTTACTAGCCCTCTATCAGATGTAGGATTGATGAAGATCTTTCTCTATCTATGTGCTACTTATTTGCCCTATTTACCATTTATTTTGCCTTAAGGAATACTTGCAGTTTTATGAGGATGAGTTATCAATTGTTGATCTTAGAGCCTGAGCCATTGGTGTTCTGTTCAGGAGATTGTCTCCCATACTAATGCTTTCAAGGGAATTTCACACTTTGTCTTCTATGAGAATTAGTGTATGTCATTTTATGTTGAGTTCCTTGATCCTCTTAGACTTGAGTTTTGTGCAGAGTGATATGTATGGATCTATTCTCACTTTTCTGCATGTAAACATTCTGTTAGTCCAGCACCATTGGTGGAAGATGCTTTTATTTTTACATTGTATGCTTTTGGCTTCTTTATCAAAAATCAAGTTTCTATAGGTATATGGGTTTATTTTTTTTCCCCTTGATTCAAATCCATTTGATTTGAAACTTGTCTGTTTCTGTACCAATAACATTCATTTTTAAATCACTATTGCATTGTAATACAGCTTAAGGTTAGGGATGGTAATGCCTCCCAAAGTTCTTTTATTCTTCAGAACTATTTTGGATAAACAGAGTTTTTAAATTTTCCTATATGAAGTTGAGAATTGATCTTTAGAGGTCTATGAAAATTTGGTTGGAACTTTGGTGGAGATTGCATTGAATCAGTAGATTGTTTTGGCTAAGATGGTCATCATCACTCTGTAAATCCTACCTATACTTGATCATGGGAAATCTTTCTATCTTCTGATGTCTTCTTCAATTTATTTGTTCCAAGACAAAAAGTCCTTGTCATATGGATCTTTTACTTGTTTGGTTACAGTTACAGCATGATATTTTATACTATTCATAGCTATTGCAATGTGTACTGTTTCCCTAATTTCTTTCTCAGTCTTCTTATCATTTGTATAATGGAGGGATAATTCTTTGAGTTAATTTTGTATCCATTCACTTTGCTGAAGATGTTTATCAGTTATAGAAGTTCTCTGGTAAAAGTTTTGTGATTGTGTATTTATACTATCATATCATCTGCAAATAGTAATACCTTGACTTCTTTGGAAATTTGTATCCCCTTGATCTCCTTTTGTTGTCTTATTGCTCTTGTTAGAACTTCAAGTATATTGGATAGGGAGAAATTGGGCAGCCTTGTCTTGTTTCATTATTTCTCTGTTTTGTTATTTCTGGATGCCCTGTTAAGTGGTGAGAGTGGAGTTTGAAGTCTCCCACTATTAATGTGTGGGGATCACTGTGCAATTTAAGCTTTAGCCATGTTTTAATGGCATTGTTTTAAGTTTCTCTCCATTTGCCTAGATGGTGAGTATTTGCTTGCTGCATTTTCGTTTATGTTTAGGTTTATGCCCAGTATTCATTATTTCTCCAAAACATTCCACATGAAGGGATGCTGGATTTTATGAAATGTTTTTAATGTGACTATTGAGTAAATCATGTGACTTTTTCAGTTTGTTTATGTGGTAGATTTTGTTAATTGACTTTTTTATATTAAACTGTCTTTTCATCCCTGGGATGTAGCCCACTTGATCTTGACTAACAATGTCTTTGATGTGTTTCTGTATTTGTTTTTGAGTATTTTATTGAGTACATTTTGCATCAATGCTCATATCAGAACCAGTCTAAAGTTTTCTTTCTTTATAGAGTCTTCGTGTGGTATCATGGTGGCTGTAGCCTCATAGAATGAGTTTAGCAGTGTTCCTCTTGTTTCTCTTTTGTGGAGTAATTTGAGGAGTATTGGTATTAGTAACTAACTATATGGTCAATTTCAGAAGAGGACCTGTGAGTTGGTGAGAAGAGGGTATATTCTTTTGTATTTTATTTTATAGATACCTATTAGGTCAATTTGATTCATGATATCTGTTAGTTTCATTATTTCTCTGTTTGTTTGTTTATTTGTTTTTTGAATTCCTGTTAATTCATGGGAGTGGGGTGTTGAAGTTTCCTACTGTTAATGTCTGGGGTTCAATGTTTCTTTTAAAGATGTGGGTGAGTGTGTGTTTGGAGTATAGATGTTTAAAATTAAGATTGCATCTTGCCAGATTTTTCTTTTGATTAGCATATACTTTCCTTCCTTGTCTCTTTTTATCAATTTTGGTTAAAAGTCTATTGTATAGATATTAGAATGACTATTCCAGCTTGTTTCTTGGGTATGTTTGTTTGGAAAGCTTTTTAGCTCTTTACTCTGAAGTAAAGACTATCCTTATGGTTGAGGTGTGTTTCTTGTATGCAGAAGACTGATGGATTCTGCTTTTGCATCCATTCTGTTGGCATGTGTCTTATTATTGGCAAATTGAGTCCATTGATGTTGACAGATATTAATGACTGTGATTGATATTTCTGGTTATTTTGATATTTGTGTTGGTTGTGTGTGTGTGTGTGTGTGTGTGTATGTGTGTGTGTGTGTGTGTGTATGAGAGAGAGAGAGAGAGAGAGAGAGAGAGAGAGAGAGATTGATATGGAATTACCTATTTCCTGTGTTTTCTTGGATGTAATTATGATACTTCGGTTGAAATTTCCTTCTAGTAGTTTTTGTAGGGCTGGATTTGTGGGTAGATATTGTTTGAATTAGGATTTGTCTAGAAATGTCTTGTTTTATCCACTTATGATTGAGAGTTTTCCCTGGTATATCAGTCTAGGACCACACCAATATGTTTTAAAGATTTCAAGATACATGAAAAGGGCCTTGTAGAGTTAGAGTCTCTTTTGAGAAGCCCAGTGCAATTCTAATAGGTCTGCCTTTGTATATAACCTGCTCTTTCCCCTTGCTTTTTTAAATATTCTTTCTTCTTCCTATAGATTTTGTGGTTTGATTATTATGTAGTGGGCTCTGAAATTATTGCATTGGCATCTTATAACTTGTGATATTATTGATGCCTAAATCTTATTGCTTAATTAAGCTTTAAGACTCATGATTGTACCTGGGTACTGGGTTTATAATATAAGATGACAGAGGTCCTATTTATTGAATTGACAAAAATGATGGATTGGGTTTTAGGTCTATCTTGTACTTTATAAATATCAAAATGTTAACAGTTGTATATTCCCAAGAGTGATATAGCTTGGTCTTCAAGTAGATATGTTTTCCAATTTTCTGAGGAAACTCCAGATTGATTTCCAGAGTGTTTGTACCAGTTTTCAATCTCACCAGCAGTGGAAGATTGTTCATCTTTCTCTACATCCTCTCTAACATGTGTTGCCACCTGAGGTTTTGATCTTAGCCATTCTAATTGTTGCAAGGTGGAACTTCAAGGTTTTTAGATTTGCATTTCTCTGATCACTAAGGACTTAGAACATTTCTTTAGGTGATTCACAGCCATTCAAGATTCCTCAGCTGTTAATTATCAGCTTACTTCTATACCCCATTTTTTGATTGGGTTGTTTGTTTTTTTAGTGATTAGCTTTTTGAGTTCCTTATATATTTTGTATATTAGCCCTCTGTTGGATGTAGGGTTACTGTAATTTTTTTCCCCAATCTGTGGGTTGCCGATTTGTCTTATCGAATATGTCCTTTGTCTTTCAGAAGCTGTCTAGTTTCATGAGGTCCCATTTATCAATTGTTCATCTTAGGGCATGAGCCATTGGAGTTCTGTTTAGGAAATCCCCCCCCCCCTGTGTTAACGAGTTCAATGCTCTTTCCCATTTTCTCTTCTATTAGATTCAGTGTATTTGGTTTTATGTTGAGGTCGTTGATCCACTTGGACTTGAACGTTTTACAAGGTGACAAATATGGGTCTATTTTCATTCTTGTACATACAGACAGCCAGTTAGACAAGCACCATGAGTGGGAGGGAGAGGGCAACCTATTCTTGTATTGGGTGAGGGAAAATTACTGAAGTCCTGAGGCCTAGCAGAAAGAATATAAAAAGGCAATATCAGGAAATAGGAGGTCTCCCTCCAGATTGCACCAGAGACCAGGGAGGTCAGAAACTACCAGGACTCAAAAGGAGGGACCTTAGATGAATTGCCCAAAAGTAGGGATAGGGAAATTTTAGAGCCTACCTCCAGCAGGAAGACAGATCATCAAGTGAGGGATGGGGTTGTCATTCCACAGTCACATCTATGACCCATACTTTTCCCCCCTGAAAGAATTACAGGGGTGGAAATGGAGAGGAACCTGAGAAAAAGAAGTTTGTCCAGTGACAATCGCAAACAAGGATCCAGCTCAAAAGGAGGTCCCAAGGCCTGTCACTATTACTGAGGCAATGGAGTCCTCCCAAAAAGGGATCTATTATGACTGCCCTCTGAAAGACCCAACAACAGGTAGAAGATTCAGATGAAGATATTTGCACTTAACCAATGGACAGAACAGCTGATCCCTGTTGTTGAATTAGGAAATGCTGAAAGAAGCTGAGGAGAAGGGCAAACTTGCAAGGGGACCTGCAGTCTCAATTAATCTGGACCCCCGAGATCTCTCAAACACTATACTACCAAGCAGACAACATACACCAGCTGATATGAGGCAACTAACACACATACAGTAGAGGACTTACAGGTATATGTTCATTCATAGATGATTCACCTAATCCTCAAGAGACTGGAGACCCCAGGGAGATTAAAGGTCATGTTGGGGGGGGGTCATCCATATGGAGAGGGGAGGGGTGTCGAGGAAGTGTGAGATGTGGAGGAGTCAAAGCATGGATGGGGGTGGCAGGGAAATGGAATATGGAATGTAAAAAATAAATTTAAAATGATAGAAAAAGAAAAAAAAAGAGTCGTGATTCTACCTGGTTACTAGGTTTATGATATATAACCATCATGTTGGTGGTTTCATTTAGTTATTGGAATGTGAGATGGCCAATTACAGGGGCTTATGGTGAAGAGGGAACTAGGAGTTCCAGGGACAAGCAAGCCAGAGCTGGCAACACGGCTGGGATGCTGGGAGTGGGGTGGAGCTATCTGGTAGAGAGTAGTTCAAGGAGTAAAACAGGCCTAGGAGAAAAACAGAGGTATATAGTGTTGTGGGTAGCAAGTGCCAGTACTAGAGAGCGAATAGGACACTGCAGGGTAGGAGATTTGGCGGGTTCATTTTTTTAATTTTTCCTGCAACAACTTAAAACAAAAATATTAAACATAAAAAAGGAGTCATAGCTGGGCATGGTGGCACACATCTTTAATTCCAGCACTTGGGAAACAAAGGCAGGTGGATTTCTGAGGGCAAGGCCAGCCTGGTCTGCAGAGTAAGTTCCAGGACCACCAGCGCTACACAGAGAAACCCTGTCTTGAAAAACAAAACAAAACAAAACAAAACAAAACAAAACAAAACAAAACAAAACAAAACAAAACAAAACAAAACAAAACAAAACAACAACAAAAAGTAGTCATAAAACAAAATATAAATTAGACAGAAATTCTCAGTGTAGAATATACTGGCTATTTGTCTAAAATAATAGCAAGGCCTGAAAAACACTAGGAATGTGATACAGACTGAATAACATGTATAGTTTTTGTGTGTGTTTGTATATGTTTGTATCCATATGTATTCAAATATATATATGTGTATATATATATATATATATATATATATACACACACACACACATATGTGTGTGTGTCTTCTTGACAACGTAGACTGTGTATACACACACATACACATATACACACACACACACACACACACACACACACACACACACACACATATATATATATATATATATATATATATATATATATATATATATATATATGTATACTTTCAGCTAATGGATGAATCACAGGGCTCCCAATGGAGGAGCTAGAGAAAGTACCCAAGGAGCTAAAGGGATCTGCAACCCTATAGGTGGAACAACATTATGAACTAACCAGTACCCCGGAGCTCTTGACTCTAGCTGCATATGTATCAAAAGATGGCCTAGTCAGCCATCACTGGAAAGAGAGGCCCATTGGACACGCAAACTTTATATGCCCCAGTACAGGGGAACGTCAGGGCCAAAAAGGGGGAGTGGGTGGGTAGGGGAGTGGGGGTGGGTGGGTATGGGGGACTTTTGGTATAACATTGGAAATGTAAATGAGCTAAATACCTAATAAAAAATGGAAAAACTATATCCCAACAATAAAAAAAATAATAAAATTTCTCACAAGCAGTGAGAATAATACCTTTCTTGCAACAGCACTTTTAGACTGTCCCATTAAACAGTGACTCTATGCCAGAACAACAAATACAAAGTTGGAATTAAATCCAGGGGCTTGATATGCTATCCCTTGTTTAAGTTAATTCTTCTCTAAAGAAATACTAGAGAGTATGTTCTGTGTTGTTCATATGGTTTTCTATGAAGCATGAAACCTTGGTTTTGTACATTTCTTATGAATCACCAATATGATTAGTTTTGTTTTGCCTTTGCCTCTGACACACAAGCAATGTCAGAGCTACAATTATAACAAGATTTACAGGAACATTGAGATGAAAGGACTCCAGATCCTTCCAAAGGATCAATTTGGAAATATTTAGACATGCAGGATACATACTAGCATATGGCCTGTGGGTTGAAATACACATTCAAAATGATGCTGAGAAACTAACAAGAGCCTTAAGTTCTTGGGATTTCTGAAATATCCATGATGTGCAAACCTCTTCTAAATGTTAGAATTAAAATAATATCAAATTGTCACATTCCACTTAATAATTTGCTTTAGAATGTGCCTCTCCTCATTTTTCTTTTTACTGACTGAGTACAGCCATTGTGTCCATGTTTAAAAAAAAAAAGATCACATGATTTTGTCACATGCCTATATTTTCAGCTCTCATTTGATTGAAACAGTAAGGATTGAGAGTTTCTTACCTGCCTGGACTCAATAACGATACTCTGTTGCATAAAGGAAAACAAAATAAAATGTGTGGGTTGAGTTTGGGCTGGTTATTATTTAGTGTATTAAAACCCTAAAAATAAATATTGAAGGAAAATAAAAATAGTGGAGTTTTAGTTTCTTCCAAATAATCAACATATATCCACACATTCTTTTCATTATACATGAGAAACAATTGAATAACAATGTCCTCTGATCTTGAAAAGACATTGTTACTGTCACTTGTCTGAAAGTCAATTTATGCATCAGAACTTCACCTCTCCATTAGCTTTTAAAAGATCACCCTTGCAAGCACACTTGATGATCTCCTTATTTTAAATTTTATCCTAATGCTTATGATCATTTTATTACTATTATTTACTTGGCAATAATTTAGTGGGAATTTTTAAAAAAGACATTACAAGAAATAGCAGGAGATTAAGTCAGGAAATCTTCTATAATCTGAATATGATCTCTCATTCAGTGGGGAATTCCTGGTCATAGTAAGATGTGAGCTGCATATTTTACATGGACCCAGAGATTGGGTTTAAGGTTGAAGATTTTTAAAAAAAAATTGTAATACATAATTTACACAGAAGCAATGCTGTCACCTTCCCTGGTGTGGCCTCAGACCTCAGACTCTAACATCCTCCTCTTAGGACTGGTGGTGGCTTTTGGAATGGTGAGGTACTTCCTGTAAACATTTATTGCATGGATATTTGGAAAGTCTACTTTAAACAAAAATAAAAACAAAAACCAAAAGACAAAACAACAACTACAACAAAAACAATTTACAATTAAAATCCTCAGGCACATTGGCAAACTTTGGGGGATGTTTACACAAAACTACTGCTGTAACTTTTACCATTCCAGTTTTTAAGTCCTGAGTCATAGTTGATAAAACAAAACAAATAGAATATCTTAAAATGTTGCTTAATTTTTTACTGCTTATGAGAGATCTTCACACAGTCACAAAAAAGGAAAAAGTCTGTGATGACAGTTTCCTTAAAGACACTGAATTATTCTTTTTTTAATATATTTTTATTACGTATTTTTCTCAATTACATTTCCAATGCTATCCCAAAAGTCCCCCATACCCTCCCCCCCATTCCCCTACCCACCCATTCCCACTTTTTGGCCCTGGCGTTCCCCTGTACCGGGGCATATAAAGTTTGTGTGTCCAATGGGCCTCTCTTTCCAGTGATGGCCGAGTAGGCCATCTTTTGATACATATGCAGCTAGAGTCAAGAGCTCCAGGGTACTGGTTAGTTCATAATGTTGTTGCACCTACAGGGTTGCAGATCTCTTTAGCTCCTTGGATACTTTCTCTAGCTCCTCCATTGGGGGCCCTGTGATCCATCTAATAGCTGACTGTGAGCATCCACTTATGTGTTTGCTAGGCCCCTGCCTAATCTCACAAGAGACAGCTATATCAGGGTCCTTTCAGCAAACGCTTGCTAGTGTATGTAATGGTGTCATCGTTTGGAGGCTAATTATAGGATGGATCCCTGGATATGGCAGTCTCTAGATGGTCCATCCTTTTGTCTCAGCTCCAAACTTTGTCTCTGTAACTCCTTCCATGGGTGATTGTTTCCAATTCTAAGAAGGGGCAAAGTGTCCACACTTTGGTTTTCGTTCTTCTTCAGTTTCATGTGTTTTGCAAATTGTATCTTATATCTCGGGTATACTAAGATTCTGGGCTAATATCCACTTATCAGTGAGTACGTATCATTTGAGTTATTTTGTGACTGGGTTACCTCACTCAGGATGATGCCCTCCAGGTCGAACCATTTGCCTAGGAATTTCATAAATTCATTCCTTTTAATAGCTGAGCAGTACTCCACTGTGTAAATGTACCACATTTTTTGAATCCATTCTTCTGTTGAGGGGCATCTGGGTTCTTTCCAGCTTCTGGCTATTATAAATAAGGCTGCTATGAACATAGTGGAGCATGTGTCCTTCTTACCAGTTGGGGCATCTTCTGGATATATGCCCAGGAGAGGTATTGCAGGATCCTCTGGTAGTACTAAGTCCAATTTTCTGAGGAACCGCCAGACTGATTTCCAGACTGGTTGTACAAGCTTGCAATCCCACCAACAATGGAGGAGTGTTCCTCTTTCTCCACATCCTCCCCAGCATCTGCTGTCACCTGAATTTTTGATCTTAGCCATTCTGACTGGTGTGAGATGGAATCTCAGGGTTGTTTTGATTTGCATTTCTTTGATGATTAAGGATGCTGAACATTTTTTCAGGTGCTTCTCTGCCATTCGGTATTCCTCAGGTGAGAATTCTTTGTTTAGCTCTGAGCCCCATTTTTTAATGGGGTTATTTGAAACTGTTCTTTTAATGTGTTTTCAACTTAATTTTAGACTTGATTTTGTTGGTTACTGTTTTGCTATGATGTATATCTTTGTACCATATTGAGGCTGATACCTGAAAATGTCAGATCAGGGAATTTGATCTCCTGAAACTGACAGTAGAGCCTTAAAGAATCTAGTTATTTTCTTTACTTAAAATTTCCAGTACTCTAGCAGGGAAGTGATTAGGACCATTACTAATGATAAGTCTTCTGACAAAAGGTTTGAGCCATCAGGAATGATTTCAAGAGAAAATCCTGAGGTACTTGCCTTTCCTCTCTGAGAGAGCCTTGGTCTATTAATCCATCCTTGAATAAGAAATTGCATTAAAATGTTATCCCCTTTCCTAGTTTCCCCTCAGAATATTAATCATTCATTAATTAATCATTCATTAATCATCAGTAACCAATACCAATATTATTTCAAAATTACTCACTTAGGTCTCTCTGGTCTGTCAGTGGAATATTGAAAGTTGATTTGATATGAGCGAATAATCTAATACCAAGAGAGTCATATACTTACAGAGATTATGATGTCTCGATAAAGAATATTTGAAAGATATGGTTATTGGCCAACGGTATGAAAAATAGGCAAAAAAAAACCTAAATAAATAAATAAATAAATAAAAACAGTGAGGCTTTGGCAGTGCCTAGGAGTACATACAACCATTGGCTTTCATTCACAGATAGCCCATCTGTGGAGAGGATGACGATGTGTCTAACCTAGAAAATAGGCCAGATACTGGAAACAAGCTCCACGACATAATTTTTGCATGCAGAGTTATGGATTTATTTGATCCAATCATATAAATAGAACATTCTGTTGAAATAGTTAACTACCTCCAAGAGTGACTAAAATGCTAGTACACTTAAATTGGAATTATCGTTATTTGTATTTTCTTGTCAGTTTATGATTAAGTCAAAGAAAATTTCCCATAAAGTTCTTAAATATTACACTAGGGAACAAAAGTCAACTCAAGTAGACACTCAAACATCCACACACTCAACACAAAAGGAGAGGAAAGACTGAGACAGACAGAGAAAGAAAGAGTAATAGAGAAAGGGAAACAGACTGATACTCAAAGAGTCATCATACAAACTCACAGGACATGATATGAAGGTACATACATACATACAGAGAAACACACACAGAGAGTGATAGATAGATAGATAGATGAGAGATAGATAGATAGATAGATAGATATAGATAGATAGATAGATAGATAGATAGATAGATAAGCAAACAGAGAAATACATTTAAATACTGTTAGAGAAATTTTATAGATATATATGCAGAGAGAAAAAATATAGCAAGAAATATACAAACACATTTATTAAAGGTTTAAAACAACATCATACCAGACCATGCACATTTACACCTCTACACACAGAGAATGAAAACAAAAAGGAAGGGGAGAAGAGAGGAATTATATACCATAAAGAAAATGCAATAAAATATTAATAAAGAGAAACAGAGGAAGGAAGGAAGGAAGGAAGGAAGGAAGGAAGGAAGGAAGGAAGGAAGGAAGGAAGGGAGAAAGATCTTGTTGCCTCTAAAATTGGCATCCTTTAATGAGGTGTGTGCATATAACCAATTAATCTCACTTTATTACATGTATCTATATTGTCTACTGATGGTAAAAGTATAGTTCAATAGCACTGGGCTATGAGTTTCATTTCTATGGAAATGTAGACAGAAAATTCAAGAAAATAGTCCCTCTCAAGATTATCATTATTATGTCTTAGATATTATTATTATTATTATGCTTTTTGTTCCAAAACAAGAAGATTGTAAAATATGATTTGTAAACTTATTATGACTATGTTTCATCTGTATTATTTACATGCATTCATGTTTGCACATATGTGGATCCCAAAACCAAAATTGAAATTTAAATCATAGTTTCTTGAAAATAACTTGCAGGCATTCTTACCATTGGTCGAAACTTCCAAATTATATCATCCACCATATTGATGTTTTTTGCTGTTACACATAAAGGCTAAGAAAAGAACAGAGAAGAATCTTATAAAGTAACTTTGAAGCTCATGATTACAAAATGAGTTATTGTCTAATCATTACTTATAATCTACAGTCTGTAATGGCAACTCCAATATAGAATAAACATCTTGTTTTCTTCCTTTGTGATTACTCTGGAAGACTGTCTAACATATTTACCACATAATAAACTACATGGTGCTTGCTATTCAAACATAACTCTAACAGGTTGTGTATGGTAAAGGAAGATTGAATAGCCATAGGTACAGGAGCTCCTCATCATGATTTTTCCTTCATTATGGCAGTAAGGGAGGGTGGGTAAAATTGAGCACAACCCTTTGCTTCCAGCCATCTAGACTTTCATTATTTTACACTGTTACTTTCATGCATAGCATGTGCACAATTCTAGAAAAATCAGAATAAGCAGCAGCTGCAATTAAAAGAAAAAGGAGAAAAAATGAAAATTAAAAGACAAAACAAACACAAGATGAATACTTTCTCCCTATCATGCTTTGAATATGGTTAGATGGCATACAAATATACAGTACAGGAATCTGCAGTAATGATAGAACTAAGAACCCAAAATGAGTATTTTAGAATTTCTCCATCACTTAATACTCCTAAGAACAAGCAAGGTGCTTGTATTATTAATTTTCTCCTGCCTCTCACATTTAGAATCTTCTAAAGAGACATAGGAAGACAGTAAGAAGAAAATAGCATAAAACCAAATGATTGGAATCTGAGAAGACACCACTGATATACTGGAATTCTAATACATTACCAAAGTGTATGACAGAGAGTAGATAGGTAGGTATATGTTTAGGAATATAGTTTCTATAGTATCAGCTAACTGCAAAAAGCATCTTAAGTGTCTAAGAAACAATCCCTTAAATAAGAAACAATACACAAGTGCCTCTCACTATCCATAAAAAACTTGAACTAAGACTAAAGGAAACCACTTCATAAGCCATCTCTTTCACTCTTTCTTCTAACTACTGAGCATAACTTATTACATTGAAAGTAATTGTGTCTGTGTGTGTGTGTGTGTGTGTGTGTGTGTGTGTGTGTGTGTATGTGTCTGTGTGTCTGTGTGTCTGTGTGTGTGTGTTTATGTATCTGGGTGTATGTGTTTGTGTGATTGCATGTGTGTATGTTTTGCTGAAGATTCATCCAAGACCATATCACATGACAGGTTACTAGAATTTATTAACAAGGACACTATACACTAAGAATGTGTGAGAATGTCTCTGTTCTCGAGGTTGTAATATAAAAGGGAGGAACCAATGTGTGCATTTGCTCTGAATATAATTAGTCACCTATGAAGAATTTATAGCTCATGGCTCAGAAACCATATATTCTAGAGGACATACAAACACACACACGTGAATACACACATGCATGAAGTCTCTCTCTGTGGAGAGCCATGCGTGCAGCGAGCAATCGCTGTGGAGAGCTGTGCGTGCCATGAGCAATCGCCATTATAAGATGGTGCTGGCCTCCGCTGTGCCTAACTAGTAAACAAGCCTTGTATGCAGATGCGAGAGTGAACTCACGCCTAGTCACTGCCCATCTCGGGGCATAGTAGTGGGGTGATGGGCGAGCAACAAATCAGGAGCTGACACGCCATATCAGGTGCTAAAACGCCATAGCTGAGGGCTATATAAGCGACTCCATTTTCTGGGGTCAGGGTCTTCCCTCCTGAATAAGCAATAAAGCTTGCCGCAGAAGATTCCGGTTGTCCTGAGTGTGTTCTTGTCGGCGGGGACAAAAGCTCGGGCAATCTCTCTCTCTCTTTCTCTCTCTTTTCTCTCTCTCTCTTTCTTTCTTTCTTTCTTTCTTTCTTTCTTTCTTTCTTTCTTTCTTTCTTTCTTTCTTTCTTTCTTTCTTTCTTTCTTTCTTTCTTTCTTTCTTTCTTATTCTCTCTCTCTCTCTTGCACATAGCATAAGAAAGTGAGCATAATAAATTTAAAGAACAGTAAATCTTCTGATATTTTGTTGAATATTTGAAAACTTCTATATAATTTGAAAATAAACTATTATTATAGAAAACTACAAATGAGATAGAGAAATAATTTACATAGGAGTTTGATTGACATTATTATCAAATATTGTATTCTCAGAGAATTTTCAACATAGTAAGATCTAACTAATGATTGGAAAGATGTGTGCATTTCTTCCTGATGCTGATAGTGTTTATAATACTCATACATTTTGAGATATAAGGCCGTTTAAAACAAAACAGTTCTAAAATTACTGTTTTTAAAGCATAAACTGAAAAGAAATATGGGATTTTTTGTATATGTTAAAATATTGCTTGACTCATGATGAACCAGTTATATGTAAGTAATTCTCAGGAGCAAAGATCAACCTTAAATTACATCACATGATCCTACTATGAGGAAAAAAATAGGTTTTTAATAATTGTTCAATGATAAATAAAAGTATGTTTATTGTAGAAAAATGATCTATACATTCAGTTAAAAATAAAAAACTTGTAAATATTGAAATTACATATTAGTAAACTAAATAGGAAACAGTGAGGTGTTGCTATCACTAACCACTCTAGATAAATTTTATACCCATTCACATTTATAAAAACCAGAGATATGGTGATCCTCTGAGCTACATTTTACTCTGCTTTACAGTAGGGATGGTCTTCAATGCTCTGCATGCTGATGAAACAGATAAATTTCTGATCTGCACTAAACCCAATAGTGGAAAATGAACCATAATATAAGTATTAGAAAATAAAAAATATTTAATAGCTATGTGTGTAACTAAAGGAGAAAACTATTATGTAGTATATGCAAGGTCAAGGATTTTATCATAAGAACTGTACACACATATGACCACACACACACACACACACACACACACACACAAGGGGCCCTGTCCAAGGAGCTGTGTTTCTTTTGCTGCCCAAGTGCTCTCCTGCATAGACTGGTATGAGTGATCCCAAGATTCTGTGTGTCCTAGGGCCTGCCATTGTCCTTTGACCCTGTTGCTGCTAGCACAAGACCCTTTGGGTGTTTTGGAATTGATGTTGCATTCCACTCACCAGTGATCTCAAGGTCCCCGGTGTGCTAGGGTGCCTGCTGTGTGGAGAGTCCTCTGGGGCCCTCCACAGTAATTGCGCAGAAGACCTCATTTGTGCAATTTTTAGGAGCCATTATATTTCTATCCTTATGCAGAATTGGGTTTTCATCTAGAATCTACGACCTATCAAGCCAAAATGTTTTGGACCTTTAACAGTGTCATTGCTCTAGTTGTGAATTTTGCCCAACTACTATGTTGAAAACAACCACAAAATGCTAGATAAATAATGAAGTATCATCTCTTTGAAGGAACTGAAGTTTAGAAACAATGAAGAATTTGCGGCCCAAACATCAGATGATATAAAATTAGGCCCTGTTTTAGCCAGACAGAATTTAGACAGAGGTACTGCTAGACCAAGACCTTAAGAACTGATTTTGACAGTCTTGGGACTGGGAAAACAAGTATGGATCCCAAAAACTTCTAAGAGGCAGAAGTTTGCGTGATGAACTTCTTGTCCCTGTGTTGGAATCTTTTGGGAACAAAGATGATACAACCTGACCTACACTGAGGTGTACATGTTAAGGATTCAAGGCGAGTGCCAATGAAATGAAATGATAAATACTTTATTTAGTTGTTTTACTATTTCTGTGACCCCACACTACAAGTAGAACACATTTGTTTTTTGAGGAGGACAAGGGTTAATTTTTAGTAAGGAAGTGCATCACAATGGAGGGGAAGGAGTACTAGATTATGGTAAAGTGTGGAGATCCTGTAGAAAAGTTCTCATACATCATATGCTGGCCTGGGACTTCCTATGTAGCTGGGGATGGCATTGAGCTTCTGATACCCCTGTTCATCTGATAGTACTGGGATTATGGGAGGATGTGACTACTCCTAACTTGTGCAGATCTAGGGTTCCAAAGTAGGGATTCAAGCATGGTACACAAAGCCTCTACCTAAAGACAACATTCTTAACTCCAAATATCTTTCAATGTTTTTATTTGTATTTTTTATGGTGTATAATGATACCACATTGGCTTCAATTCAGTGTTCATTTGAGGATGAGATAGGGCTCCTGACCCTTCTTAGGTAGTGGGATGTAAGGTGTAGACATACCTACCTCATTTTTAAATACTGTATCACTGCTTTGACAGTTTACAAGCTCCTGTGCACATATTATAGCAGTTTTTTTTTGTGAATACCATATGATTCTCGAGCTAATAGTAGGAACTTAGTAATAAGTCCCCAGAAAGAACACACTGGAAAAGACTAGGCGAATGTGTTTCACTCTCAGTGTGTGGATGGATCATTTCACCTGGGTGTCAATGACTTGTAGGTGAACTATTGAAACTGCACTTCCATCCTGAATATTACTTTCAAGATCTGAGTAAAGTATTCTACTACACCCCTTTTATGCTTCACAGAAAGTACACAACACATTAGTTGAAGGAGAGATAGTGTCAGTGTAGCTGTACCTACCAAAGCCAATTTTACACATTTGGGTAAAGGCGATCAGAACAGCACCCTTTCATTCTTGAATTATCTAGAATGTTTACCAGGTAGTTCAAATTCAGCAAAAGCTATTGTCTCAGCAAGCCAGTTTGAACCTTATAACATGATGCCAGTTTTTCCTATGGTCAGAACATCTTATTTTCCTATGCTGTACATAGTTTTCATTCCTAAGAGGTCAGCAAGGTTAAAATTTTCTGTCACCAATTTTGATAAGCTCAGGATATTTGTAGGTGGCAGATTTCCTCCTCTGAATGTATGAAACATGCAATGTTTGTTCCCATGTCATTTCATATTTGAAATCTCTTCTGATGTTTTAGCATCTCGTTATCCTACTCAAAATATTGGTTCCTGTATCACCTGAAAATTCTGCTATTGGATAATCACTTATCTTGTAGGTGCATTAACATTAATATTTCCTAAAATGTTCTGTATCTTTTGTCATTGGTAAGTTTTCATTAAGCTTCAAGAACTCAGTTAAAATAATTAACTGAGTGAACAAAGATGAATTTAAGAAATAGCTATCCCGGGTGCTCAGTTCGTTGGAACATACTCCATTGATAATCTGGTGGGAAAAGCGTTATGTTATTGAGATCAAAAGTCTATATTTAAGAGAAAAATATCATCTCAAAAACATACATTTTAGGTACAGTTTTTGAATTCAGTTTATCTGAGAGGGATAATGATACTGAACCTATAATTTTTCAGAAATGAAAACATGAAGAATTAACTTCAATAGTTTCATAAATAGTTTCTCAGGAAGTTGGAATGTACTCAGGAAAGTTCTTTGTGATCATATTCTTTCTAACTCATTGAAGGTGATGAGTGTCTCCATGTAATGACCTCTAGATACCAGATTTCTGGGCAATGTTCCTTTACACTGTATTTAAAGCGAGAATGCTATCAGTAATACAGGAAATATGTTTTGACAAATCCATTCAGGTCGGCGCCAGCACCAGTTCACCTTGGTTTCAGAGTCTATGGACACCCCCAAGGTCACCTAGAGGACTCTCCACACGATCTTAGGACCACCTGTGAGTGGAACACAACTTCTGTTCCAATCCAAATGTGGTGGAACTGAGACAGCATTAGGAAAGTAGAAAATCTGGCCTGACCAGGGTCACAAATCCCTTCCGGTCGGTGCCAGGACCTGGTCACCTGGGCGCAAAGTACACGGATACCCCTAAGGTCCCTAGAGGACAGCTTCTGAGGCAGACCCCATTTCAGTATCCAGACATCCGGGCACCTTCCCTGCCAGAGGAGAGGTGTCCGCCCCACCCAGGGGGACTTTGCCAGGGCACATGGGGAAGCCATCTTGGTTCCTGGATCCCTCTGAGACTAGTCTGTGCAGGTGAGAGTGTGGACTACAGAGGCTAACAGCTTCTGGGACAGGCCCTATTTTGGGACTTCATTTTCTGCCAGGAGGCAGGTCCGAATGCCAGATATCTGTGCACCTTACCTGAAAGAGGAGAGCTTGCCTACAGAGACTGCTCTAACCATTGAAACTCAGAGGAGAGAGCTAGTCTCCCAAGTCTGCTGATAGAGACTAACAGAATCACGAGAGGAACAAGCTCTAACCAGAGACAACTATAACAACTAACTCCAGAGATTACCAGATGGTGAAAGGCAAATGTAAGAATCTTACTAACAGAAACCAAAACCACTCACCATCATCAGAAAACAGCACTTCCACCTCGCCCAGTCCTGAGCACCCCAACACACCCGAAAAGCTAGACCCGGATTTAAAAACATATCTCATGATAATGGTAGAGGACATCAAGAAGGACTTTAATAACTCATTTAAAGAATTACAGGAGAACACTGATAAAGAGTTAAAAGTCCTTAAAGAAAATCAGGAAAACACAACCAAATAGGTAGAAATCCTTAAAGAAAAACAGGAAAACACATCCAAACAGGTGATTGAAATGAACAAAACCATACTAGACCTAAAAAGGGAAATAGACATAATAAAGAAAACCCAAAGTAAGGCAACGCTGGAGATAGAAACCCTAGGAAAGAAATCTGGAACCATAGATGCGAGCATCAGCAACAGAATATAAGAGATGGAAAAGAGAATCTCAGGTGCAGAAGATTCCATAGAGAACATGGGCACAAAAATCAAAGAAAATGCAAAATGCAAAAGGATCCTAACTCTAAACATCCAGGAAATCCAGGAAACAAAGAAAAGAACAAACCAACAATAGTAGATGAGAATGAAGATTTTCAACTTCAAGGGCCAGCAAATATATTCAACAAAATTATAGAAGAAAACTTCCCAAACCTAAAGAGAGAGATGCCCATGAACATACAAGAAGCCTATGGAACTCCAAATAGACTGGACCAGAAAAGAAATTCCTCCCGACACATAATAATCAGAACAACAAATGCACTAAATAAAGATAGAATATTAAAAGCAGTAAGGGAAAAAGGTCAAGTAAAATATAAAGGTAGGGCTATCAGAATTACACCAGACTTTTCACCAGAGACTATGAAAGCCAGAAGTTCCTGAACAGATGTTATACAGACACTAAGAGAACACAAATACCATCCCAGGCTACTATACCCAGCCAAACGTTCAATTACCATTGCTGGAGAAACCAAAGTATTCCAGGATAAAAGCAAAATCACACATTATCTTTCTACAAAACCAGCCCTTCAAAGAATAATAACAGAAAAAAACCAATATAAGGACAGAAACCACGTCCTAGAAAAAGCAAGAAAGTAATCCTTCAACAAACCAAAAAGAAGACAGCCACAAGAACAGAATGCCAACTCTAACAACAAAAATAAAAGGAAGCAACAATTACTTTTCCTTAATATATCTTAATATCAATGGACTCAATTCCCCAATAAAAAGACATAGACTAACAAACTGGCTACAAAACAGGACCCAATATTCTGCTGCTTACAGGAAACCCATCTCAGGGAAAAAGACAGACACTACCTCAGAATGAAAGGCTGGAAAACAATTTTCCAAGCAAATGGTCTGAAGAAACTAGCTGGAGTAGCCATTCTAATATCGAATAAAATAGACTTCCACCCCAAAGTTATCAAAAAAAAAAAAAAAAGAAGGGACACTTCATACTCATACTCATCAAAGGTAGAATCCTCCAAGAAGAACTATCAATTCTGAATATCTATGCTCCAAATGCAAGGGCAGCCACATTCATTAAAGAAACTTTTGTAAAGATCAAAGCACACACTGCACCTCACACAATAATAGTGGGAGACTTCAACACACCACTTTCATCAATGGACAGATCATGGTAACAGAAAATAAACAGGGACACAGTGAAACTAACAGAATTTATGAAACAAATGGATTTAACGGATATCTACAGAACATTTTATTCTAAAACAAAAGGATATACCTTCTTTTCTGCACCTCATGGTTCCTTCTCCAAAAGTGACGATATAACTGGTCACAGAACAGGCCTCAACAGATACAAAAATATTGAAATTGTCCCATTCATCCTATCAAATCACCATGGACTAAGGCTGATCTTCAATAACAACGTAAATAATAGAATCCAACATTCACATGGAAACTGAACAACATTCTCCTCTACGATACCTTGGTAAAGGAAGGAATAAAGAAAGAAATTAAGGACTTTTTGGAGTTTAATGAAAATGAAGCCACAACATACCCAAACTTATGGGACACAATGAAAGCATTTCTAAGAGGAAAACTCATAGCTCTGAATGGCTCCAAAAAGAAACTTGAGAGAGCACACACTAGCAGATTGACAACACACCTAAAAGGTCTAGAAGAAAAGGAAGCAAATTCACCCAAGAGGAGTAGAAGGCAGGAAATAATCAAACTCAGGTGTGAAATCAACCAAGTGGAAACAAGAAGAACTATTCAAAGAATCAACCAATCGAGGAGCTGGTTCTTTGGGAAAATCAACAAGACAGATAAACCGTTAGCCAGACTCACTAGAGGACACAGGGAAAGCATCCTAATTAATAAAATCAGAAATGAAAAGGGAAACATAACAAGAGATCCTGAAGAAATCCATAACACACCATCAGATCCTTCTACAAAAGGCTATACTGAACAAAACTGGAAAACCTGGATGAAATGGACAAGTTTCTAGACAGATACCAGGTACCAAAGTTAAATCAAGATCAGGTTAATAATCTAAACAGTCCTATATCACCTAAAGAAATAGAAGCAGTCATTAATATTCTCCCAACCAAAAAAAGCCCAGGACCAGATGGGTTTAGTGCAGAGTTCTATCAGACCTTCAAAGAAGATCTAATCCCAGTTCTTCACAAACTATTCCACAAAATAGAAACAGAAGGAAGATACTCTACCCAACTCATTCTATGAAGCCACAATTACTTGGATACCTAAACCACAAAAAGACCCAACAAAGATAGAGAACTTCAGACCAATTTCCCTTATGAATATCGATGCAAAAATCCTCAATAAAATTCTTGCTAACCGAATCCAAGAACACATCAAAACAATCATCAATCCTGAACAAGTAGGTTTCATCCCAGGAATGCAGGGATGGTTTAATATATGGAAATCCATCAACATAATCCAGTATAGAAACAAACTCAAAGACAAAAACCACAGGATCATCTCGTTAGATGCATAGAAAGCATTTGACAAAATCCAACACCCATTTATGATAAAAGTCTTGGAAAGATCAGGAATTCAAGGCCCATACCTATACATGATAAAAGCAATCTACAGCAAACCAGTAGCCAACATCAAAGTAAATGGTGAGAAGCTGGAAGCAATCCCACTAAAATCAGGGACTAGACAAGGCTGTCCACTCTCTCCCTACCTATTCAACATTGTACTTGAAGTCCTAGCCAGAGCAATTAGACAACAAAAGGAGATCAAGGGGATACAAATTGGAAAGGAAGAAGTCAAAATATCACTTTTTGCAGATGATATGATAGTATATCTAAGTGACCCTAAAAATTCCACCAGAGAATCCTAAGCCTGATAAACAGCTTCAATCAAGTAGCTGGATATAAAATTAACTCAAACAAGTCTATGGCCTTTCTGTACACAAAGGATAAACAGGCTGAGAAAGAAATTAGGGAAACAACACCCTTCTCAATAGTTAGAAATAATATAAAATATCTCGGCGTGACTCTAACTAAGGAAGTGAAAGATCTGTATGATAAGAACTTCAAGTCTCTGAAGAAAGAAATTAAAGAAGATCTCAGAAGATGGAAAGATCTCCCATGCTCATGGATTGGCAGGATCAATATAGTAAAAAGGGCTATCTTGCCAAAAGCAATCTACAGATTCAATACAATCCTCATCAGGAGCTAGACGAGCTAGAGAAAGTACCCAAGGAGCTAAAGGGAACTGCCACCCTATAGGTGGAACAACAATATTAACTAACCAGTACCCTGGAGCTCTTGTCTCTAGTTGCATATGTATCAAAAAATGGCCTATTCAGCCATCACTGGAAAGAGAGGCCCTTTGTACTTCCAAACTTTATATGTCCCAGTACATGGGAACACCAGGGCTAAAAGTGGGAGTGGTTGGGTAGGGGTTGGGGGGGAGGGTATGGGGGACTTTTGGGATAGCATTGAAAATGTAAATGAAGAAAATACCTAATAAAAAAAAGAAATATGTTTTGACTAAATTCATTGCTACCCTCAGAGTTCCTACACTGGAGTGTTTCTTAGTCTACCTACAGCTGTGACTCTTTAACACAGAGCCTCTTGCTCTCGTGACCCCTAACCATAAAGCTATTTTCCTTGAAACTTTGTAAGTGTAATTTTGATACTTCTATAAATCATAAAATAAATATTTGTGCTTTACATATCTGGTCTTATGTGACCCCCTAAGAGTAACCTACTGTGATTTGGACAGTACGTTAGCAATTGGCCAGAGAGAGGTCACAACCCACAAGTTGAGAACCAGTGTGCTTCAGCTATTGGGAGCAAAGTAAACTAATGTCAACAATTTGCAAATTCTAAGATTGATTGTCAGGGTAAGACTCTCTGTAAGGAAAACATGGGTGCTTCCATTGTTATTCTCTAGTTAGGGCAATGTCTTTCAGACTTTCTAATAGTTCTATATTAGTCACGAAGAACAATAAATAACATCTAGATGCATGTCTGACAGGATTATCAGGTGGATTACCAAACTTCAAACAGTGCATTGGTAGGCCTTAAGTGAGGAGACTCAATTTTCCCCCAAGCTTTTTTTCTTTTTCCTTTTTTTTTCCCCTGAGAAAAGGTTTCTCTGTGTAGCCCAGGCTGTCCTGGAACTCACTCTGTAGACCAGGCTGGCATCAAACTTAGAAATCTACCTGCCTCCTTAGTGCTGGGATTAAAGGCATGTGCCACCACTGTCTGGCTTCCCCCAACCTTATTAAGAAGAGAAGGGTCCCAGAAACCAGGGAAATGGAAATGTGAGTTTCCCAGGGTTCAAGAGGAATGACTTTAGATGAAATATTCAGAGAAGTGAGAGACAGAACCTGTTTAGTCTACCTCCATTAGATAGACACTGCTTCTCCCTGGTGAAAAGGTGGGACCACTTACCCATCTCAAAGTTTTTAACTCAGAAAGGAAGAACAGGAAAAAAAAAAAAACGGAACAAAGACTGAAGGAAGGGCCAACCAGGGACTGCCCCACCTGGAAATCCATAATGTCTGCTGACACTAAACCCAACATTGTTGCTGTGGTCAAGAGGAACCTAGTATGGCAGTTCCTTGGAAGGTTCAGTCAGCAGCTGCCCAGTGCAGATATGGATGCTTGAAGCCAACTATCAGACTGAGCTCAGGAAACCTGGTGGGGAAGCTCTTGATGGGGATTACAACCCCATTGGAAGAGCAACATAGGCTGGCCCAACTACCCAGTTCTCTCAGAGTCTAGACTACCATCCAAGGAGTGTACCTGGAGGGATCCATGCCTCCAGATACATATGTAGCAAAGGATGGCCTTGCCTGACAGCAATGAGAGGGGAGGCCCTTGGTCCTGGGAAGGTTTGATGCCCCAGCATAGGGGGGTCCTGGTGCAGTGGTGCTGGAGAGTGTGGATAGGTGGGAGAGCACCCCATACAGGCAAAAAAGAGGGGGTAGGGCAGATGTGGGATTGGGGTTGGTGGAGGGGTAACTGGGAAGTAGGATGTAAATGAATGGAATGATTACTTGAGAGAGAGAGAGAGAGACAGAGAGACAGAGAGAGAGGGGATCATTTTGATTAAGATGAGATCTTATAACCTGATGTCTGTGAGATTCAAGGAGGTGATGGGGTGGTGGTTGTGCAGAAATCAATGACATGGAGATAATACTACCAGGAAGTAGTTATATTTGCAGATCTCTAAAAGGAAGCAAACTATCAAATAAAAGACACGAACCAAATCAGAACTCTGCTAAACCCCTGAGTTGAGCCTCCTATCACTCAAATTTAACCCTCCAAGTGATAATTAATATGTTGCAGTATCAATAACAAATTAACAACTTAGGGTATACTTACTGCAAAATGAAATAATTTTTTTTTGTTTTTTGGGTTTTTTTGTTTTTTGTTTTTTGTTTTTTGATTTTTTTGAGACAGGTTTTCTCTGTGTAGCTCTGGCTGTCCTGGAACTCACTTTGTAGACCAGGCTGTCCTCCAACTCAGAAATCCACTTGCTTTGCCTCCTGAGTGCTGGGATTAAAGGCTTGTGCCACCATGCCAGGCTCAAAATATAATTTTTTACCCACAGAAAATATTCTGTAATTTATTTTCCTGTCCTAACAGAATCTTTGAACAACTCTCATTGATTTATAGCACCAACCAGAAAAAAGGATAGGGAGAGGATGTGTGTGTGTGTGTGTGTGTGTGTGTGTGTGTGTGTGTGTGTGTGTGTGTGTGTATGCGTGTGTGTGTATGTGTGTGTGTGTGTATATGTGTATGTGTGTGTATGTGTGTGTATGTGTGTGTATATATGTGTGTGTGTATGTTTGTGTATATGCGTGTGTGTGTGTATATGTGTGTGTGTTTGCATTTAAGAGAAAGGAAGAGAAAGTGTCTAGATCCATTTACCAATTTACTATTTAAGTCCCATTGCCTGATTATACATAAAACATAGGAATGTAAATCTACTTTAAAAGACTAACAAAACACATACACATATATGAATATAATATATACATACCTATCTTATCTATATAGGTATTATCTATCTATCTATTTATCTATCTATCTATCTATCTATCTATCTATCTATCTATCTATCTATCTATCTATCCCGAGCTTTTGTCCCCGCCGGCAAGAACACACTCAGGACAACCAGAATCTTCTGCGGCAAAGCTTTTATTGCTTACTTATCCAGAGGGAAGATCCCGAACCGGGAAAATGGCGCTGCTTATATAGCCCGCAGCGTGACGTTTCAGCACCTGATGTGGCATGACAGCTCCTGAGCCGTTGCTCGCCCATCACCCCATTACTACTCTACGAGATGGGCAGTGACTAGGCGTGAGTTCACTCTTGCACTTGCGCATAAGGCTTGTTTACTAGTTAGACGCAGTGGAAGCCAGTGTCATCTTATAATGGCAATTGCTCACACACACACACACACACACACACACACACACACACGAGATTGCTCATGGCACGGCTCCCCACATATCCCCCTTTTTATTTTATTAAAATTTGAGGCTGGTCTAGGCCTTGCAGTCATGTCCATCTGCTGTGGCTCCTGTCTTAGGTCATTCCTCCAATGTCACAGCCTTTCCTGACATAGGGTAACCCTATCGCCACCGGGTCCCGTGTCTAAGGTTGGTCTGTGCATGAGGAAAGTTGCCCATCTCTGGATACTGCAGTATTGTGTGACAGTAACTGCTAAATGACCTAGGGCGAACTCTATAAAAGAGGCCAGCCAAAAACTGAATTAGTAAACCTCAGCGAGGTGTAAGTGCTGATCAATGAGCGTTGAGTCTCTTACATCCCAGTGCAATGTATCCACAAATTCGTGGAACGCAATAGCAGAGAACTCAGATGCCATTTAGGTCTTAAGCATGGACAGCCAAATTTCAGGGGAGGCCCCTTGTTCAATGGCTGCAAGTGCTTGAGCAATCACAACCTTGTCATTTGTTTGTTGGGTTCTGAGCTTGCAAACTAACCAGAGCATTAAACACAAGTCCACAGCAGATGGCAGCAGCAAACAAAACCACCCATTCCTTAAAATAAGAAAAAGCAGATGAAATCCAGGAGGAGAGACCCTCTGTCAATGACAGGTCCACTCGTGTCGAGTTGATCCTGAGAACAGCCGCTCTCAGGGCCTCAAGGGTCTCATCGAATCTTTCAGGCCAATTTCCTGCAAGATACAAAGAAATCTGCCTAGACAGATTAGCAAACATGTAAATATTGATTTTTCCCAAAGGAGGAAATATGTGTGACATCCATTTGCCAGCTCAAAGGACAGGAGCTATAGTGGAGCAGGACTGATAGTCTAGCCCTTGTAAAGAGTGTGATGACTGAGTTACGGGCCAGGTTTTTGGCCACCAGTGAGAAGAAATAATACTTTTGTCTGCTCCTGTATCTAAAATTCCCTTAAATTGTTTCCCTTATATAACTAACTCCAAGGATGGCCTGGAATCTAAAGGCATTATTAAGTAAGCAGAATCATTTCCAGTAGAACCAATCCCTCTGGCAGCTCGAGGAATACCAGAGGAAGGAAAACAGCCATGTAGCCTTGGCAAAATTATTAGTTGAGCTATTTTGTCCCCTTGTGATATAGAAAAGACACCTTGAGGACAAGAACAGAGAACCTGAAGTTCCCCTTTATAATCCTGATCTACAGCTCCAGGGTGGACAATAAGACCTTGTAGGCTGGAAGAGCCTGCCTCATATATCTCTAATTGAACGACAGTCCTTAGCCCAATGATATCCTTTTCCACATTTAGTACACAATCCCAGTGCTGTCCTTTTTATAGGGGCTCTGCAGTCCTTTTTTAAATGTCCTGGTTTGCCACAATTAAAGCAAAGTTTGAGCTCAGTTGAATCCAAGTGCCTCCTCCCCTGCAGAATGGCTGCTGCCTATCCAGCATTAGTAAGTGGCCCTCCAAGCTCATGGCAAACTTTTAACCAGTCCTGTAACCCCTTACTCTTTCTAGGTCTAATTGCTGATCTGCATTCTTGCCTAGCTTGTTCATAAACCAATTGTTCAATTAAAGGCATAGCTGCTTCTGGGTCTCCAAATATCTTCCCTGCTGCCTCCGTCATTCTGGCCACAAAGTCTGAGAAGGACTCCTGTGCACCTTGAGTAATCTTGGTCAAATGCCCACTTGCCTCTCCCTTCTTAGAGAGTGCCTTCCATGCCTTCACAGCGGCAGCTGAGATCTGAGCATACGCTCTCCAATGATAATCTGTTTGGTTAGCAGCATGCTGTCCCTAACCTGTAAGTAATTCAAATGTCCACGTTCTTTGGTCCCCTTCCATGGTGGCATTGGCCCTTGCCTGCATCTGGCAGGAGTCCTGCCACAAGGCTTTCCATTCAAGATACATTCCCATACTGGGGGCTGCAGCTTTTACTACAGTCTGCCAATCACCAGGAGTCATAGCGTGATTCACAAGCCTTTCTACTTGTGCTAAAGTGAAATTAGTGCTGACTCCATAATTGCGAACTGCTTCTGCGAGCTCCTTAATCTGTATATACTCTACAGGAGCGTGAACACGCCCTCCCTCAGCTCCTTCGAAAACTGGGAACGCTTGCTGCACTTTTCTCTGTTCCTCTTTTGGAATGAACGAGTCTGAATGGCACCTCTGCACATAAGGTTCTGAATGGAACCTCTGCACATAGGGCGGATGTGCACTAGGACCCTGAAGCCGCCAGTCAGGAGGCCGAGCAGTGAACTGGCTTTTGCCAGCTGCTTTTTGCCTTTTTCTGGACTGAGTAGCTCACTTTTTTTTTAATTTATTTTTTTTTATTAGGTATTTTCCTCGTTTACATTTCCAGTCCTTTATCTGATTCTGAGCTACTAAGAGCTAGCCGCTTAAACTCATCTAGTGGCGGGTATAAGTTCCTTCTCCTAGAAACCTCCTCTGATTGATCTTTTTTCTTTTCTTTTTCCTTCTCCTTTCTTCCAATCTCTCCCCAGGTATTCTTCCCTGACATTAATTTTTCCTCAGGTTCAAGACCCCTGGAAAGGCCTGTATGCTTAATTGGTGCACCTTGTTTCCTCTTTGCTCCTACTCTCTCTCCCCGCTTTAGCTCTGATAGACTGTCTTGAATTTTGTCAAGAATTCTCTGCCCTGCCTTAACCACTTGTTGACATGTGAAAAGGAACAAAAAGGCTTCTAACACTGGAGAAAGTTCAAGGCCAGACATACCTCATAAAGCTGTAATTTGTCCCGCAGTTCTGGTTCTGCCTAGAGAACGAGGGATCTCCCTTGCGCAGGTGTGATGGTAGTTCCGGGTTTCTCGGTGCCACTTATTGCCCTAGCTTTTGTCCCTGCCTGCAAGAACACACTCAGGACAACCGGAATCTTCTGCGGCAAAGCTTTTATTGCTTACTTATCAGGAGGGAAGACCCTGAACCGGGAAAATGGTGCTGCTTTTTTTTTTCATTTTTTTATTAGGTATTTAGCTCATTTACATTTCCAATGCTATACCAAAAGTCCCCCATACCCACCCACCCCCACTCCCCTACCCACCCACTCCCCCTTTTTGGCCCTGGCATTCCCCTGTACTGGGGCATATAAAGTTTGCAAGTCCAATGGGCCTCTCTTTCAAGTGATGGCCTATTAGGCCATCTTTTAATACATATGCAGCTAGAGACAAGAGCTCGGGGTACTGGTTAGTTCATATTGTTGTTCCACCTATAGGGTTGCAGTTCCCTTTAGTTCCTTGGGTGCTTTCTCTAGCTCCTCCATTGGGGGCCCTGTGATCCATTCAATAGCTGACTGTGAGCATCCACTTCTGTGTTTGCTAGGCCCTGGCATAGTCTCACAAGAGACAGCTATATCTGGGTCCTTTCAGCAAAATCTTGCTAGTGTATGCAATGGTGTCAGCGTTTGGAAGCTGATCATGGGATGGATCTCTGGATATGGCAATCACTAGATGGTCCATCCTTTCATCACACTTCCAAATTTTGTCTCTGTAACTCCTTCCATGGATGTTTTGTTTCCTATTCTAAGAAGGGGCAAAGTGTCCACACTTTGGTCTTCATTCTCTTGAGTTTAATGTGTTTAGCAAATTGTATCGTATAGCCCACAGTGTGACGTTTCAGCACCTGATGTGGCGTGACAGCTCCTGATTCCTTGCTTGCCCATCACCCCATTACTACGCGGAGAGATGGGCAGTGACTAGGTGTGAGTTCACTCTTGCACTTGCGCATAAGGCTTGTTTACTAGTTAGGCACAGTGGAAGCCAGCGCCATCTTATAATGGCGATTGCTCACGGCACACACGCGATTGCTCGAGGCATGGCTCTCCACATCTATCTATCTATCTATCTATCTATCTATCTATCTATCTATCTATCTATCTATCTATCATCTATCTATCATCTATCTATCTATCTATCTATCTATCTATCTATCTATCTATCTATCTATCTATCTATCTATCTATCTACCTAGTGTTGTTCAACACAAAGCTACATATGTTCACTTTTAGGCCCCATATGTGAGTAGTGGGAGAAACAGATCTTGAACATCTGACATTTAAGAGACAAAATACAGAATTTGTGTTCAAACATCTATGAGAACAAAAGCAGATACATGAATTCACTCATTCATACCACACAAGCATATGATTATGTTTAGAAGAATTTTTTCATAAAATTACTTACATGCTTTCATTTTTCTAGTCTTGAACTGCTAGTTGACAATCTTGTTCACAAACCCCTTTAGCAAGAACTGCTGTATCTGTTAGCAATGTTTATAATATTTAGGAAGAGAGGATACATATATATGTGATAATTTACCTTTCATTAATCAAAATAGTGGAAATCATAAAACTATTAACTTTAGAAATAATCTGTGTGTTTCTCAGGAGAAGGGATTTACTATTCTGTATTCCTTTTTAAACATTGTTAATATCTCTAGAAATCTTGGGATGATCTCAGGACTTTTCATAAAACAGCATATTAGCAACTATATATTGTCAATTGTGCAAAACTTAGGTGGCTCTCAGACTATAGTAATTAATTAGTGAATATTAAATACATTAAAATTTTCTTATTGAAAACAATTATTAAAAGATTGTATTAGTTACAATGTCACAGATTAATAGGTTTTAAAATTGATGTATATAGAGTAAGGTGTTTTGAGGCATGTGCTTGTAATCTTAGTACTTGTGAACAGACATGCAGAATGATGGGAACTTCAGTCCAGTCTGCTCCACACAATGATGCCCAGTGCTCTACTTTTACTATGCATAACAAGGAAATGCTTATAAACTTATAGCTCAGAATGTGGAGGAAGGAGAATCAAAAGTTAAATATCTACCATATATACTTTACATAGCACTTTGAGGCCAGCCTGGATTAGCTGACACACTCATTACAAACTTTTTAAGCATAAAAGCAAGTTACATACAGAGTTTTGTATGAAAATATGCATATATTAACTTCTTAGGAAGAAAAAACTTACAGAAAACATCCAAATAAGAGTATTTAACAAGTCCAAGATTTTCTTGTCTTCTGTTATAAAACGGGGGGGGGGGGTCAGTAAGGGTTGTTTCAGGGGGACGTTGGGTTAGCCTTGGTGATAATTCTAATTTTATTTTCAAGAAGAATACTACATGAGTCATTACTCTTGTTTCTGTTCTTTTTTTTTGTGGTAAATTTCACATGAAAATAGACATAGTGTTACAATTTTGCAGTACATCCTCTTCCTGGGTGTTGGGATACCCTGGGGCCCATACCGGGCTCCCAACATGTGAGACGTTCATTTCAGGGCACACCATCCAGAAAAAATGTGGTATTTTAGAGGAAAAAGAAATAAACAAACAGGGAATTTCAAAGCCATTATTTTCAATAAAATCTGTGTTTTCAGCCACACAAGTCATTTTCTTTTTTCCAGTTTCCTAATTTACTATGTTGCTTAACATAGTACCTTTTCCCCTTTATTATGTTTTTCTATATTTACTCCCCAAAAGACATTGCTATGGTATGTTTTACATTCGGTTTTAATTTTATTTTTCCTTTTAAAATTTTTGTTTGTTTTATGTAGAAGGAGTGGTGTGGGTGTGGGGGGGGGAGGAAAAGAGAGAGAGGATCCCTGAGTTTTACTAAATCATTCCCTCTTAATTAATTTCATCTTACTAAATGAGCGTCATCCTTTCTTCTCTTCTTCCCCTTCCTGTTTTTTGAAAAACAAATGTCACATGTTTTCTTTCATCTGAGGCTCCTAACTCTAAATCTTCTCTTTAGGAGGAGTAGGAACATATCCTAGTGTTTCATATGTGTTTGGTATGTGTGGTGCTACTGAGCTGTATTTTCAGCCCATGACTTCCTCTTTCATTTATGAATTCACAGCTAACATTGCAGTTAGTATTAATCCTGTCCAAAAATTTTCAGATTATATGACCAGAGGGACAGTGGAAAACATAAGGTCACTCACATATCTATACACTCTGTGTGTGTGTGTGTGTGTGTGTGTGTGTGTGTGTGTGTGTGTGTGTGTGTGTGTGATAGCTGTTTCTCAGAGCATGTATATGTCTATTCAGCAGTGAGGGAAATACCGACATAATTCCAGAAGCTCAAGGAAAAAGAAAACCAAAGAATTTGAACAGATAATTTTTTTTTAAATTATGAAAATGTCTACATATGATTTACTATTTTCATTATCTTATGTATTTTACATGTGCAAGTTAATATAATAATCCAATTTATACTATCAGTGAATATTCATATGATGCTGTAAATAAACAGCTATAATGAGAGAGAAAGCATGGGGCCAAAATCAGCTCTGGTCCTTTTAGTGGCTGCATAAAGTGGCTGATCATACTGGGACCTAGGTGGAAAATGTTCAAAGGAAAGTTGTTGCTTAGCTATCACTTTCCCTTCCTTTCTTATTTATTTAGTTATAGACCTTAGACAATAGAATGTACCCTAGTCAAATCTCTCTGAAAACTGCCTCAGTGACACAGCCAGACATTTGCCTCTTGGGTGATGCAAAATCCAGTCAAGCTGACCATCTGGACTAATTACGGTCCCATAACATGTCAAAACAAAACAAAACAAAACAAAACAAAACAAAACAGAAACAAACACAAAAAAACAACATCTCAAAGTTACTTTAAAGGTGTTAAAATATGTAGAAATGACACCAAGAGAATGTTTTTTGCAAAATAAAGGGCATTGGATACTTTTCTGCAGCACATTATTTATTCCCTTGTGTTCTCTCTGGGCACGAGTATGCACACAAAAAGGCATCAAAGTGGTTGGCATTTCATGAGTGCTTTCTCTGTGTGCAACACCACGCTGAAGATTTCATCAGGACAGACTCACTAAATATGCACAACAACCTACGACATGAGTAGATGTACCCTCTGCATGTGACATAGCAATGAGTTCAGAGAGACTAAGTTTACAAGCTAGTTATTGTCGAATCCAGGATATGAATCAGACTCCAGTCCTGCAAGGGTCAACTGGAGGATAGCATTATTATGAAAATGTAATTGATTGGAGATTAAAGTCATAATCCCGTTCCGAAGGGAGGGCTGATACTATCATTAACACTATGCAAATTCATGGTGGCTCATATAATCACCTTTTATTGATTCATGAAGGTGATATTCATTATAGCACCAGAATCTATGAGTACAAGAAACGTCGGCTCTGAGCATCTTTCCAGCCTGAAGCTGGGAAACCGAAGCTTGTTGACTTTATTTTACATTTGCACGTTTGCACCTGATTGTTCTAGTTCTCCGCTGACTCTTGTCTCCCCTCCTCTTTGGTCTGTTGTACCCGTATTCATGAGTGCTGAGAACAGTTTAACTATCATTTCTTCTTTTATTTTAAACATGTGGCCAGAAGTAAGTTTTTCAGACATATGATCAAATTAAAAGAAAATTCAAAAAGGAGTAGGTGCCTTTCTTAATAAGGTGTGCACTCCATTAAACGGAGATGCATATATAACAGTAGTAATTGTATAGAACATGTATAAAATCTAATAGGATATATAGATATATATCTCACATTACCATGTTTACCTAAGAAACAGGAAAGGCTTGAAAATTTAAAACACATCTTCACCGCTCAATATGTTTTGTTATAATACTCAACTAATGTATTACCTCTGGGACATATCTAGCATTGTATTAAAAATGAATCTTAGTACAAAACTTACAATTTTTGATCCAATAACCTTTAAGTATCTTCTTTTTTAACTACTAATAAATTTTACATTTTATAATAGCAGTGATTAAAAGAGCTTTACTCACCATTTTTTCCCAAAATGTCTTTTTTTTTAAATTGGATATCTTAAGTATCTTCTAAATGCAAATCAGAAAACTATGAACAGTGTAGGTATTTCAACTGTCAAAAACTGGACCTAGAGTTAATAAGAGATGTTGAATATGGGCAGTTATACACGGTCAATCACATTTCACTGTGAACTATTCTTAAACTAAGTATTAGAACAGTTAGTGATGAACAACTTTTAATTTATCTTTAAATATTGAATAGATAGCTACAGATGTATTTTTCATATCACCACATCACCACTGCACACACACACACACACACACACACACACACACACACACACACACACACACCTAAAAACACAAATACACACTGCTCAGTCTGTTTAATGCTAACTGTAAATTTTCAATGCTGATGATTTTTATTAGATAAGTAATTGGTGTGTTCTTCCCTGGGGAAGACTAGCTGTCTTGCTCTCAGTGTTCCCTAGTTGCCTGTTGTGCTTTCCAGAGTTGAGGCTCCTGAGCTGAACACTGTCTGTGCTAGCATGTTAATTGTTATGACTTTTTCTCATCTACATGACTATCTATGCATGAACAAAATAAGGTCAACAGTAGGCATTCTTGCATGGATGGGAGTTCTTGTTTTTAAATCAGTAAGCAACTTGAAGAAAGCAATGGGTACATTTTTACAGGTGCCCCCATGCTACAATTGTTTGGAGTCCTGTGAATAACTTGTCTTCTTGTATGCTTGGAAAACCATCAAGTATTAGTTACTAATGGATGAGCTTTCCATCGCTGATTATTGCTCCACTGATGCATTAAGTGCAAGGAGAAATTTGCAGGTAGCTTATGGCTTATTTTTAAGATTCCAGGTGTTCAGTTCATCTGCATCTGAATATGACACCACATAAGCATGCTGGCTGATTTGCCAGCATAAACAAGGAGGCCCCGCAGCCCTGTACTTTTTACTTTCTTCAGAAATCTAAGACAAGCCCCATTATTGATGCGGGATGGCATTAAGATGCTCACTTGGTACGGAAATAAGCACATTGATGATGTTAATTCCAGCACTTCATTTGCTGCTGAACACTTACACTTAAATACAGCAAAGGACTATGTGCCATTTTCCATGCATTTTCCATTTCAGCGTTTGATTATAGCTTTCTATTTGTGGCAAGTTACTTCTGCAAGATTTCCTAGATTTAATTTAAATTTTAAAATATTTTACTTCGAAGTTTCTAAGTAAGTACCCTGTACAGGGTCTGAGCATTGCTACCTTTTGCCAGAGGAGATAGTAACCATTGGAATACACTGAAGAGCATCAACTTTTGTTACTCTAAGTTTAACCTGAAACAGGACATAAGAATAGAAAACACTGAGCAGCGTGAGGAGAGGCATCATATTCATATAAATCTCTGTGTAAAACAGCTTCTGAAGAAGCAGATGGGTCTTTTCACAGTGAGCTGAGCATTTTTGTGGTCCATTGGAGCACACAAAATATCAATGAAGAAGGTTAGTCCCTCAGCCAAACTGTCTTCACTATAGAGAACAAACAACTTAAGGGTGAACCATAGAGCTTTGTGATCCCTGATTCGCAAACAACAGAATACAGGAGGTGATGTGGGGCTGAGGATACTTCATTCTATCATTGATTCTTGGTTTCCAATGTAGGTACTTGCTGCTTCCTGCTGGAGATTAATAGCACTAAACAAATTAACTTTAAAGATCAGAAATCTGCAACGATTATTGACCATTCAAATATAAATACTTTTCATTCAAAAAAGGGCACTCCCAGATCTCGAATTAGTAATTTTTACAAGACATCTAATAGCTACTCAATAACAATTAATAATCAGCAAATACACCATTATACATGAATTTTAAACTACAGATAAAGTTATTCCTTAAATATTTATGAAAAAGGCAATGGAAGTCAAGGGGATATAAAAGTATCTGATGTGTTGTAAAGAAAACATAATATGGAATCTAAATATAATCATAAAAGCATGATCCAAGCCTACATGTTTTATTTTTTGAAGATAACTTATAATATCATCCATAAAGTTGATTCATAAGACCCCCCCAAAAAAGGGGAGCTTAAGTTTAAATTAAACTCAGTGGTAAGACCACTTAAAACACAAACACAGGAAGTTAGTTTATATATCCAGCACCCAGATGGACAGCTGGAAATAGACCCTTAAAACTTTGGCCTCTTTTTATCTAAAACTAATCTAAAACTAAGTTTTTTCCAGAATGTTTTTGGAACTCTTAGATCCATCAGAGAAATCACTGTCCATGGAAGTTGGGCCTTTATGAAATATACTGCTCCAGTGAGAAGACTCAAAAGGCAACAGTATTCTTTGATTCATGAGCTTTACAATAAATGTTAGATGACACAAAACAGCGTTATTCATATACATCTCAGCAGAACTCCTAAGTGATTGAGTCCCTATTGTCAAAGGGATGTGGTATTTTGAAAGCAATTCTTTCCCTGATCAGTAGATTTCAATATGACTTTAAATATTCAGCCATCGTGGTATAAAGAATGCATTGGTAACCAACCAGTTTTTCTACTTTCATTTGTACAGCACATCCAGAGTAAACCTGTTACAATTATTATTCACTTCAGGACTTTACAATAGAAAGTAAGAGTGGTTTGACAATTATCCTGTCCTAAGAAATATTGGGGAGAGTCGTTTTTACTTCATACAAAAGTCTCTCATGTCATATTCCTCCAATAGTGGACAGTTTCAATGACCCTGAAATCTCTTCAGCGTTATCTTAAGTAGATTTTTCTGGCTAACTTGCTGGGGATTTTATAAAGCACTTGCTATGTCACCTTGAGTTTTGTGACATGGAGATGGTCTTACTCATCAACACCATAGTACAACTTCAGATGGCTTCCAAATTTTACTCTGAATGTAACTAAATATAGAATGGCTTGTTTGATTCCTTTCTACCTAGACCACTAAATCTTTCCCAATGTAGACAAAAAATCTGAGTCACATTCTTATATAACACCTGTTTTCTCAGTTAAATTAGTTATTTTAATTTTCTTCAAGAAATTTAAAATTCTTAATATCCTTGTATGTTGGAGAGCAGAGAGGTCACAGCAGAGTGTGAGAGATGGATGGTTAGATGCTGTAATGTTGTGAGAACACACATTAAGTTTCACATCGTACATAGGCAGTGTGAGGCATCAAGATGATAACAACAGTAACATCCACGGCTACTGAGCAAAGATCACCATGACAGATACAAAAATAGTAACAGAATTAGAAATATTGTGAGTTTGATTATTTCCTGCCATCTACTCCTCCTGTGTGTATTCGCTTCTTTTTGTTCTAGAGCTTTCAGGTGTGCTGTAAAGATGCTATTGTTTGCTTCCTTCAGGTTTTTTTGTTTGTTTGTTTGTTTTGTTTTGTTTTTGTTGTTGTTGGTTGTTTTTTGGCACTAGAGTGATTAGTTTTCCTCTTAGGACTGTTTTCATTGTCTCCCATAAGTTTGTGTATGTTGTGCCTTAATTTTCATTAAATTTTAAAAAGTCTTTAGTTTCTGTCTTTATTTCTTCCTTGACCATGTTATTATTGAGTAGAGTGTTGCTCAGCTTCCATGTGTATGTGGGCTTTCCATTGTTTTTATTGCTATTGAAGACCAGTCTTAGTCCGTGGTGATCTGATAGGATGCATGGGATTATTTCAGTCTTCTTGTATGTGTTGAGGCCTGTGTTCTGACCAATTATATGGCCATTTTTGGAGAAGGTACCACGAGGTGCTGAGAAGAAAGTATATTCTTTCATTTTAGGATGAAATGTCCTGTTGACATCTGTTAATTCCATTTGGTTCATAAATTCTGTTAGTTCCACTGCATTTCTGTTTGGTTTCTGGCATTGTTAGTCATTAATTGAAGTACAGGCCCTTGGTCCTGTGAAGGCTTGCTGCCCCATTGTAGGGGAATGCCTGGACAGGGAGGTGGGCATGGATAGGTGGATGGGGGAGCACCCTCACAGAAGCAGGGGAAGGAGGGATGGGATAACAGGTTTCTTGAAGGGAAACTCGGAAAAAGGATAACATTTGAAATGGAAATAAAGAAAGTAACCAATAAAGGAAAGAGAGAGAGGGGGAGGGGGAGGGGGAGGGGGAGGGGGAGGGGGAGGGGGAGGGGGAGAGAGAGATACTGTGAGAATTCCCAGTCTGTGATACTTAAACTTAGATCATTCAAACAAATGGACTTAAAAGAGGGAAAAGTTTGTTCCAAACCTACAATTAAAAAATCTAGTATCATGGTGGTATACTGACACGAAGACCAGTAACCAGAGGCATGCCTACAGGACAGATGTACAACTAAACTTACAAAAAGATTACATTTCATACAATTTTCATACCAATAGCACATAAGAACTCCCTTTCTGCACAAACTTCTAACATCCAGCATATACATTTTTCCTTTGGGTAGTAGTCTTTCAATTACTTGTGATGGCCTACATAATTGTGGGGTTTATGCAACAAAGGAGTACAGGCAGTGACTGGTTTTCATACACATGCTGACTGCAATCTTCTTTGATATAAGACTGCCTGGGTCTTTTGTCAGTTTTCCTCAGGACTTCATGTTTTCTCACTGTTGAGTTGAGATTCATGTATATAGTGGTCCTTACCAATGTGGCTGTAGAATTTCTTGTGCAATTTGATTCCGTGCGACCACTATTAGAGTTCAGAGAACTGTGTGCAAAGGAATGCCTAAGTGACACTCACTTGTTTATTTTGCAAATCACTTAGCATGCTTTTCCAGACAGTGTAGGCATCACAGGGCAACTTAAGGAAGGGCCAAGATTTGAAATAATTCACAACATGGTTAATCTCATATAATAATTTAAATAATTTATTTAAGTGAATATTATGATTACTCTAAAATTTATTTTGTGCTGACAGTACTTTTTGCTAGTTAAATGTAATTTGCTATAGCGTATTTATACAAATTTTGAGTTTTAGAAAACATTTTAGAATTTATTATAGTGACTCACCTGCTACATATTTATATATGTTCCCTTAAACAAAATTTTGTGTTAGCAATAGAACAAATGCTTTTAAAAAAAAAAAACAACAAAACAAAATGAAGAGTAGATGGTGTTTATTTAAAGCCACACAAAGAATTGCACATAACGTAGCAGATCATTCTAGATATGGAAATTTGTCTGAATAGTGGCATGCAGTAGTGTGCTTCTTGGTTGTCATGGCAACTGCATCCAAAATTATTGCATCAAATCTTTATTTTCTATGGGTTTTCAAAAGACCAGAATGTATAAAATAGCAAGCGATATAATTCCTCCACTTTACCTCTGATTTTGCAAATGTCAATAAATTTCTCATAATGAAATATAAATGAATTAAAGAGATAAATAATATGAATGTTGGAAATATAAAGTTTAGACCTAGAGTGAAAATGAAATGGATTCATTCATTTTTTAACAAAAGAGAATTGAGAAAGCTGTATATTAGCTTCTAGGAAATCATTCGGCACTGCTACCTACTACTTGTTCTCTGATCAATAACTGGATACAACTTCAGAAGACATGCCAACTATGATTATTCATGTTTATATCATAGCTTCAGCTGTGCCATGAATCACACAAGAACCAGGTTTGCACTTTTTTCCCCAGATTTATTTTTGACACTCAGATGCCTCAGGTTTTAAAAAATCAACTATTCAAAGGTTCTCTGTACAACATATCCCTGTATTACAATATGCATGCCATGCTATTATTTTGCTTATTACAAAAACCACACAAAAATGTAATGAATTTTTCAGATTCAATGTGTTTCTATTTTTAATTTCCAGCACAAGGTTTATGGTAAGGACTTAGGGATTTTTTTTCCTGCACTAATATTGAGCCCGTTGTAGGCATTTACTCCATCACTCTGTGACATGACCAACCTTTTATAACGTATTTTGAGACAGGAAGACAAGCGTTTAATCTGTGATTCTACTGTCTCAACCACCTAAGTAGCTCTAACTACAGGCAAGAGGCACCACATCCTCTTTTGAATTCTAATTGCAGTAGCAATGGACCTAAGAAGATTAGCTGTGAAGAAAGGGAAAGAGATTTCCTCTGAATCAAAGTATGTGCTTGTCCTGTAGGTAGAGACACATTCTTATGTGGAGAGGCCATAGGTAAATAAATGTGCAACTGAGATGATTTTAAAGAGAAGTTATTGCTTTTGCACTCTGTGATGGTTATTTTAGTCCTGATGAACAATAATGTTCTGCCTTACTTGAAGTGCAGATAATTCCATAAAACTATGTGCCATGTTTGTTTTAGGATTGAAAGAAGGAAAACCACAGTGCAGGACTTGGTATAGGTTAACATACAATAGCAGCTAAAATAGATTTGTTATTCAGGACTATTTTCTACAGAAGTGGTATAGCAATGTATATACAGGAAATTAGAATATATATATTTTGTACATCAAACTTGGCCTCTTCTAAAAAAAAAACTATGAATATTTCAGGCAATGCTGGGCAGAAAGTGGCAGCATTGATTTCCTCTTCAGGATGCAGCTGAAAATACAGCGTGCTTCAACATGTAGGGGTGTGCTGGCCAGCACAACCTCCTCTTCTATTTGTGTGTGTACGGAGAAGCTCAGGAGCGAACCATTTGAGCTTAAGTTATTGGTTCTCTTGCTTTTCTTATTTTGCTGAACTCACTTTTTTTTTTAATCCAAATCGATAAGCTATTCAGGCAAACTCTGCGGATAGGACTTTTTATTCTTAAGTCGATTTGACATGTGGTGGATTTTAGTGCGAATCTAATCAGAGGAGAGGCCCATTTCCAAGCTTCAGGCTAGGAGCTTCAGGCTAGGATTCCTTTTGCAAGTTTGCCTAGAAACTGTTCTGCTAAAATATGACTCTGCTCTAACAAGTGGAAAAATATGTTATTGAGAGGTATGTCTAAAAGCCGAGAGTCCTGCCAAAAGTATTTATCTAAATCACTCAAGTGTAGTGGACATCAGGAATTTGCTTTGTCTTTTAAGGTTGATTTAACTTTTCAGATTTCTTTCCTTATATATAGAAAACTACGAAGTTAGAGTCAACATACCAATTGACACTGGCTCTGCTGGCCTGTGACTGCATGACTTTAGATAATAAAATGCAACATGTAGCAAATATTAACAAAGACTATTCATAATAAAACTCAGAAATCTCTTATGAGGTATAAATATATTGCAGTGGAACTTACATCATAGTGCCTAGTGATGCAAACATTTGATAATTGCCATTCTTTTATTTCTACCTTATTCCCAGTCCATAGAGCATTGGATTTGGACTTTTTCTGTTCTTTGGACACAGTTTTCAGGAAAACAAGGGAAGGATCAGAACAAAAGATGATTTGCAAGGAGTAAAATTGCTCTGAGCAAGCATATCAAGAAGGTTATAAATACAGCAGCAGTGCAAGTGTGGAGATAGTTTAGGGATGTCTGCACAAACAAACAACGATCCAAGCAAGCAGAAGCGCAGGCCAGGGGGTGGTAGTTTCTTCTGCAGATAATTGGCTGAGGTAGCTACCCTTTGCTTTATGTAATTTTATCATTATTCTGTGACTGCTTTCATTCTGAATTATTCATTCAACATAAGCTAGCAAGAGATGGGAAGGCTTTCTTCAGCTAAAATCTTTCATATATTAAGAAGGTGGTTTAAATGACCCATGGAGTTGTTTTGTTTTGTTTTCTTTCTTTTTTTTTCTCCAGTTTCTCTCTCTCTTCATCTTATGGTCTGAATAAATGTTGCTCTTGGGCAGACCACGTTCTGGAAGCTCAGAATCACAACTTTCAGGAAGGCTGTATACACACTAATATAACAGAATTGTCTCAGAGCCATGTCCCTGAATGGCCACTAATTTTTTTTTCTCGGCTCCCTGCTCATCTGGAGAGCATTGCAGTGAAAGACTGGTAATGAAAATAACAGCAGCATTGTTGACTTAAACTGTGAAAGGTACTGCAGATGACGATATTTCTCTACAAAGTGCATGTTTGCATATAATTGGCTTCTTGGACATTTGAACTCCTGGAATAATGGGTTGCTAATGTAATATTTTGAGAGTTTATCAACAAAATTTATATTATTATATATTAAAAACTCATTTCTGTACTCACATCTTTAATCCAGGCACTTAGGAGTCAGAGCAGATGGATTTCTGAGTTCCAGGACAGCCTGGTCTACAAAGTGAGTTCTAGGACAGCCAGGGCTATACAGAGAAACCCTGTCTCAAAACAAAAACAAAAACAAAAGACATATGTATATCCTTCCATTTTCCAAGTAACCATAGTTGGCAAAGGATTTACATCAAAGATATCTTCCCCACTGAATGCATTAATTGTATATCTCATACAGTGAAACTACAAAACATTAATTATACATATTAAAGAATAGAAAAACATAGGAAGGACATCTTGTATGTCTGGATTAGGGGAAAAACATTCCAAAGTGTTTCCAGTGTGCAGAATTCTCTGAATATTCTTCATCAATATGCCTGTGATCATTTTAATCAAATAAGAAAAGATAAAGACAGGGCATCAGGTGGAGGAATGGGGTTGCAAGCCCACAGTCAGGAACACTGACCTGGGGTTGTTCCTGTCTGGGAGAACTGCAGGGACAAAAACGGAGAGGAGACTTGGGGAAAGGAAATCCAGTGATCAGCCCAAGTTGGGATCCATCTCAGGGGGACACTCCAGGGCCTGACATTATTACTGATGCTGTGGCGTACTTACAGACAGGAGGCTAGCATGGCTTCCCTCTGAGATGCTGAACAAGCAGCTGACAGAGACAGAGGCAAATACTTGCACCCAACCAATGGTCTGAAGTCAGGGACCCCTGTGTTTGAACTTGGGAAATGTTGGAAGAGGTTGAGGAGGAGGGCGACTCCATGGTAAGACTAGCAGTTTCAACTAACCTGAACCCCTGAGATCTCTTGGATGCTGAACCACCAACCAGGGAGCTTATACTGGCCGGTTCAAGTCCTAACCCCTTCCCCCCCCAACCCCCCCCCAAACAAATGTACTTTGGAAAACTGCCTTCTCTGGCCAAAGTGAGAGAATATGCACCTAGCCCTTGAGAGACTTGGGGCCCTAGGGAGTAGGGAGGCCTGGCAGGGTGTGTGGGGGTTTGTGGGGGTGTGGAGACATCCTCTTGGAGATTGGGGAGGAGGCAAGGAATGGGGAAATTTTAGAGAGTGGACCATGAGTGGGATAGCGGCTGGATTGTGAGGAAAGATTAAAGATAACATAATAATGATAATAATAATAGTAATAAAATAATCATCATGTAAAATAAATGTAACAGAAGATGTTTCATGTTTAATTATCAGCATTAAAGTGTAAAAATAAAAAATAAAGTAAAAAAGAGAAAAGAAAAAGTATCAAAATTTTTATGTAACTTATACTGTGTAGTCAAAGGATTACTGAGAAAGAACAAAGTTAGAAATCTCTAATTTTCTGATCTCAAGATATGTTACAAAGTTGTGAAACTACAATGTTTGGCTGCTGGCAAAAGATGGCATACAGCCCAAGGAAAGAAACAGAAATCTAAAAAAAAATGAAGGAGTAGCTATGCACTCAATGGAATTCTGATAAAATATTCGTGAATCTGTAATAAGATAACAACAATCTTCTCCACAAATACTGTTGGTCAAACTGGATGTCTACTTTATAAAGAATGAAATTTGAGCTCCATATTGTTAAAATCATAACAAAACAAAAGAAAAAACAAGAAAACCCAAAACAACAACAACAAAAACAATAATAAAACTAGCACACATGGTGTAGGTGTTGAAACAGAAGCCCTGGAACTGTGCAAATTCTGAGAAAAACAGTAAGTTTCTCAGCAGTGATTCTTCGACATGACTCCCACAATCCAGTCAACAAACATAAAACTAAGCAGCTGAAATGACATTAAAATGAAGGCTTCTGCACTGTCAAAGAAATAGTAGCATGTAAAAGGAGTCATTGCAATAGAAAAAAAATTTTAGTTTCTTTTCTTTTAATATTTTTTATTATTACGTATTTTCCTCAATTACATTTCCAATGCTATCCCAAAAGTCCCCCATACCCTCCCCCCCCACTTCCCTACCCACCCATTCCCATTTTTTGGCCTTGGCATTCCCCTGTACTGGGGCATATAAAGTTTGCGAGTCCAATGGGCCTCTCTTTCCAGTGATGGCCGACTAGGTTGTAAGCAATTTAATCACATTTTGGTCTCCAGAAGATATGAAGAAGCACTAAATCTTAGTAGTAACAAAAATCAATAATTTGATTGAAAATGAGGAACAGTATCTCCAAGAAGACAAGTAAATGAAACATGAAGATGATTGGCAACATTAGTCAGCAATACAAACTCCACATCTTCAGATCACCTTACAGATGGCAATATTGATTGCAAAAAGATCCAGGAAACAAAGCAATAAAAGGTAGAACCTGCTGGTAAAACTAGAGACACTCTTAGTCTTTCTTGTATATTGTTGGTGGAATACATTAAATGCTACAGCTACAGTATGCAGCCCTAAGGGGGACTTTGTAACACATTTAACATAGAACTTTGGTGCAGTGCTCTCACTTCCTGGTATATCTACAGAAGATCTGAAATCAAAATATGAAAAGATACTGGCTCTTGACAGTTATTAGTATTCACAAATAATAGTGTATGAAAATATAAGTTTCCATTCAGAGACAGATGGACTAAAAAATCTATATTATAGCTCTTTCGCACAGAAGGAAAGGTGAAGGAGTAAGGGTCGGTTGAGTAATGTCCTTGCTATGCAAGTATTTGGAGCTAAGTTCAAATCCCAAAATTCAATGGAAAGGTATGTATAATTGGGGAAAAATTATGCTAACTTAAAACACAGAAGTTTCATTACAGTAAGGGCTCATGACTCATGTACACACCAGTAAATACTATTCATCTTCTGAATAGCTACTGCTTCTCCAAATACTGTGGCAATTCATCCCCATCTGCTTCCCATCTACCTGGTGTTCAGCATTACATAGGTTTTGGTTTTCTTGGGTTTTTGTTTTGTATTTACATATTATCAGCTCTGAAATAATATTTATCTCTATTTCTGAAAGAACAGAAATTGTCTCAGAGGGGTGAATGAATCTGACAAAAATGTCACAGAATCATAATACAAGTTTTTTCTTATGTGACATATGGACCAATTTTCCGCCATTGATCGCTTACTAAACCATCTAGTCTTAGATCAACAGAATGAGATTTTAAAGACTTAGTATATTTAACTCATTTGTAGCATTGCAAAAATTTATTGACATAAATTGTCTATTTGTTTTGTTCATGGAATTATGGGCTAAGAACACAATTAGACAATATCCCTAATGCATAGATCACTGAAGAGTTTAGGCTTTGTGCTGGAGAACATAGAAGTTGAGATCCTAAGTTCCCAGACAGCTCACTCATTCTTCTCATGGGCAATGGTGGCTGCTGACTAAGAAAGATGCTCCACTGCTTTATGGACCCTGATCTCCTTTGCATTAGTGTTTGTTTTCCAGGGAAAACATATTAAGAAAACAGTGATATTTAACAGGAGCCCTGACCGCTAATTACTTAGTCTCACAAGTCCCATTTATATTACAATCTGTTAAAATATGTAGTCATAAGTACACTGTTCAAGGGAAGAGGAAATAGCACCTTTTACAAATAGTTTTTAAAATGGTGTTTATTTACTTTCTGTGCAGAAAGTGTGTACGTGTTGACATGCATGCCAAGTTGAACCCATTGGAGGTTAGAGAACAATTTGTGGGAGTTGCTGCTCTCCTTAAAAGAACATAGGTTTGATGACTGAATCCAGGTCCAGACTAAACTTTTTAAAGGGAAACACCAAATTCTGAAATAACAAAGCTAACTCTACAGGAAGGTTTGATATAAGTCATATATACACTTCCACAAACAGTTAATTATTTTAGGCAAATATGTAAGATGAGTATACATACTGCAAAGAAAATCACTGGGTGCCAAAAATATGAGGACTTTCCAATTTTAAATAAAAGCCATAAACACCTTACAATACTTCAGATCAATTCTGTCCAGTAAACTTCTTACAATAAGGGAAATATTTCATTTTATATCCTCTAAAGATGACCTACAGCCATCCTTAGCTGAGGTTTTGACCTCAGAATAAATGAAGAGTCAACTTTTAATATTTATCTAAATGTAGTGTATTTGTACTTAATTGTAATTCATTGTTCAGTGTTGTTATCTTCATGTGGAAAGATGATAGCATTAAATAATGCTCACACACACAAATGATTCAAATAATATAGACTTAGACTAGTTTGTGAGGTGCACAGAAAGATTATGTAGCCAAACACTGCATATGTTCCTGCATGTGTGTATGTTTGCTTATACACATGGATATGCAGGTTCCTTCCTAACTCTCTCTGTACTTCATTATTGAACCAGGTGATTGCTATTCTAGATAGACTGGCTGGATAACAAGCATCCAGAATCCACTGGGCTACACTTTGCTGTTGGTGTAGGCACTACAAAAGATGCACAATAAAATGTGTGTGTTGAAATTGTAACCCAGATGCTCATGTTTACGTAGCAAACACTTTATGACCACTTTTCCACTTCTCCACCTTTATAAGTACATTTTTTATTACATTGAAGTTTCTCTACTAATATGATAAATGCATGTAATTTTGTTTTTATTTTGTACTGTATTTTTAAGAGAGCCAGTTTCAATTCACGTTTTAAAGACCTTTTAATTAAACATCTTCAAAATTTAAAAATATAAAATTAAATAACTTTACTTCTTCCCTCTCCTTCCTTCCTTGTATCCCTCTCATGTATTTATTTCCCTTGAAATCATTTTCTTTACTTGTTTTACATATATATGTGTGTGTGTGTGTGTGTGTGTGTGTGTGTGTGTGTGTGTGTCTGTGTGTGTGTGTGTCTCTGTGTCTCTGTGTCTCTGTGTGTATGTATATATGTGTGTATATATACATATACATATATATGTATATATATATATATATATATATATTAATGTACATATATAATCTTACATTTACCCAAATCTTAATTCTCCAAGGATATCTGTAATGATGTCACCCTGCTTTGGAGACACTTATCATCATTATAGTCCTGTAGATGAAAAAGATGGTGACTTAAAGGGAGCTAATGTGGCTCATGTAACTATTACTATGATCAATTACTGTGAGTTGTTATATCTGTTAGGATAATTAACAGAGATGCTGACTAAAAAACAAGAATGAACAGGAAAGCCCACTCCTCATTGCTGAGAATGCTGCCTTCTGACTGGTTCTGGGCCAGAGGGAAGAACTCTACCTCCATAGAATGGGGTGTAGCTCCTAGGCTATTCTTTGGCCTGTTCTTCCTAGGACCAAGTGTTGTAATGCCATCCTAGACATCACTTACATGTAGAAAATATTCACAGTAAAAAAGAGCCAACCTTTTCTTCTTCCTACCCTTTAAAGAGCATTTTCCCATAATTCCTTTAAAATGGCTTCTAGTACTTGCAAAGGGCTGACTCACAAGCGTGTGTTTAAATAGTTGGAGGCAAGGGAAATTAAATTAACATGCTTGGCTTAGTCTAATCAACCTTTGTCCCCAGAGGCTGGGAAAGGATCATAATTAACATGGCCACCCAAAATGTGAACAGAATGTGGATTCTGTTAGCAAATAAGTGGAAAGAAAGTCATCCCACAGAACAGAAATAGGCCCCTCAAATTTCAGTGCTCTCTAATAACCTGAGGATCTTCTAAAACTCAGGTTATTATTTCATTATGCAGGGCATGCTGGCACTGTTAATGTATGGGGCACATGAAAATAGAGAGAGAACAAACTGCTAACTAAATTATCTCAGACATTAATCTCATTTTTATTGCTTATTTGCTTTATTGGTGATATTTCAAGATATAAGGAATACTGATGTTAACATAGTATCTGGAAATGCTATTCTAAGGGTTGAGGATATGGTTGTCCAGTAAAACATTTGCTTTGGAAGCATAAAAATCTGAGCCTAAAATCCAGAACCTCATATGAATGCCAGGTGGTGTACTGTGTGTCCAGAAATGCTATGACTGGAGAAGAGACGGGCAGACCATGGGATCACTAGCCTGCCAACCTAGCTACATCTAGAAGGTCGGGGAAAGAGAAAGACATATTTTCAAAACCAAGAAGGCTTATTGGCTCATACCTGGGTAGGACGTTGGTTTATATTTTTTGTCTCCTTTCGAAGCTGCATGGTACTTTCTGGTAAAATGAAAATCAATTCTCAGAGATGAGGCACTTAGGTCATTTTCAAGTCATGACTCCCTTCTCCCTGATTCAGAAGGATATGGTGTTTTCAGGAAAAAAAAAGTACCTTCCACCTCCAGGAGACAGCCAAGGGCAATAGGAAAACTTTATATTATTAGGGGAGTTTCTTGGACAGCCTTGACCAGCAACTCAAAAGAGGGCTTCTCTTGCCTAGAGATTTTCTTAGATGGTCTTTGTCTCTATGAAGAAACATAGTCTAAGATGGACTTTGGCTCTTGGAAGGAGCAATGAATATTGAGAATTTATCATTTAAACCACGTAAACATTTATATATACACTTATACATATACATACACATACATATACACGTATAAAAACCTATATGCGTGTACCATATGTGTGTCTGTTGTGTATGTGCATTGTGTGTGATGAGATGGTAACAACGAATGTAAGAGGGAGGACATGAATTCCAAAGAGAACAAAGAGGGTTATACGTCACGGTTTAAAGAAATGGAAGGTAATGCATAATTAGTGTAATTATATTATAATGTTAAAAAATAAAGGAATTAACTTAAAAATAATCAAGGCGGACCACATCCTTGTAACAATGCTTGATATTTACATCTGGCCTTTATATGTACACATGTGTATGTTTATCTAAAACACACAAACTAACATAAACATGTGACCATAAAGAGAGAAAAAAATATATGGTTTTGCATCCCTATTTAAAGCAGACACACAACTCTAAAACACACTTCCAAATATAGTATACCATTTTATAACTAAATATAACATATTCTTTTTTTTTCCAGAGCCCATGGAGTTTATTTATTTATTTTTTTTCCATTTTTTATTAGGTATTTAGCTCATTTACATTTCCAATGCTATATCAAAAGTCCCCCATATCCACCCACCCCCACTCCCCTGCCCACCCACTCCCCCTTTTTGGCCCTGGTGTTCCCCTGTACTGGGGCATATAAAGTTTGCAAGTCCAATGGGCCTCTCTTTCCAGTGATGGCCGACTAGGCCATCTTTTGATATAAATGCAGCTAGAGTCAAGAGCTCCGGGGTACTGGTTAGTTCATAATGTTGTTCCACCTATAGGGTTGCAGATCCCTTTAGCTCCTTGGCTATTTTCTCTAGCTCCTCCATTGGGAGACCTATGATCCATCCATTAGCTGACTGTGAGCATCCACTTCTGTGTTTGCTAGGCCCCGGCATAGTCTCACAAGAGACAGCTACATCTGGGTCCTTTCAATAAAATCTTGCTAGTGTATGCAATGGTGTCAGCGTTTGGATGCTGATTATGGGGTGGATCCCTGGATATGGCAGTCTCTACATGGTCCATCCTTTCATCTCAGCTCCAAACTTTGTCTCTGTAACTCCTTCCATGGGTGTTTTGTTCCCAAATCTAAGGAGGGGCATAGTGTCCACACTTCAGTCTTCATTCTTCTTGAGTTTCATGTGTTTAGCAAATTATATCTTATATCTTGGGTATCCTAGGTTTGGGGCTAATATCCACTTATCAGTGAGTACATATTGTGTGAGTTTCTTTGTGAATGTGTTACCTCACTCAGGATGATGTCCTCCAGGTCCATCCATTTGGCTAGGAATTTCATAAATTCATTCTTTTTAATAGCTGAGTAGTACTCCATTGTGTAGATGTACCACATTTTCTGTATCCATTCCTCTGTTGAGGGGCATCTAGGTTCTTTCCAGCTTCTGGCTATTATAAATAAGGCTGCTATGAACATAGTGGAGCATGTGTCCTTCTTACCGGTTGGGGCATCTTCTGGGTATATGCCCAGGAGAGGTATTGCTGGATCCTCCGGTAGTACTATGTCCAGTTTTCTGAGGAACCGCCAGACTGATTTCCAGAGTGGTTGTACAAGCCTGCAATCCCACCAACAATGGAGGAGTGTTCCTCTTTCTCCACATCCACGCCAGCATCTGCTGTCACCTGAATTTTTGATCTTAGCCATTCTGACTGGTGTGAGGTGGAATCTCAGGGTTGTTTTGATTTGCATTTCCCTGATGATTAAGGATGTTGAACATTTTTTCAGGTGCTTCTCTGCCATTCGGTATTCCTCAGGTGAGAATTTTTTGTTCAGTTCTGAGCCCCATTTTTTAATGGGGTTATTTGATTTTCTGAAGTCCACCTTCTTGAATTCTTTATATATGTTGGATATTAGTCCCCTATCTGATTTAGGATAGGTAAAGATCCTTTCCCAATCTGTTGGTGGTCTTTTTGTCTTATTGACGGTGTCTTTTGCCTTGCAGAAACTTTGGAGTTTCATTAGGTCCCATTTGTCAATTCTCGATCTTACAGCACAAGCCATTGCTATTCTGTTCAGGAATTTTTCCCCTGTGCCCATATCTTCAAGGCTTTTCCCCACTTTCTCCTCTATAAGTTTCAGTGTCTCTGGCTTTATGTGAAGTTCCTTGATCCACTTAGATTTGACCTTAGTACAAGGAGATAAGTATGGATCGATTTGCATTCTTCTACACGATAACAACCAGTTGTGCCAGCACCAATTGTTGAAAATGCTGTCTTTCTTCCACTGGATGGTTTTAGCTCCCTTGTCGAAGATCAAGTGACCATAGGTGTGTGGGTTCATTTCTGGGTCTTCAATTCTATTCCATTGGTCTACTTGTCTGTCTCTATACCAGTACCATGCAGTTTTTATCACAATTGCTCTGTAGTAAAGCTTTAGGTCTGGCATGGTGATTCTGCCAGAAGTTCTTTTATCCTTGAGAAGACTTTTTGCTATCCTAGGTTTTTTGTTATTCCAGACAAATTTGCAAATTGCTCCTTCCAATTCGGTGAAGAATTGAGTTGGAATTTTGATGGGGATTGCATTGAATCTGTAGATTGCTTTTGGCAAGATAGCCATTTTTACAATGTTGATCCTGCCAATCCATGAGCATGGGAGATCTTTCCATCTTCTGAGATCTTCCTTAATTTCTTTCTTCAGAGATTTGAAGTTTTTATCATACAGATCTTTCACTTCCTTAGTTAGAGTCACGCCAAGATATTTTATATTATTTGTGACTATTGAGAAGGCTATTGTTTCCCTAATTTCTTTCTCAGCCTGCTTATTCTTTGTATAGAGAAAGGCCATTGACTTGTTTGAGTTTATTTTATATCCAGCTACTTCACCGAAGCTGTTTATCAGGTTTAGGAGTTCTCTGGTAGAATTTTTAGGGTCACTTATATATACTATCATATCATCTGCAAAAAGTGATATTTTGACTTCCTCTTTTCCGATTTGTATCCCCTTGATCTCCTTTTGTTGTCGAATTGCTCTGGCTAATACTTCAAGTACTATGTTGAAAAGGTAGGGAGAAAGTGGGCAGCCTTGTCTAGTCCCTGATTTTAGTGGGATTGCTTCCAGCTTCTCTCCATTTACTTTGATGTTGGCTACTGGTTTGCTGTAGATTGCTTTTATCATGTTTAGGTATGGGCCTTGAATTCCTGATCTTTCCAAAACTTTTATCATGAATGGGTGTTGGATCTTGTCAAATGCTTTTTCTGCATCTAACGAGATGATCATGTGGTTTTTGTCTTTGAGTTTGTTTATATAATGGATTACATTGATGGATTTTCGTATATTAAACCATCCCTGCATCCCTGGAATAAAACCTACTTGGTCAGGATGGATGATTGCTTTAATGTGTTCTTGGATTCGGTTAGCGAGAATTTTATTGAGGATTTTTGCATCGATATTCATAAGAGAAATTGGTCTGAAGTTCTCTATCTTTGTTGGGTCTTTCTTTGGTTTAGGTATCAGAGTAATAGTGGCTTCATAAAATGAGTTGGGTAGAGTACCTTCTACTTCTATTTTGTGAAATCGTTTTTGCAGAACTGGAATTAGATCTTCTTTGAAGGTCTGATAGAACTCTGCACTAAACCCATCTGGTCCTGGGCTTTTTTTGGTTGGGAGACTATTAATAACTGCTTCTATTTCTTTAGGTGATATGGGACTGTTTAGATGATCAACTTGATCCTGATTCAACTTTGGTACCTGGTATCTGTCCAGAAATTTGTCCATTTCGTCCAGGTTTTCCAGTTTTGTTGAGTATAGCCTTTTGTAGAAGGATCTGATGGTGTTTAGGATTCCTTCAGGATCTGTTGTTATGTCTCCCTTTTCATTTCTGATTTTGTTAATTAGGATTTTGTTCCTATGCCCTTTAGTGAGTCTAGCTAAGGGTTTATCTATCTTGTTGATTTTCTCAAAGAACCAACTCCTCGTTTGGTTAATTCTTTGAATAGTTCTTCTTGTTTCCATTTGGTTGATTTCACCCCTGAGTTTGATTATTTCCTGCCGTCTACTCCTCTTGGGTGAATTTGCTTCCTTTTTTCTAGGGCTTTTAGGTGTGTTGTCAAGCTGCTAGTATGTGCTGTCTCCCGTTTCTTCTTGGAGGCACTCAGAGCTATGAGTTTCCCTCTTAGAAATGCTTTCATTGTGTCCCATAGGTTTGGGTACGTTGTGGCTTCATTTTCATTAAACTCTAAAAAGTCTTTAATTTCTTCTTGGCCAAGGTATCATTGTGAAGAGTGTTATTCATTTTCCACGGGAATGTTGTCTTTCCATTATTTATGTTGTTATTGAAGATCAGTCTTAAGCCATGGTGGTCTGATAGGATACATGGGACAATTTCAATATTTTTGTATCTATTGAGGCCTGTTTTGTGACCAATTATATGGTCAATTTTGGAGAAGGTCCCGTGAGGTACTGAGAAGAAGGTATATCCTTTTGTTTTAGGATAAAATGTTCTGTAGATATCTGTCAGGTCCATTTGTTTCATAACTTCTGTTAGTTTCACTGTGTCCCTGTTTAGTTTCTGTTTCCACGATCTGTCCTTTGAAGAAAGTGGTGTGTTGAAGTCTCCCACTATTATTGTGTGAGGTGCAATGTATGCTTTGAGCTTTACTAAAGTGTCTCTAATGAATGTGGCTGCCCTTGCATTTGGTGCGTAGATATTCAGAATTGAGAGTTCCTCTTGGAGGATTTTACCTTTGATGAGTATGAAGTGTCCCTCCTTGTCTTTTTTGATAACTTTGCGTTGGAAGTCGATTTTATCCGATATTAAAGTGGCTACTCCAGCTTGTTTCTTCAGTCCATTTGCTTCGAAAATTGTTTTCCAGCCTTTCACTCTGAGGTAGTGTCTGTCTTTTTCCCTGAGATGGGTTTCCTGTAAGCAGCAGAATGTTGGGTCCTGTTTGTGTAGCCAGTCTGTTAGTCTATGTCTTTTTATTGGGGAATTGAGTCCATTGATATTAAGAGATATTAAGGAAAAGTAATTGTTGCTTCCTTTTATTTTTGTTGTTAGAGTTGGCATTCTGTTCTTGTGGCTGTCTTCTTTTTGGTTTGTTGAATGATTACTTTCTTGGTTGTTCTAGGGCGTGATTTCCTTCCTTGTATTGCTTCTTTTCTGTTATTATCCTTTGAAGGGCTGGATTCGTGGAAAGATATTGTGTGAATTTGTTTTTGTCGTGGAATACTTTGGTTTCTCCATCTATGGTAATTGAGAGTTTGGCCGGGTATAGTAGCCTGGGCTGGCAATTGTGTTTTCTTAGTGTCTGTATAACATCTGTCCAGGCTCTTCTGGCTTTCATAGTCTCTGGTGAAAAGTCTGGTGTAATTCTGATAGGCCTTCCTTTATATATTACTTGACCTTTCTCCCTTACTGCTTTTAATATTCTATCTTTATTTAGTGCATTTGTTATTCTGATTATTATGTGTCGGGAGGAATTTCTTTTCTGGTCCAGTCTATTTGGAGTTCTGTATGCTTCTTGTATGATCATGGGCATCTCTTTTTTTATGTTTGGGAAGTTTTCTTCTATTATTTTGTTGAAGATATTAGCTGGCCCTTTAAGTTGAAAATCTTCATTCTCATCAATTCCTATTATCCGTAGGTTTGGTCTTCTCATTGTGTCCTGCATTACCTGGATGTTTTGAGTTAGGATCCTTTTGCATTTTGTATTTTCTTTGACTTTTGTGTCGATGTTCTCTATGGAATCTTCTGCACCTGAGATTCTCTCTTCCATTTCTTGTATTCTGTTGCTGATGCTCGCATCTATGGTTCCAGATCTCTTTCCTAGGGTTTCTATCTCCAGCATTGTCTCGCTTTGGGTTTTCTTTATTGTGTCTACTTCCCCTTTTAGTTCTAGTATGGTTTTGTTCATTTCCATCACCTGTTTGGATGTGTTTTCCTGTTTTTCTTTAATGATTTCTACCTGTTTGGCTGTGTTTTCCTGCTTTTCTTTAAGGTCCTGTAACTCTTTAGCAGTGCTCTCCTGTAATTCTTTAAGTGACTTATGAAAGTCCTTCTTGATGTCCTCTATCATCATCATGAGAAATGTTTTTAAATCTGGGTCTAGATTTTCGGTTGTGTTGGGGTGCCCAGGACTAGGTGGGGTGGGAGTGCTGCGTTCTGATGATGGTGAGTGGTCTTGATTTCTGTTAGTAGGATTCTTACGTTTGCCTTTCGCCATCTGGTACTCTCTGAAGCTAGCTGTTTTAGTTGTCACTGTTAAGAGCTTGTTCTTCAGGTGACTCTGTTAGCCTCTATAAGCAGACCTGGAGGGTAGCACTCTCCTTAGTTTCAGTGGGCAGAGTATTCTCTGCAGGCAAGCTCTCTTCTTGCAGGGCAGGTACCCAGATATCTGGTGTTCGAACCAGACTCCTGGCAGAAGTTGTGTTCCACTCACTAGAGGTCTTAGGATCTCGTGTGGAATCCTGTGTGGGCCCTTGCAGGTGTCAGGCGACTCCGCTGGCAAGGTAGCCCGGGGCTTGAGTCGAGCGGAAGGGACTTGTGCCCCAGATCCGGCCCGGGTAGCCTGCTTCCCTATGTACTGCAGTCTCAGGTTCCGTGCGCGATTGGATTGAGGCAGGCGCTGTGTTCCACTCACCAGAGGTCTTAGGATCCCGTGGGGAGTCCCGTGTGGGCCCTTGCGGGTGTTGGGCCAACATATTCTTAACATATGTCAAGGTACATAAACTTTACTTCTCAATGGACAATGTAACAATGTATGAGCAGTACTATAATATATGAATAATATTAAATCATGAAGTTTGACACAAAGTACTTTAATTGCACATCCTAATAATAAGCCTAATTTATTTTGCTATTTTAGTTTATAATGAATTTTGTGGAAATTACATATTTTAATCAATTAATCATCAAACACATGCGGAGCTTTCCTTTTTACTAACTTTAAAAACTGACTTGCACGTGAACTGTTTTTCTTCAGGAATGAACTAATTGTTTAATGATTGTGAAATATGACCCAAATACTTGCAGTGCCTTATTGAAACTCTGTTTAATATGGTAATAAACACAGATGTTACATCTCTCGTTTGGAAACTGGGCACAAGATCTATTTACTTCTAAAGGCATCACCCACTAGATAACAAAAGGTATTTCTTTTCAGTTCCCACAAACCCAAGCCTTAGAACACTGTACAGTCATTGGAAAGCCCATAGGTAGTCCTTAAAGGCAGTCTATTCAATTCGATATTTCCCTAGATCCTGTCTCACTTGCCCACTTCATCTCCCTCTGCTGGTTCTTGTCAGTACTAACAGGCCTGGATGCTCATTTTAATTAATCTACTTAGCCTGTATTTTCTCTGTACACTGTCAAAGTTTGGAAATTAAAACTAAAAAATAAAAATTCTGTGTGAAATCTTAATCTTCTTCACTGAAATAATGTTTATCATCATGTGATGGCGCCTTTTGCTTTATCAGTTTGGAATTCTTGACCAAAAATTCCACACAGGCAGATGAAGAGATTGCTATGTTCCTCAGACATTCAAGTGCTGGTGGACTGTATACAGGTGTGTTTTCATATAGTGCCCCAGCCACTCCTCACTTGCTTGATCAAGACTTAAAGTCTAGTTATGAACCTAAAAGAGTAGTGAGATACCCATAAGAGTAACTTCCACAGAATGCTGTTATGTTAGTGTCTAGATCCCCTATATATTTTTCTATTCTTTCTTTGAAAAGCTAAAAAGTATGGTTTGCTACCGAGTGCAACTTTGCACGTGCCTTGTTCATGGATTACAGATGTAAAGGCCTCTGAACACATTCCGTGACAGGTACTTGTGATGATTAATAGTGAGTATGATAACATATCTTTCAATTGCAACTTTGGAAATGTTGGAGGCCTTTATTTCAGCAGCATTCTACACAGTCACAAATGTGCAGTAGACACAGTTCTCATTTTCTAGTGCTTATTAAGCAAGAAGCATAAAGCAAAATAATGATTTTTCATTATCATGATCTATGCTGATGGGATGCTAAATTTTTAAATGGAGACTCAACACCAAAATCATATATCTTTTTACTAATGCCACATTTTATGATATTTCTTTAATAATTATATGAAGGAGAAAAATGAAACTGTCTTATAATTAAGTGTAAATATATTGGCAACAATAATATTTGGCTGGTACAACAATCTAACATGTTTTCCTTTCATACTGTTCATAGTTGAATTCAAATTCTACCTATTGCGCTACAAACAACATTAAATTAAAATAACAATGGGAATCAATAAATATGTCTGTGGAACTGATGACTTCTAGGTCTTAAGCATCTTCATTCATAAAAGAATAATTTTGGGCTCCTAGGTCTAAAACAGCTAGCATGTGTGCATTTTCTTCTACCAGTCAGAGTGTAGCTTCTCCTGATTGGTGGATTCCTTGCCAGGGTTTCGTGGTCTCTTGTCACCTTGTAGCCACGGTGAGTATAAACTAAATCCATGTATACCACTCCCTGGTCCCATCATCAATGGATCCCATGACATCATAAAATCTCTTTGTGTTATCAAGGAACAGAGGACTTCAAAGTTTTTGTGATTCGTAAGACAGTAAGCACAAGTACACCAGTTGCTGTATAGGGAACTGCACATTTAGGGAAAGGCATCCATTCAACAGGAAAGACTGAATTAAGCTATTTCATAAATGAAGTTAACCTGGACTCATTCAGCTCATGTCTGTTAACAAGAGGTAAATTATCCTGCGTAACAGGTATTTCTATGGACCAGTGATGTCAATGCATTAAATAGAAAGTGAAAATCATTAAGTAAAATCAGTAGGATGGATGGAACACACACACACACACACACACATATATGCAAATGTAGAAAAATATCCCATTCAAATAATAAAGTTCCTAGAAATACCGACCAAGGAGGTAAAAAAATGTTTATAATGAAAACATTAAGAAAGACCCACCAAAAGATGGTAGGACCTTCAGCACTCATGACAAACAGAAATAAAAAATATGAAAATTGACTGTTACTAAAAGTAGTCTTCAGAAGGAAGTTAATCACCATCAAATCTCTAAAGACATTCTTCATAGAGGTAGAGAAAGCATTCCTAAAGAGATACACAAATTATCTGAAAAGACAAAGTAATTCTAAGCAGTAAAAATGATCTGGAAATATCAGTAAAATTTAACTCAAATAAATACTATACACTCATAGTGACAACAGCAGCAATGACATTGTTGTGCCAGGGATAGGTCATTCATGTTGAGCAATGGAACAGGATATAGAGCCCTCCCTTCCTTCTTCCCTCCCCGTCTCTCTTTCCCCTTTAAAAACTATAACTGTCTCAGGTCACTTTGCGCTTTCTATAAGTATATGGGCACGGACAAACTGCAGGTGCCCACAAACTCAAAGAAAAGTTTCTCTCCATGCTCTTCTAGCCATCGACTGCTCTCAGCCCCTTTGCTAGTGGCAGAGTCCCTGGGTCCTGTCAGTGATTCATGCTGGAACCCTAAAAAGATTTTGGAGAGTAAAGGAGTGTCATGAACCATTTCAGTGGAATGAAGGAAATGAAAAGCCTATCATCAGGATGTAGGCAGGTGGGTGGGGGAGCAATGGGAAAAAGGAGCAAAAATATAAAGTATTTAAGAAAACATCATAGCTAACCCTAATATTGTGTTTGCCATCTTAAGAACTAGTGATTAGAAAATAACAGTAAGTGTAACCACATAGAGTACCATGTTTAGAATCACAGATAGGAGGGGTTCAGTGGCAGGTATACTTCCTGTGCTCTTGGGCCAAGGAGTCAAATATGCTAGCAAGATCCAGGCCAACAGGGATTCTCCCTCATAGAAAGGCTTCTGAGACATGAAATGCACACTTCCCTGCCATCTCACCTTGATAGGCATGTGTAACCACATATGCATTGTACATAAAAGTGCATATACATGAAAGGGCACAAAAACACAAAGATACACAAACAATTCAATGGATGAATAAATTAATATATATTTAACTTGAAAATGTTGTCTTATGTAGTTATTTGTGAAACTAAAGTAATAGAGATTAGCTTGTATATATGGAACATGCCTGGAACGATAAGACACCAACTTTTGATTATTTTTATAAATTGGATAAAAGGGTATATTGAATTTCTTACTAGGCTTACAATATGATTATGTAAATTCCTCCAGCAAAAGTCAGATAAAGTACACAGTTTTTGTCCTTTTCATTGTTCAGTTGCTGCTGTGATCGATGCATGCAGCCAAGTTCCTTCCTAGACAAGCACTTTTGTTACCATCATGCTCAGTCCTTCACATATCGCGTCTGCTCTCTGCCAAGTCCCACCCCCCTCCCAAGGTCATTTAAAGCTGTGTAAACTTCTCCCTAGTAGGACAGATTACTTTCCCTTCAAAGTATAAAGTCATACGCTAGCATCTGCTTCTCTGTATGCATATTTCTATGAAAATACAATGTCATTGTTGCAATATGTGCCCATAACTCACACTACATGTGTTCTTCGAAACAGAAAACAGTCTTGCATTCATGTCCAGCTTTGTTCCACCAAGTCCAGTTCTAACTGGGATTGGGAAGCACAATGCTTTACCAAGCTTGCCTGGCTCAATCCCCGGTGTCAGATGATATAATGATTTTGAATTATTTCAGCATTTTCACACTCCTGTGGTTTTATGACAAGTTGTAAGTATAAAAATTTGGCAAAGAAAAAGAATTGAAATACCTATGTATCTGAATCAAATTTGAAATTCATTTTGTTTTGAGTGAAAATTAGCTATCCTCCATCAGTGTATAATTGTTCTGAATAACCCTTAATATGGCCACTGTCAGCATTAGATTCTCTCACTGGTGCAGGGAAAGAGCCCACTGTGAGTAATAGCCATTGAACAATGGTATCGTGTTCCCTTCTGAAAATAGGGAAATATATCAATGTAAAGTCACAAAATATTTCCCAATAGCAATTATAACAAAAACTCTTTAATTATTTAAAGGATATAAAACCATAAAGCAATAGTAGTATTTATTAAATCATTCATGCACCACAATTATAATTAATGTAAATGTATTTGCCATTCTTATGTGATAATAATAAGGCACTGAACATATTCAGAAATGCAATTGTCACATATATTTCATCATGATAAATTTTGAGATAATTTAAAATCTTTAAAACTCAAATGAATGAAATAAATGGCTAATACAGATAACTCAGGTCTACTCTTAGAAATCAGTTAATGAAAATGTATGAGAGTGCTAGTTAAAAGAACTTTTCAGACAGACATTAGGATGAAGCAGAGATTGAGGGCAACACAGAGAAGTAGAACTGGAGCAATAAATCTCTCACATCCTTCTGCATATTTGTATTGGCCGTTTTAAGAATGTGTATGGCTGACTTGGATGCCTTCTTTCTATGCAGTATTTATTTAGCTTACTTAGCTGAAGACCTCGGCCACATAATTCATCTTCAGAGAGTCCTTTCTGTTGATTTTTCACAACACTTATGGAGGAAACGCAGTATTATTAGTCAACATATTTTAAAAATAGCAGGAATAGCATCAGCAAGAATGATGTGCAATAATCAGAAAAAAGTACTAGCATGTCTTTTATTCTCTTAAATTCTCTGCACAGTGAGGACAGAGCACGAAAACAGTTCTAGACTATTTACATGATTAAATTTTAATATTTCATTCTCCAGATAAATGCAGACATTAAGAAAAAAACACCATTAACTTGCATTGAGTTTGTATTGTGTGTGTAACAGTGAGTCTATTAAAAGAGTTTTGTGACATAGCCTGAATTCAGGCGGAACATTTAGGTAGCATATACAGGATCCACAAAGAAGTTTACATCTCAAGACATGATAGATCCCCATGTGCTGAAATCTTAACAGAAAGAATCCTGAGGAAACAGCTTGACTATGCTTACAGGACAGTCTTGGAGTCAGTCTGAGCAAACCAAAGAAACACACATTTTATAGAGATTTGCATGAATTTAAAGTAGATTTAAAAAAATTAATTCGTTCTTTACTAAATATTCCTAATGTTTACCATACTCAACATTTATTTTTTCTTTTCATTTATTTATTTATTCATTTTTTTTACATTCCAGAATTGATTCCCCTCCCAGTCCACCCTCCATCTGTTCCACAGCTTATAAGTCTTCCCTGTATCCCTGTCTTAAAGAGGATATCCCCACCCACCCACATCCCACACCCCACACTCCACCAGACCTCTAAACTCCTTAGGGCCTCCAGTTTCTTGAGGGTTAGGTGCATCTTCTCTGACTGAACCCAGACCCAGCAGTCCTCTGAAATATAAGTATCGGGGCCCTCATATCAGTTGCCTGGTTGGTGATCCAGTGTCTGAGAGATCTCAGAGGTCCATGTTGAGACTCCTGGCCCTCCTACGGGGTTGCCCTCCTCCTCAGCTTCAATATTTCTTTTATATTAAATTTCAATGTGTATTTATTTATTTGCTTCCTTAACTGCAAACTGTACACTGAAGAGTAACTTATGGACAGTAAAGATCAGTGCCATTGTTTTAAACTTAAATGTATTTAGCATCTACTATTTATATTTTATACAACTTTTAGAATAATAAAAGAATAAAGAGCTCTCTAGAAACAGCTTTAACCACTTGTCTCTAAAGATGGTTAAAGCTTTCATAACTGTAGTAAAATATACAATCTGAAAAAAAGATACAAAACCAACCGATTAAGCAAGGAATAAAGAAAGATACAGGACTCTGGCAAGCAAATGCTATATATAATTTAAATATATTTATACTTAATAGTTAATGTTTTGCAAAATGCATATGGAAATATGAGACTTTTCACAATATGGATTATTGAAATTCTTCTTTCAAGTCTGTTTTTATGTGGAAAGCACATAAAAAATAAAAATTAATAATGTTAGATTTGCAGTGAGGGGAGGATGCTGTTTACATGAAGCATTTCATTGCACCTGACTAATTAATCCACTAGAAAGTCTGTAAACAAGGAATAGTCAAGTGGCAATCATGCCAAGCTCTGAACTAACAATGCAGTAACCTTTACCACTACAAAGGGAGATTGGTATTCTGTTTTGGTTTTTGTGTGTTTAGTTGGCTTTTGCTTTCTAATTCAGATAAAACCAAGTTCAAAACTCACAAATTTACTTTAAACATCAACATAAAGATATAATATAGAATAAGGAATGGAATTTGATCATTTATTTAGTATTTGATATTTATGAAATCAAAGTTCAGGATATTACAGAAATAGGTGGAAACAATCTACCACCTCCCACCCTCTGTGATCTAAATGAAGTGGGAGAATTATTGCAGATATTTTTATTTTTCACAAGGAATACCTAATGATGAGCTGGGGCTAAAATATAAGTTTGTAACAGACAGATACCCACTTGTAAGCGTCCTTACTACACTCCAAGGTTTGACTGAACACTTAGTTTTTTTGTCTCTACAGATAAGTAAGTATATCATCCTAACCAGGCTGATATCTTACCTGCTGATCAACATCCTTATTGACATATGTTAGAATATGCTCATTTCTTCTTAAGACCCAATGATTGTATGCTGATTGGAAGTATCTCTCCTTGTTTCAGATAGGATAAAAAATAAGATTATTATTCTAGGTTTAATGATCTTTCTTAAATGATGAAATGGTCTGTTGTCTAACTTAACATTAACAGGGTCTTAACTTTTGATGGATGAATTGAAGTTTCTAGTTTCAAGTGCTTAAAATGTTCAGAGTGCACTGGGTCCCTGGTGGAGTAGTTAGAGAACGAAATAAAGGAGCAGAAGGGGGTTGCCAGCCATAAGAAGTGCAACAATATCAACTAACCAGATACCCCAGAGCTCTCAGGAACTAAACCACCAACCAAAGAGTACACATGGAGGGACCCAAGGCTCCATTCACACATTCAGCAGAGGATGGTCTTGTCAGATATCAATGGGAGGAAGGGATCTTGGTCCTGTGAAGGCTCAAGGCCCAAGTGTTGGGGAATGCCAAGTCAGGAGATGGGAGTGGATGGGTGAGTGGGTGAACAGCCTCACAGAAGCAGTGGGAAGGAGGATGAGATAAAGGGTTTCCGGAGGGGTTTCTGGGAAAGGGGATAACATTTGAAATGTAAATAAATAAAATATCCAATAAAAAAATGTTCAGAGTGAAGAGATCTGTTTTCTTTTAGAGATGAGACCTACAACACATTTTTCCCTTTCCTTACTGTAAATGTTCCAAGAGAGATGTAAATTTAAGCTTGACTTTGCCATTTAAAGAAAATTTTCCATTTTTAATCACAGGGACATGCTCTATCTGTGGCGTAACTCAACATCTAATAAAAGACTAGTTTTCTTCTCAAAATTGGTATTTAGATTTCTCAAATAACATGTAAATATGAAGATTTGTTACATAGTTTTTATTTTTACTGGAAGAATCACTGAGTAAGCATATATATATATATATATATATATATATTCCATAAGTTGATCAAAGGGTTTTCCCATTCTTTTGTCTGTCTGTTTGTTTTTTTGTTTGTTTGTTTTTGTTTTATGTTTTTTGTTTCTTTGAGACAGGGTTTCTCTGTATAGTCCTGGTTGTCCTGGACCTCACTCTATAGACCAGGCTGGCCTCAAACTCAGAAATCTACCTGCCTCTGCCTCCCAAGTGCTGGGATTAAAGGCTTGTGCCATTTCTGCCTGGCTTCTCCCATTTATTCTTATTCTAAAACACCAGCTGCATCCTAGACTACTACTAACTTACTCAAGCTCTTGATTGTTAAGTATGGAATTGTAACTGCCATTCATTGATGATGATGTCAGTGCCCTTCAGTAACAGTGTCACTGGGGCAGACAGTACTAGCAGTGTGCACTTACATACCAGCTTTAATAAAACACAGAAACAGATCAGTTTAATCACCTTTCATCCAATTAATTACCTTATTTAATTTTGATTTTTATAGTTGATAATTATTCATTTCCTTTTTCTTTTTCTTTCTAAATAGATAATTCAAAGTTTGAGTACATAGCCAGCCTTTTGAACATAATGACCATATTTTATATAAGTACTCTGCCCTGAACATTCAATACAGGTCTTAGCTATAGTCCTATATCTTATATCTTCTACTCCACTGTCTCCTTTTTTTGACACACCTTTTACTTTCATTATACTTTTATTATTTTAAATCAAGTTTTAAATTTAAATAAATTTTTATGATATTCTTCCCCTCTCCCAAATTCTCTTGATCCTTTCCATTTTCATACCCATTCAACTTTCTTTCTCAAAGTTCTTTCTAAAAAGAAAAAAAAATCCTGATACAACAAAAGTTCTCAAACCATAAAGCTGGAAAATATAATACTGCACCCAAACAGAAATGAAAAAACTGTAAGCAAATAAAAGCATAAAAGAACACACACACACACACTCAAGTCACACACCATTGGAGTCCATTATTTGTTAGTTAGCCAATTCTAACATAAGACCTGTCCTACAGTTGATATGTGCAGTGGTGGCATATGCCTTTAATCCCAGCACTTGGGAGGCAGAGGCAGGTAGATTTATGAGTTTGAGGCCATCCTCGTCTACAGAATGGGTTCCAGGATAGCCAGAGCTATACAGAGAAACCCTGTCTTGAAAAACCAAAAGCCAAAACCCCAAAACAAACAAACAACAAAACCTATTTTCTCTTTTCTAGAAGATATAAATGAAGGTTTAGTTGTTAATCTTTATCCTAGTTGCTAGGTTTTCATTCATTCATTCATTCATTCATCCATTCATTCATTCATTCATTCATTTTTTTGTCTTTCTAAGACTTGTTTATTTTTTTTATTAGATAGTTTCTTCATTTACACTTTAGATTTTGTCCCCATTCCCAGTTCCCCCTCCGAAAAGCTCCCATCCCCTCTCTCCCTCTGCTTACTAACACACCCACTCCAGCTTCCCAGCCTGGCACTCCCTTATACTGTGGCATAGAACCTTCACAGGAACAAGGGACTTGCTTCCCATTCATGACCGAATAGGCTGTCCTCTGCTACATATGCAGCTAGAGCTATGAGTCCCACCATGTGTTTTCTTTGGTTGGTGGTTTAGTCCCAGAGTGCTCTGGGATATTGGTTAGTTCATATTGTTGATCCTTTTAAGGGAACCCCTTCAGCTCCTTGGATCCTTTCTCTAGCTCCTTCATTGGGGACCCTGTGCTCCATCCAATGAATGGTTGTGAGTATCCACATCAGTATTTGTCAGTCACTGGCAGAGCCTCTCAGGAGACAGCTATATCAGGCTCCTGTCGGCAAGCTCTTGTTGGCATTCGCAATAGGGTCTCCATTTGGTGGTTGTATAGGGGATGAATCCCCAGGTGGGGCAGTCTCTGTGTGGTCATTCCTTCTGTCTCTGCTCCATAAATTATCTCTGTAACTCCTTCCATGGGTATTTTGTACCACCTTCTAAGAAGCATTGAAGTATCCACACTTTGATCTTCCATCTTCTTGAGTTTCATGTGGTTTGTGAATTATATCTTGGGTGTTCTGAGACTCTGGGATGATATCCACTTATCAGTGAGTGTACATCATGTGTGTTCTTTTGTGATTGGGTTACCTCACTCAGGATGATATCCTCCAGATCGATCAACTTGCCTAAGAATTTCATAAATTCATTATTTTAATAGCTGAGTAGTACTCCACTGTGTAAATGTACCACATTTTCTGTATCCATTCCTCTATTGAGGGACATCTGGGTTCTTTCCAGCTTCTGGCTATTATAAATATAAATAAGGCTTCTATGAACATAGTGGAGCATGGGTCCTTATTTCATGTTAGAGCATCTTCTGGGTATATGCCCAGGAGTGTTATTGTTGAATCCCCCAGTAGTACTATGTCCAATTTTCTGAAGAACCACCAAACTGATGTCCAGAGTGGTTGTACCAGCTTGCAATCCCACCAGCAATGGAGCAATGTTTTTGTTTTGTTTTGTTTTTTCTACATATCCTCACCAGCAGCTGCTGTCACCTGAATTTTTGATCTTAGCCATTCTGACTACTGTGAGTTGGAATCTCAGGGTTGTTTTTGATTTGCATTTCCTTGATGACTAAGGATGTTGAACATTTTTTTAGGTTTGTGCTGTAAGATCAAGAATTGACAAATGGGACCTCATAAAATTGCAAAGCTTCTGTAAGGCAATGGACACTGTCAATAAGACAAAAGGGCAATCAACAGATTGGGAGAAGATCTTTACCAATCCTAAATTGGATAGAGCGCTAATATCCAATATATATAAAGAGCTCAAGAAGTTAGACTGTAGAGAACCAAATAACCCTATTAAAAATGGGGTACAAAGCTAAACAAAGAATTCTCATTTTTTAGAAGTATAACAAAATAAAATGCCTGGCAGTGGTGGTGCATGCCTTTAATCCCAGCATTTGGGAGGCAGAAGCAGGTGGATTTCTGAGTTTGAGGCCAGCCTGATCTACAGAGTGAGTTCCAGGACAACCAGGGCTACACAGAGAAACCCTGTCTCAAAAAACCAACCAACCAACAAACCAACCAACCAACTAACCAACCAAACAAACAAACAAACAAATAAAATATAATAAGATAACACAAAACTGATATCAAAGTTGTATAAGACAAAACAATAAAAGGGACAACCTAAGAGAAGGAACAGGAGTAAGAGATCTAATTGTTTGCAAATTAATGAATCTTATATATTAAAAAAACCAAACAGGAAACCATAATATAAATACAAAGGACCTGTTGAAGAATGCTGGAAGTCCCACGCCTGCTTCTACAAACTCCTTGAGTTCATATGAGCATTGTTCATGTTGATTTATATGATCTTGCTTTCTTGTTTCCTCCACAATGTACAAATCCACCAAGATTTTACATTTTTTTTTCTGCCTCCAGTTTTACAGGGTTATCTCTGAGTGGGGAAGATTGTGATGAAGGTAGCCAATTTTTTGTTGAGTGTTTCAAGGTCTCTCATTCTCTATGTCTGGCTGTGGATCACTGTATTTACTCCCATCTGCTGCAGAAGGGTTCTCTGATGGTGGTTGAACAAGGAACTTATCTATGATTATAGCAGAATATCCTTAGAATAAGTCATCTTACCACTAACTCCTTCCTTCCTTCCCTCCCTCCCTCCCTTCTTCCTTCCTTCCTTCCTTCCTTCCTTCCTTCCTTCCTTCCTTCCTTCCCTTCCTCCCTCCTTCCCTTCCCTTCCCTTCTTCCTTCCTTCCTTCCTTCCTTCCTTCCTTCCTTCCTTCCTTCCTTCCTTCCTTCCTCCCTCCTTCTTTCCTTCCCTTCTTCCTTCCTTCCTTCCTTCCTTCCTTCCTTTCTTCCTTCCTTCCTTCCTTCCTTCCTTCCTTCCTTCCTTCCTTCCTTCCTTCCTTCCTTCCTTCCTTCCTTCCTTCCTTGTGCCCCTCCCCAACTTTGAAAGTGCTGAATCTGACCTTGTTTTTCCACAGTGGGGTAGCCTGCCTAGAGTGGAGTCTTCAGACCTAGGTGCAGTCTATTGTCCTGCCACATCTGCCACTTCCTGCAAGAAGCCATACTACCTACTGAGCAGCTGAGCTTATTTTCCTGAGGAGATCCTGACAAAGCAAGGAGATCCTGGCAAAGTGGGGGATAGGTTTCCTCCCTTTAAAAATTCTGACTCAAGAATTAAAGTTGAGCCTTGATCAGAGAACTTAGTCTTGGTTCATTATTTCTCTTGCTGTCCTTCCCATCCATCCCCAGCTTTCCTTTCAGGAACCCAGTAACCTGTGACTGCTGGTTGCTACCCTTCCTTCCTTCCTTCCTTCCTTCCTTCCTTCCTTCCTTCCTTCCTTCCTTCCTTCCTTCCTTCCTTCCTTCCTTCCTTCCTTCGCTTTAGATTAGTCTTATTTAGTTTTGTCTGGACTATCTAGACTCATATTCTTGGTTTCCCAAGCATTATCAGACAGTTTTAGTCTCATGGAATGAACCTTAAGTAAGATCAGATATTGGTTGGTGTCTTAGTTAGGGTTTCTACTGCTGTGATGAAACACTGAACAAAAATCATGTGAAGATGCAAATGGTTCACTTGATTCACACTTCCATATTGCTATTGATCATTGATAGAAGTCAGAACAGGAACTCAAACAGGACAGAACCCTGGAGGCAGGAGTTGCTGCAGAGAGCATGGAAAGGGATTGCTTATTGGCTGGCTTTCCCTGGTTTGTTCACCCTGCTTTCCCAGAACCCAGGCCCACTAGTCCAGAGATAGAACCAGCCACAATGCCCTGTGCTCTTCCCTATCAATTGCTAATTTAAAACAATACCTTACAGCTGGATCTTATGTAGGAATTTCCCAATTGAGGTTTCCTCCTTTCAGATAACTCTAGTTTGTATGTCAAGTCAACATAAGACTAGACAGCAGAGTTGGTTATTCCCACAAACTTTGTGCTAGTATTGGACTAACACATTTAACAGGTAGTGTAAAACTGTAGATAAAGGGTTTGTGGTTGACTTGGTATTTATCATTTCTCTTTTGATGGTGTGCAGAATCTGTGCCAGTAATAAAAACATTCGAACATAAGAGCTCAAATGTACAAGGAGTTGAACAAATGATCAGCAATGAGGTCCTGAAGTTGGTTTGTGGAGAGCAATATACAGATTTGGCAAGAGCCTGGTTGTTTGCGGAATCCTGTGGGGCCCCTATACTCAATAACTGAAGTAGATGTAAGCAAAACCTCATCTTGGAAGCTTTACTCGATGACAAGGGATGGCTTGTTGAGTCTCCCCCATTATGTGATTACTTCATTTAGACCACTTTCATGTATGTATACATTTTAGGAGGTTTCTACTGCATTGATTCCCTACTATGCCCCAAACACCCCTTAATTTTAACTCTCCCTATGAAAACCTACTCCCATAACCCTCCTCTTCCCATCCAAATGTGACCATCCCATTCTACGTACCCCAGCATGCATTTATCAACATCTGAGCTATTTCCCTTTCCTAATGAGATCTAAATATTCACTCTAGTCCCTTACTTTATACCTACCCTCTGTGGTTCTATAAAGTGTTGCTTGGTTATCATTGACTTCATATCTAATATTTACACATAAGACAATGGTTTAGGGATCATCTTTGTGGTAGGATAAAATAACTTTGGCATATATAATCAAGAATGGTATGTCTGGATCTCTATGTAGAGAGATTCCTATCTTCCAAATGGATTGCCACACTCATGTCCACAGTGGACATAAACATTTGTACTCTGATCAGCAGTATATGAGTGCTTCTCTTATTCCACATATTGCCCAGCATAAGGTGTCATTTGTTTTATTGATCTTAGCAATTCTGACAGGTATAGAGCAAAATATCAAAATAGTTTTGGTTTCCATTTCCTTAATGGCTTAAGGTTGTAGAACATTTCCTTAAGTGTTTTTTTTTTTAGCTATTTGAACATACTCTATTGAGAATTATTTGTTTATATTTGTACCCCTTTGTTAAATCCAGTTGTCTGTTTTGCTGATATCTAGTTTCTTTAGATATTTTGGATATTAACCATCTACTGAATGTGTAGTTAGTTAAAATTGTTATGATTCTGTAGGCTGCCCCTTTGTGTGAATAACAGTGTCTCAAAACTTGCACAAGATTTTCAATTTCATGAGGCCTCATTTACTGTTTGTTTATATTAGTGCCTGTGTTAACAGTGTTCAAGACAGAAAGTTCTCTCCTATGTAACTGTATTCAAGGCTATTTCTCACTCTGTCTTATAATAGGTTCAATGTATTTGTTTTATATTTAGGTCTTTGATGTATTTCAACTTGAGTTTTGTGCAAGGTGATAAGTATAGATCTATTTGCATTCTTCTACATATAGCCATCAGCTGGGCTATCATTATTTTTTGATGATGCTATCATCTGTGTATATCTCCCTTCTTTATTAATAAGAAAAATAGTAAAAAAGAACACACATGGTATTCACTCACTGATAAGTGGATATTATTCCAGAAGCTCAGAATACCCAAACTCTTTATCTACAGTTTTACACTACCTGTTAAATGTATTAGTCCAATAGCAGCACAAAGTTTGTGGGAAATACAATTCACAAACCGCATGAAACTCAAGAAGGAATACCAACGTGTGGATACTTCAATCCTCTTACTTACTTGGGGAAAGATACTCCAAGATACTTTATATTATATGTGGCTATTTTGAAAGGTTTTGTTTCTCTGATTTCTTAGAATATTTTTCACTTGTATATAAGACTTCTAATGAATTTTGTGAGTTAATTGTGTATCCAAGCACTTTGTTGAATGTTGAAGTGTTTATCGTTTTGCTGAATATGAGTGTTTGTCGCTCAGCAAACAAGAGCACTTTTTGCTGTTCTGGGGGATCCACAGCATGTATACTGTGGTTCACAATCATCTTTTATATACATTTAAACACTGATAAGGTAGTTAAATTGAGTTTCCTAGATGCTAATAAGTAGATTAAGCTATCCACTTATCAGTGAGTGCATGTCTAATGACTTCTTTGGTGATTGGGTTACCTCACTAAGGATGATATCCTCCAGATACATCCATTTGTCCAAGAATTTCATAAATCCATTGTTTTTAATTGCTGAGTAGTACTCCATTGTATTAATATACCACATTTTCTGTATCCATTCTTCTGTTGAGTGACATCTGGGTTCTTTCCAGCTTCTGGCTATTATTAAAAAAAAGGCTGCTATGAACATAGTGGAGCAGCTGTTCTTATTAACACTTGGAACTTCTTCTGAGTATATGCCCAGGAGAGATATTGCTGGATCTTCTGGTAGTATTATGTCCAAATTTCTTAGGAACCACCAGACTGATTTCCAGAGTGGTTGTACCAGCTTGCAGTCCCACCAGCAGTGGAGGAGTGTTCCTCTTTCTCCACATCCTCTCCAACATCTGCTGTCACCTGAATTTTTGATCTTAGCCATTCTGACTGTTGTGAGGTGGAACCTCAGGGTTGTTTTGATTTGCATTTTCCTGATGATTAAGGATGTTGAACATTTTTTCAGGCGCTTCTCAGCCATTCATTATTCCTCAGTTGAGAATTCTTTGTTTATCTCTGAACCCCATTTTTAATGGGGTTATTTGAATTTCTGGAGTCCAGCTTCTTGAGCTCTTTGTATATATTGGATATTAGTCCCCTATCAGATTTAGGAATGGTAAAAATCCTTCCCGAAGCCCAGAAACATAGAACAACCAAGATACAATTTGCAAAACACAAGAAAATCAGGAAGAGGGAAGACCAATTGGTGGATACTTCATTCCTCCTTAGAATAGGGAACAAAATACCCACAAAAGGAGTTACAGAGACAAAGTTCGTAGCTAAGACGAAAGGATGGACTATCCAGAGACTACCCTACCCGGGGATCCATCCCATAATCAGCCACCAAACCCAGACACTATTGCACAATGCCAGAAAGATTTTGCTGAAGGGACCCTGTTATAGCTGTCTCATATGAAGCTATGCCAGTGTCTAGGAAATACAGAAGTGGATGCTCACTGTCATCTATAAGATGGAACACAGGACCCCCAATGGAGAAGTTAGAAAAGCACCCAAGGAGATGAAGGGGTCTGCAACCCTATATGTAGAACAACAATATGAACTAACCAGTACCCCCAGAGCTCTCATCTCTAGCTGCATATGTAGCAGAAGATGGCCTACTTGGCCATCAATGGGAAGAGAGACCCCTTGGTATTGCAAACTTTATATGCTCCAATACAGGGGAATGCCAGGGCCAAGAAGCAGGAGTGGGTGGGTAGGGGACCAAGGCAGAGGGGAGGGTATAGGGAACTTTTGGGATAGCATTTGAAATGTATATAAAGAAACTATCTAATAAAAAATTTAAAAATGAAAAAAGTTAAGTAGAATGAGTAGAGTACAGAAGTCTAGTATATAAAAACAAAGCTTGTCACTAGCTTTATATTCACTAAATACTTTTATTTGTTTTTTTAAATTAGTATATCAATTATTAGATATTATTATGACACATTTTAAAGAAATGTGTCTTAGAAGGTGCTTCAACCTTTTCATCTCTTCCACTTCTTTACCCCGATTTTGCTGTAAACTTCCATTTTGTTTTTAATGTCAGAAATATTTTTTACTCTCTTCACTTTTCTTCAGACCACATTTCATATTTGTGTGATATAGTTTCTACTTCTGAAATCTCTGTGAATATTTATATACATATACTTATATTGTAAACTATAATCTGCATTAAAAACACGTTTCCTGTCTTTCTGTGTTTTGGTTGTATCACTCAATATTATACTTTCAGAAATCTGTAAATTTCATTTTTCCTTATAATTGATAGATTCATTTTTAATATTGTACTATTCATACACAACAGTGGAACCAGCTAAGTTTTCACCAACACATGGTTAGTGAATAGGTGTCACAGACCTGATTTATAACTCATAAGACATCTGGGTGTTGTCTACATACACACAAATAAAGAAACACATAGAAATAAATATACATAGATTACAGTCAGAGAATGATAAAGAAAAAGAAGTAGAGATCATTTCATTTCCATACCCTATAGAAAACAAAACATCTTATAAAATAATGTTTTTCTTAATAGATAAAATTATTAACATAAAAAGAATAGCAAAATCAAAAATGAGATCTTTCCAAGAAGTAGCAGTAAGATTGTTGCTGTGCATAGAGTATGATGTTGATGGGGAATGATAAGTAGTACAGAAGATTGAGGAAAACAAATGATTGGCCCAGTCTAAGTGTAGGAATGATGTGTTGAGTTAGTAAATATGGTGACTTGAAAGAGACAAATTGAGAGGCTCCTCCATGAAAAATGAAATTGGCAGATTATATTTTTGTATGAAGAAAGTTACTTAATATTATACTATTTAGACTTATGATAACATGTCACCATTCCTTTTTATGTGTAAACATAAATGAATTTCAGATTTATTACCAATGTCTCTCTTTTTCAGACACATGCATGTGCATGCAGTATGTACAAGTGTACACACACACACACACACACACACACACACACACGCTTTTCTCTACAGTTTTGAATTATTTGTAACAGCAGATAGATCAGAAATAAATAATAAAAACAGCTATTGTACCATAAAAACTACTTAATGGAGTTAAAAAGAAAAACCTATTTCCTCCTAAGTAGCAAATCAGGTTTATCAGCACATAACAACTATGAAACATATAGTGAACTAAAAGCATATGAATAATAAAATACTATATGTTGCTTTCAAAGTGAACCTTAAAATCAGTTATCAATGCAATTCCATCAGCAGAGGTATACCTTTCTCATAGAAGGCCATTGGAGTTATTTATTAGAGTGGGTGGAAGTTTAGGGAAAAAGATATAAGAAGTAGTGATATCAGTCAAGAAGCTTAACTGATAGTTCCTTGAAATTAATTTATAAGCAGGGCTGTTAAGAGGGCACCATATGAGATTTATGAGAACCTGAAAATAAGCAAGAAATGAGACAGAAAATACAGTAAGTGTATTCTATTTTGGGATTTAATTAGCTATTTAATATCAACCCCACTGCCCTGGTTGCTTTCTGTTGACAATCTGGAAGCAAATTCATTTAAATTTGAAAGTATTTAGACATTTAACAATATAATGGGAGTCATATGCATTTTCCATTGCAAATAAAAATTAGTTCAACCACTTGAATTGAAACAATAAGAGATGACATCAAATTATTCAATGACAAATATCTCTGGCCAGTTAAATGTCACACACATTTTAAGGGAATTTGCTTGTCATAAAGATGGCTCACAGCTGAAATGATAAATCATATGGTAAATGTAGGAAAAGGTCAGTTAGTAATCTGCTATTTTGAAAGTAACATCTCTTGGCACTCATTATATTATAGTTGTATTGTTCTGTATTGTTTACAGGATAAATAAGTGTAACTTTTATAACACATGCAATTCAGACTAAAGAGAAAATATATATGTCATATTTATACCTCGAGAAATTGTAAACACGGTGCTAATGAAATCCTTTTCAATGGTGCATAAACAAAAGCATACTGGGACATACTCAGAAAGCAAGGACAAAGAAAATGACAATGGTAATATTTGTGACCTAGAATTTAATTTAGCAAATTAAAAATTCATTGTAATAATATATAACCAATATAATATATTTTTAAACATGTTTAGCAAATATCATGCTATTTTTGAAATTAGTTAAATGAGTTCATGTTATAAGTAGGACAACTGGTTCCAAATGATAGGGGAAAGTTAAAATAATTGCTATTATATTACACAGAATGCAGAGGATTAAATCACAGGGGGTAGTAAATAACTTTTAGTATGAGGCAATAGGCAGCATTAATTTCATGGCTTGTCAGTGGTCCTCGGCATTGCTCATAGTAGACTTATATTTTCTTTCTCCAAATACGTCTCTGTCTGAGTCTCTGGGAGCCATAACGTGAAGAGAAGCCAAACGGAAGCTTTCAAATGGATTAAGGTTGTGGATTTGAGAAGGGATAATGATCCTAGGTTTTCTGAGTGGGCTTAATATGACTTCAGGATTTTTACTGAAGGTAGAATATGTTTAGTGCAATAGGAGAGAAACACTATAGATAGCTGAGATGGGGAAGGTATGCAAGTCTGAGGTATATGTGATGCTCTGTCCTCAGATCTGGCTCACAGATGAAGGTGCACTGATACTGCCCTGTTCCATCATCTTGATTTCTTTGGTTTCTATGGTATAGTCAAGCGTGTTGTCTTTCACTCTCTTGAAAAGCAATCGTGTTTGTATAACTATCATTAAAATTGTTTTAATATTTTTATATTGCTAGATGTATCTCTTTTCTTACCGTGCTGTATTTATATATTAAACTTGATCATAGACACTTAAGAATAGGAAAATAACTGCTTATGTTTGTCACTACCTTAAGGCTTATACATTCAATGGAAATATTTGGAAAAAGAAATGTCTTCTTTGCACAGGCAGAGATTCCACACAAATGAGAAAATTGAGGATCCTGGGAAAAAAAAACTTTGGGGTCTACAGACAGCTAAAAGGAAATATATCTTGTTATAATAATGAGTGATCTGGACACCATAAATGATTTGTGCTGAAACTTTGTCTTCCTATGTGTGAGATGGGGGACACAGAACCTAGATTAGATTCTGACCCACAGAACTCTGAGGTATAACTGTGTTGCTGTGGGCTATTCAATGTGAGGTAATTTGTCTCAGTAGCAAAAGTACATGAAAAATATGCCTCCCATAAGTTTCCATCCCTTCACTGGTAAAACTTGTATGGGTAAAACGTGTTCCTACACATTGTGATCTGGAGTTATTTGGTAGAACATGACCTGTAATTTACTGTCTGTATAAGATGAGTTCTTAGGATGGAATGTAGTAGAAGTACAGTAGAAGTAGATGCTTAATAATTGCACAGCACTGAACACAAGTGCCTTCTGTACAACTTTCTGTCGCTATTGATTTCATTCTCATGCATAATTTCCCAGTCTTCAATCCATCCACTTGGTACATGGCAATGTATGTGCCAACAAATAAAGATGATGCACACTGAAGTGCCTGGAACCACTGTTGGAGCTGTGCAGACATTAAAAGTCGATTCCCTTATCCTCTAACCATCCTAGACAAACTGGAGATTGTATAGTTAAATATATATATGTATATATATATATATATATATATATATATATATATATATATATATATATACTGATAATTATTTATTCGATGGTTGGAACATTTTATTCTGAGCATAAATAAGTTTTTCTTTTAAAATTTAACACATCAACAACAATTTTATTGCTATTGTGTTCGTTCTGCATTTACAACAAAAAATTAGTCAGCTTTTCATTATTGTTGTGTTTATATTTCCTCACCTCTGCCTCTGTCTTTGTCTCTATCTCCATCTGTGTGTCTTTATGTCTGTTTCTGTCTATGTATGTCTCTCTTTCTGTTCGTGTGTGTGTGTGTGTGTGTGATTGCAGACCTGCAGTGCTGCAGCACATATGCATATCAGATGACAGCTTTTCAGAGTGAGTCATCTCTTCCCACTGTGGGGTCTAGGGGTTGAACTTAGGTCATAGGTTTGTGTAGCAAACATTTTTACACTTACATTAGTACGGGTAGATGAAGAAAGTTGATTCATGGGTAACTTATGCTCCTCCTGGAAATCTTTTTGTCATAGTTTTTTTTTAATATAAGAAACATTATACTTATTTCATGCCTGTTTTGTTTTTGTTTTTGTTTTTATGAAGGGAAGGATTCCCACCACATCTACAAGCAAGCCTACTGCATTAGGAACTTTGCAAATGTTCTCTGTGTGATTTTATTACTTATGAATAGGGAAGTCATAAACAAGTATATTGTGTAGACTGAAGAGATCAGAGACATGGGAACAGATACATTTGGGTTAAGGTTCAGAAAAATGTAGAAATTAATTTTCTGCAACATTATTTAAGGCATTTTATTTTATAATTATTACAGTGTTCAATTTGTCATTACATTTATTTGTTTACTGTGTGTGGGGTGCAGATAGGAATACCTGTGGAATGTCACCCATGTAACGATGAAGGGCAATTTGAGGTCACTGGTTGTCTATTTCCACTATGTGGGCTCAAAATTCAGTTTAGGTTATCAGCCACAAACTTCAGAATTTTACATCATAAAGAACTGCTTTTATTTTCTTATTCTAATCACTATGTCATTATTTTACTCTATGTGTTACATAGCATAAAGAAAATGTAGACTGATTAATTTTTGCAGTATGATAAAGCAGTTTCATTAACTAAAATGAGATGACTTGATATTTATTCTTCATGCTGTGGCTAGGAGGCTGGCAGAGCCAGCATAAGGTTTCATTTCTGCTTTACTTGGGCAGAGATCCTTTCCCTACTTCTCTGTGTCATATAGTTTTACAAGACATACATGCCTTCTTTGTCATCTCTACGCTAGATATTGGAGAGTTGTATATTATCATGGCATAAGGTGCTTAGGTAAGATCCATATATATGTATGCCAAAGAATCATCCTGTCCTGACAAATGCTGGTGACATGTGCCACCCTGCTAATGGCAGAGGAGAGTTGGCTGGGAAAAAATGGGGAGTATTGTAGAAATGAAGAGGATATTTCATAAAGCTGTCTAACAAGAACCTGAGCTAGCAAGCCATGTATCCAATGGACATTGGCAGAGCATAATGCTGTTAGATGCTTTATCAAAATTTTATATGAAAAAGATGAGTGCAAAGAACATGTTTCAAATCAAAAGACTGGAGGGAAAGAAGGAGAGGCCTCTCAGACCTGAAAAGGGCAATGGCTTCGGGACTTCAAATAATAGGACATAAATTTGAGAAGGTAGCTGAGAGGTGAAAGCCAATTAATCCTAGCCTGGCAGTGTGGATCAAATCAAGTTTATGGCTGTCATATATTGTTAATATCTCCTCTGGGATTAATGTGCTGTGCCGTAAATCCTCTCAGTTTATAAACGGTCATTTAGTCTCCCAAAATGGTCTATATCCCACTACACTCAGTCAGGGCTCTTAAGCCTGTTAAACATTGAGCTGTGACCCCCAAAATTTATATTTTTGGCCCAACCATTGAAAGAATTTGGACTGGAAACCTTGAGGAGGTAATTGGGTTTAGAAAGGGTTGTGGGGGTACAACCTTTAGAAGAAAATTAATACCACAAAAGAAACAAGAGAAACCTACTATTTTCTTCCCCCTGCTTCTGTCTTCCTCTTTCAATCCCTCCCCTCTACACCAGCCCTGCTGTCTCTTTTTGACTACACAACAAAGTGGTTGCCAGCTATGAAACAGAACGCAAAATCTTACCAGAACCCAATGATGATGTTATTGTACTAGGTTTCCAACATTACCATGCATCAGGATCTGCTTTCTATATTCATAACTCTTGAGAATCTAAAAAATAATCTTTTTCAAATTAGTGAATTATCCTATTTATTTACATCCCAAATTTGCCCCCTGCCTTCTGACAAAGTTCTTCCCTCATTCCCCCTCCACTTTGCCCCTGAGGGGTTTCTCTGGGGATCCCCCTACCCTGGACCATTAAGTCTCTATAGAACTAGGCACATCTTCTCTCACTGAGGCTAGAAAGGTAGCCCTCTGTTACACATGTGCAGGGGGCCTCATACCTGCCTGTGTATGTTCTTTGGTTGATGACTCAGTCTCTGGGAACTCCAAGGGTTCAGGTTAGTTGATACTGTTCGTCTTCCTATGGAGTTGCCATCGCCTTCAGCTCCTTCAATCATTCCCCTAATACTTCCATAGGAGTCCCTGGCCTCATCTAATGCTTGTATGTAAGAAACTGTATCTGTCTCAGTCAGCTGCTGGTGGAATCCTTCAGAGGACAGCCAGACTAGGCTCTTCTCTGCAAGTACATCATAGTATCAGTAATAGTGTCAGGGATTTAGTCTCAGGAAGTGGTGCCATCCATGGGGTATATTCCAATTTGGGATGGTCTCTGGAAATCAGTCTGGCAGTTACTCAGAATTTTGGAAATAGTTCTACATGAAGATACAAATATATTACTCCTGGGCATATACCCAAAATATGCTTTACCATCAAAAGGACATGTGCTCCAGTATTTTCATAGCAGTCTTATTTGTAACAGCCAGAAACAGAAAGCAATCCAGATGCCCCTCAATCATAAAATTAATACAGAAAATGTGGAAATACTAATCAGCTTTAACAACAAAGACATCATGAATTTTGCAGGTAAATGGATGGAAGCAGAAAGTATCACCCTAAGTGAGGTATCCCAGACCCAATATCACAAATACATGGATATTAGCCAAAACGTGCAGGATATTCATGATGTTCCTGAGAGATACTAAAAAGTTAAACAAGAAGGAAGGCCCAAGTGAGGATGCTCAAATGCCACTTAGAAAGAGGAACAGAATAGTCATGGGAGGCAGAGGGAGTGAGGGACCTGGATGGGAGAGGGGAGGAGGATGGGAAAAGGGGGGAAGGATCAGATAAGGGGAGATATGAGAGATCACAGAGGGCCAGAAGAATAAATTGAAATATGCAGCACCCTGGCTGGTGGTGTGGGGTGGGGAGAAACTCTAGAAAGTCCCAGAAACCTGGGATGGGGAGGTTCCCAGGACACAATGTGGGTGGTCTTTGCAAAAATGCCCAATATGAACCTAAAGGAACCACCTCCAGTAGTCAGACAAGACACTCAGTGGAGAGATGGGAGCATCAACCTAGCTACAAAACTTTCAACCCCAAATTGCTCTTGTCTAAAAGAAATGAAAGAACATAAGCCATAGGTGTTTTTCTCAGGAAAAATTCTCCTGTGCCCATGTGTTCAAGGCTCTTCCCCACTTTCTCTTCTGTTAAATTCAGTGTATCTGGTTTTATGTTGATGTCTTTGATCCACTTGTACTTGGGGTTTGCACACAGAGATAAGAATGGATCGATTTGCACTCTTCTACATGCTAACCACCAGTTGAGCCAGTACCATTTGTTGAAAATGCTGTCTTTTTTCCACTGGATGGTTTTACATCTTTTGCCAAAGATCAAGTGTACATAGGTATGTGGGTTCATTTCTGGGTCTTCATCTCTATTCCACTGATCTATCTGCCTGTCTCTGTATAATACTATGCAGTTTTTATCATGATTTCTCTGTAATACAGCTTGAGTTGAGGGAGGGTGACTCCCATAAACTCATAACTTTTAATCTCATGCCTTAATGTAATATTCACCCCACTTCTCATCACTGTACTGATTTAAATAAGTTCAGGTAATACAAAACAAGTATGATAAATATTATGATATTTAATATAACATGGCAGAAAGAAGCCAGAATAAACCATTCCCATAGAAAAGATTGAGTCCCCAAGATTCCAAGATGTGTCATAGTTTAAAACACCATACAATATACACAGCATAGTTTTGGTGAACCCATTAGCACTGTAGACATGGCTAAAAGAAATAACCTCAGAGACTGATGTGATTCTATCATGGAAATTTTATAACTGAAATACAGAGAGAGTAAAAAGAGAGAATGAAAATGTAAAAATTTATTATGTTTTGTGAGTGAACCAATTTCAATATAGACATGATTAGAATACTGCAAGGAGAAAAGAGACATTGACTCAGAAGAAATATTTTTATAAATTATTACAGGCTGAGAATTTTCCTATGTACAGGACACTGAAGGAGGCCACAGGATATTAAACTAATAATCCAATCATCATCTTCAGGATGCTGAAGATAAGGGTCTAAAGGTAAAGGGACGAAACCTTCCAGGGAAACTTAAGGGGAAATGCCTTGAGTTTCTGGAAACTATGGAAAGAGTTTCAAGACTCTTCTGTTCAGAAAGCAAAGACAAAAAGGAGAGAGTGTGGTAAAATATTTCAAGTGCTCACAGTAACTGCCATGTCCAAGAAAGAAGATGTTAAGGGAAGAATCTATGAAGACCAAGTACACTGGTGTACTATCTCATACATAGCAGGTCCACATGATAATGTTTGTTTATGATAATTTTATTTTACTATAAGTAATAAAAATAGTTTATTTTAATAATGTAGCAGCACACCATGTGTTTACTGAACATGACCACACAGAAAAGCCTTGTCCATATGAACATAAGAGAGGACTACAGATGTTTTTAAAAGGAACCAGACTAATCATGAAGCAGTGTACAACATTTGAAGGCAGGTTAATTATAAATTTGTGACAAACATGACAATTATAACTAGAAATTTTTACAAGGAAAATCATTGATAAAGTATAAAAGGAGAGAGAGTCGCATAAAATGTCCAGTCAGGTTCCCTGTACATAAAGAGTGAGCGTGCATAAGAGGAGACACTTTATGAATATATAGCAAATGTAAATACAGGAGATATGCTGGAATCTCACTCTATTATTAATCACGTTAAAATCAATAACTGTCTTAAAGCACCCAATTAAATACATTTATAAACAAGGCTAGCTCTGTGTTGTCTACAAGAAACAAACTATGTAGAAAGAGTGTCAAGTCAATAGCTGAGTGTCCTATAGTAATGAATGGAATCTTTAAGTTGAAATAAGTAGAGGAAACTGAGTAATAGAGATCAGGAGAGAAATCAGTGGAGCAGAAAATAGAAAAACAATGAAGAAAATCGATGATACAGAAAGCAGTCTCTTCTTGAGATGTCAATACATCTGATAGGCCTTTAGGTTAAAAATCTGAAAAGTCACAAGTTACTGACAGCAAAATGAGAAAGCATCTAAAGAAAATAAAAAGACAAGCAGCATCAGAAATGTTTCTATTGCACAGAACATTTCCATAAAATGCACAAATTTCTTAAAATTTCAAGTTATTAGATATAACACATGAAATACTTGAAATGTCTGATTTCTGTTAATATTAAATTCACAAATGATATTATTTCAAAAAAGAAATCAGAGATTTTTGTTGACCATCAGTGAGTTTTGTGAAATGTGAAAGGATTTTTCCCTGCCCCATTGCATTAAAATATTAGTGCAGCAGGAGGCCTGTGATTGGACAGGGTAAAGGGAGGCAGAGCTAAGAGTTGCAGAGACAAAGAGCATCTCGGGAGAAAGGAGACGATCCAGGATGGAGACAGTAGGAGAGGAAAAAATAGCAGATCCAGCATGGTTTTGATAGCCACAGTTTGTTATGGTATCATAAAGGATAGAATATTGGGATAATTTGTCTAATCTAGTGTAGCAGCTTTTACCATTATCAACTGGTTCTGAAACTATTGTATTCGCATCTTGTGAATTGAAAATTTATTGATAAATAAATCTGTTTGGTTAGTTGTAAGCTTCTAGAGTTTTGTTTCTACCAGGTAAGTGGGTGTTGTGGTGGCTGACTGCAGGCTGGACGTCATATGTGTGGAACTGGCATGGCAGCAAAAGGAACTTGGGAGCTCTGGCCCCACCATAGACTTGGAGGGTAGAGACAGAGCCGAAGGGGCTACAATGGAGCTGAAAGTTGCTGACATAAGCAAGGAAATGTGCCCAGTGCTTTTTTGTTTTGTTTTTTAAAATATTTCCTGCAACACTGAAACACTCAATGAAGAGATAACTTGATCTATAGAACTCAATTTGTACATTTAAATTTGCTCATCTGATGTTCATGCAGACAGCAGTATTAGGTAGGTGAACTCTGAAGGCAGCAGAAAGCCAGTGCTTTATCCTCCCAAGGGTTGTGTGTGTTTCTAGGCTCCCTGTTTTATAAAAGAGGTGTGACAGGTTTATCTTTCAGAGATATTGTATGGACTGGGCATTCCCACAATTCTTTGTGTCCTACTTTGGATTGAAGGTGCGAGTTGTGTCCTTCAGTTTATGAGAGAGCTTTCTGTGGAGGAAGCTTCCAGTACACAGTAGCATCTCTATTGTAGGAGGCAGGTGAACTTTAGAGTTGCTTCAGCACTCTACCTAATATCAGTTTTTTTTCCACCTAAAATATCTTCACATTCTCACCTTCTTCACCTTTCCATTATCTACTTACTTGATTATCTACAGCATTTGTTTTCTTTGTTAAAGTTACAGTATAAATTAGTCTCTGTGAAGCTTCTGAATTTCATTGTACTTACTATAATGATTGTTCTTCTATTTACTAATATTTTTGTACATGTCAGGATCCATGTGTTGGTACGTGTTCAAACACACATGCCATAGCACACATTAGTAATTCAATTTGCTCCATCCACCAAATGAGTCTTGGCAACTGAATACAGATTGTCAGGCTTTAGAAGCAAGCTTGGGATACAGAGCCATCTCACCTGCTCCTTAATCAGTTGAATTTCCTTTGGAAGTGCTTGGGGATTGACACCAAGGCCTCACATGCAAAGCCACTACCCTTTCACTGACTTGTATCTCTAGCCAATGCCTTTCTCAAAACCACATTTTATATTTTGCTTATTGTTTTCTACCAACACACAGCTTAATTTTTCTTGTAATTCTTTACATACAGAATTAGGCCTATAATATAGTACTTGATGTCTTAGAGCAGTAAGAAGACTGACAGAATTCAAAAGGAAACAAATTGGAAAGGAAAAGCTTTGTAGATTTTATGACCGTATACAGAAGTGGCTTGACAACTTCTACCAAGAAAGTCCCGTGCTTCATAACCATATTCAGAAAAATATGTGGATAGAAACCAACACCTTTGACAACAGCCTCAACAAAATGGCAACTAACAGACTGGGAAAAGATCTTTACCAATCCTAAATCCAATAGGGGGCTAATATCCAATATATAGAGAGAATTCAAGAAGTTGGACTCCAGAAAACCAAATAACAGTATTAAAAACAGGGTACAGAGCTAAACAAAGAATTCTCGACTGAGAAATACTGAATGGCTGAGAAACACCTAAAACGAAAAAAATTTCATCATTCTTAATTATCTTAGAAGGGGAAACAAAATACCCATGAAAGGAATTACAGAGACAAAGTTGGGAACAGAGACTGAAGGAATGACCATCAATAGACTGCTCCACTTGGGGATCCATCCCATAAACCACCACCCAACCCAGACACTATGGCAGATGCTAACAAGAGCTTGCTGACAGGAACCTGAGACAGATAACTGTCTCGTGAGAGACTCTGCCAGTCCCTGGCAAATACAGAAGTCAATGCTCACAGTCATCCATTGGACTAAGCACAGGGTCCCCAATGAAGGAACTAGAGAAAGTACCCAAGGAGCTGAACGGGTTTACAGCCCCATAGGAGGAACATCAATATGAACTAACCAGTAACCCCAGAGCTCCTTGGGACTAAACCACCAATCACAGAAAACACATGATAGGACTTGAGGCTCTAGCTGTATATTTAGCAGAGGATGGCCTAGTTGGTCATCAATGGGAGGAGAGGCCCTAGGTTTGGTGAAGGTTTTATGCCCCAGTATAGGGGAATGCCAGGGCCAGAAATGGGAGTGGATGGGTTGGGGAACAGGAAGAGGGGGAAGGGGATAGGGAATTTTCAGAGGGCAAACTAGGAAAGGGGATAACATTTGAAATGTAAATAAAGAAAATATCTAATAAAAAATAAGGAAAAAAAGAATATCAAATATCTTGGGGTAACTCAAGTGAAACAAACTACTTGTATGATAAAAATCTTCTTATATGATAAAAATATTCAAGTCCTTGGAGAAAGAAGCTGAAGAAGATATCAGAAGATGAAAAGGTTTCCAATGCTTATGAATCAGCAAGAATAATACAGTCAAAATGGCCATCCTAACAAAAACAATCTAAAGATTCCAGGCAGTCTCCACTAAAATTACAACATAAATTTTCATCACAAATCTTGACAATACCATTTCAGCTTCCTGTTTGAATTCACTGAAAACCCAGGATAATGAAAACAACACTGAACAATACAAAATGGCTGGAGGTATCACCATCCCCCATTTCAGGTTATACTGTAAAGCTACAAAAATTATAACAACATGGTATTTGTTCAAAAACACCCACAAATCCTCTATCTACATTGATGTCCTGCCTGAAATGATTTGTTAGGGCAATGGTGGCACAACACTTGTGTGAATAACCAACCAATAACTGAGCTGTCTTGAGGTCACCCATGAGATAGGACTCATACCCAACAGTGCTTGGGTGAACAAGAATCTGAGACTAGATATCTCAGGGCCCTTGACCAAAATGAAATAATACATGTCTAAAAAACATGAATAAAAGTAAAATCGAGAAAAAAACATAGTGATAAGAAGACTCCTAATGATATTCTGCTATACTCATACAACAGTGCTGTTTTCAACCATCATCAGAGGAGCTTCCTCCTCTAACACACAGGAACAAATACAGAGACTGACAGTCAGGCATCATGTCGAGAGTTGGAGAACTTGAAACACTCAGTGCTAAAAGAGCTGTCTCCATCAAATCTCTTTTCTCAGAGATCAGGGAACCCTGTAAAAGAGGAATCTGAAAGAATATAAGACCAGAAGGAACAGAGAACATCAAGAATACAAGGCTCTCTAAATTGACATGAGCAACTCACAGAGACTGAGGCAGCATGCGCATGTCCTGTCCTGATCTAAATCAGATCCTCTGTGCTTAGATTGTGACTTTCAACTTAGTGTTTTTGTCGTATCACTGTGTGTACAAATGAGTGGGTCTCTGATTCTTATGCCCTCTCTTCTGTTCTTTTCCTTCTTTTGATCTGTCTTGTCTGATTTTGATATTCTAGACTTTTGTTTATCATCTTCATTTTGGAAGAAAAATTAATGTATGAATGAGTGTAAACCTTGCAACTACAGTAAAGGTTAACAATGAAATTGTCATGAATACTTGCTGGAAGATGGAAAAATCACTTTTCACCAATTTGGTAGCCCTGGCTACCATCAACCACTGCAGAGCAAATCTTATGTTCAGGAGTACTTGACTAACAAATTGTTGATTCCATAAGTTTTGGTTGGTGGTTTTTGTTTTTATTTCTTGTGTGTGTGTGTGTGTGTGTGTGTGTTTGTGTGTGTGTGTATGTGTGCATGTATGCATGTATGTGTGTGTGTTCCTTTATGTGTTTACAGTTTGGTGGACTTATTTTCTCCTTTATAGGGGTGGGGGTGATGCTATATTTTGTTTTGTAGGTTTTGGACATTGTGTTGTATTGGTTTGTCTCCTTATATTTTGAAAAACTACTTGTCTTATTTAGTGTTTCTTTGTTGTGAAAATACACCATGACCAAGGCAAAGCATGTAATTAGGACTGGCTTACAGGTTCAGAGATTCAGTACATCATCATCATCCCAGGAAGCATCACATCGTGCAGACAGACATGGTGCGGGAGATACAAGAGCTCTACCTCATGATCTGAAGGCATACAGGAAAGGTTGACACTAAAATAATATATACAAAGAGGCCAAGAAGCTGGAATCCTGAAATTCAAATAACCCCATTAAAAAATAGAGTACAGAACTAAACAAAGAATTCTCTACTGAGGAATAGCAAAGGGCTGAGAAGCATCAGAAAAAATCTCACCTGAGGAATACCGAATGGCAGAGAAGCACCTGAAAAAATGTTCAACATCCTTAATCATCAGGGAAATGCAAATCAAAACAACCCTGAGATTCCACTTCACACCAGTTAGAATGGCTAAGATCAAAACTCAGAGGACAACAGATGCTGGTGAGGATGCAGAGAAAGAGAACACTCCTCCATTGTTGGTGGGATTGCAAGCGGGTACAACCACTCTGCAAATCAGTCTGGTGGTTCCTCAGAAAATTGCACATAGTACTACTGGAGGATCCCGCAATACCTCTCATGGGCATATACCCAGAAGATGTTCCAACTGGTAATAAGGACACATGCTCCACTATGTTCATAACAGCCCTATTTATAATAGCCAGAAGCTGTAAGGAACCCAGATGTCTCTCAACAGAGGAATGGATATAGAAAATGTGTTACATTTACACAATGGAGTACTACTCAGCTATTAAAAACAATGAATTTATGAAATTCTTAGGCAAGTGGATGTATCTGGAGGATATCATCCTGAGTGAGGTAACCCAATCACAAAAGAAGTCACTTGATATGCACTCACCTCAAAGTGGATCCCCGCAATGACACAGTTCCTCCAATAAGTCTACACCTCCTCTTAGTGCCACTTCCCATGGGTCAAGCATTCAAACTACCACCTGGGTGGGTAGGAAAGAGAAGATGATTTGATTGAACTTGGGTTAGAGGTTGTAGGTGATGAAAATATATTCAAATTTAAAAAGGTTTTAGTAATAAAAATATATAAGAAACCATTAACAAAGGCATTTGAAATAGCAGTTACACATATAAACTGATTTCTATATGCAATACAAATGAGCTACAAAATACATTTAGTATCAGATAACTTACATATTATATATTATATGTATATATATATATATATAATGCCTTATAAAACCTAGATTTTTATTTGATAATTGGTGTTTTACTTAGAACTTTAATACTGCAGTACACACAAACACACACACATACACACACATTAATCTCATTTATTTTTACATTATTTACTGGTTAGGGTTTTCCAGGATTACTAATAAAATTGGAAGCAGCAAATGAACACAGTAATCAATTCAGTTTATTTTTTTATCACAAAAAGCCCACTCAAGTTGCTGTAGTTGAGACATTGGAAGTAATGGATGTGCAGTGTGCTTTAATTTAAATATTTTATTTAGACATTTAACATTAAAGTGAACTGAATAAAATAGAAAAGTACAAGTAAAATAGGCAAATGTAATTTTTGAAGGTGCTTGATTTTTATTTCACCTGCAATGACTAATTTGTTCACTTATTCATTGGTAAAGCATTTTAAATGGCTTTTGTATCAGAACTTTAACATACATTTATAGCATGAAGTCTATAATATGCAGTGGAATCCAAGTTACATTTACTGCTCTGGTGTATCTTTGTTGTCCCTTTGAGAAGATATATCTGACAGATTCAAGAGAAGGAGAGATTGTTTGGCTGCTTGTTGCAGACATTTCTACTCCCTGCCCCCATAATTTGGTTCCATTCTAATGAGGCAGGACATGGTAGCATTAGGAGCACAGAGCAGCAGCCACTGTAGGTTGTAGACAGGAAGCACAAAAAAAGATTCCTAAGGTTAAGGGCAAGATAAAAATACACCTCTAGTGGCCTACATTCTCCAGTGACAGTTTTCTAGAACCCTCAAAATGCCATACTAAATGTGCACTAGGCCTTCAGTCCACAAGAAACAGGACACATAACATCTAAACATGGCAGTGATAGACTTGAAACTTTTTTGGTAGCAGTTCTAACAGAAGCTTGAGTTTTCCCTTTTACTATCACTGCAAATAATGTCAGGTGGCAAGGTCAGGAGAGAGAGAGAGAGAGAGAGAGAGAGAGAGAGAGAGAGAGAGAAGTGAGAGAAGTGAGAGAAGTGAGAGAAGTGAGAGAAATGAGAGAAGAGAAATGAGAGACTAACTTGGTGAATTCCAGTAGTAGACAAATTTGGTTGAAACACATAATGTGGCCAGATAACATCACAATACAAACAAAAGAGTACTTCTTTTTTAAAGACATGAAGATGTAATGGTTTGAACGCATTAGATAAATTGGCAGAGCAGCTTGTATGCAGTTGGGAAGGTTTTCCTGCCCTTGCCATAGTTCCTATTCTAGTCTACTGTATAGTCCACCTCCCCCCTAGGCCATTGTAAATACTTGCATATGGGTGTAAATCAGCTATCTATAGTTCTAAGTATCCAGTTCTTCCTTAGGTCACAAACTTCCTTCTTCCTAGAAAATGGTAAATTCCTGTGTAGGGCAGTAACTTCATTCATGCCCAGGGTCGGATCAAGGACTGCCTCGAATCTAACAGCCATATGTTAAAAAAAAAATCAATCTTTAGGAGCACTTATAATAAAACAATATTAAGGCAGAGCACACAGATCCGTTTACCAACAAAGCAAGGACATTGGAGCATTCGTTATACAGGATGCCATGGTTCCAGGAGACTAATTTTCCATGAACTTTTCTCTTCGGGACAGCACCCGGGTTTTTGGGGCCTGTTGTGCTTGTACCTACTGGAGTGGATGTAGCAGGAAACTCATAGAGGTCATCTAACATTGATATTTTTAGTTCATCTGAGGATGGAAACCGGAAGAGCAGAAGTCTTTTCAATACGGTTGCCAGGATATAGAGGTAGAGGAGGGCTCTAGACAAAATGCATCCTACAAGATATATACCTAAGTGACCCAGTTCTTCTAAGTCGTTGCCACTTCCAAAGGTTTATAGCCCTTGCCCCTGGCTTCTAAGATTAAGTGGACCTTAGGTGGAGCTGATTTTGATCCCAGTTGTTAACACTGAATTTTATCCCAGTTGGTTCCTGCCAGTCCTTCCGTGTTTGCATTCCTCTGTTTTGTGTAAGAATCCAGTAACCTCATTGTAACACCTAACTTCCCTATTTTCTTCTGTATAAAAAGTTTGATGCTCGATATGACAAGTTACATTCAGATCCAGCACACTCTCTGAGTCTGAGTCTGAGTCTGTCTGTCAATTCCCATCGACTTTATGCCCATCTGTCTGAACCTCTGATTACCATGGATTGGGGGGTGGGGAGGCGATTGGTCCCGGTCTGTGGCAGTTTCCTACTAGCTTCTTCCAACCCAAGAGCTAAGAATGAATCTTTTCTAATTTGCATTCTAGGTCTGTGACCAAACTTAAGGATGAAAGTCTATATTTCAGCTTACAGGTTATTGTCCATCAAGAAAGGAAGAGAGGGCATACATTGATGGTAGTAACTAAGAGGCAGGAAATGTGGAGATTTTTTTTTTTTAATGCTTGCATAAAGACTTACTCCTAAACCATTGTTCTTATATGGCCAGACCCAGCTGCATAGGGATGGTACTCTCCACAGTGGGCTAGGTCATTCCCCATCAATTAGTAATTGATTTGTAACCAAGAAAATTTGCCAAAGACATGCTCACAAGGCTCTCTGATGGAGAAAGTTTTTTTCAGTGAACTTCTCTTTCCTTCAAGTCCAGAACACCCCTCTTCCTAAGTATCTTTCAACCTCACTGACTGTGTCTACCCTGACTGACTGAATGGATTATTTACTTAGCCTTTTGGTATCTAAATGGACTATGTGTAGTCTTTATGTCTCATTCTGCTCAAAAATCTTCACTTCTCTTCCTATGCCAATTCTTCACCTCTTCATTAAGATGCTCCAAGCCTCTAGCCTTTCCTGACCAATGCTTATTCAGCATATGCACTTGGATATCTAATTGTTATTTAAAACATTGCATAAAAAGTCACCTACTGACTCTCTTTGTCACTAAGTTTACCCCTATTTAGAGAAGAATAACTCCATGTTCTCAGTCAAATTTTTACAGCCAACTTCCACTACTCTGTGTCTTCTGCTCACTCAGTCAGTATTTGTACTATGGCCCTACTAAGCAGTGTGTGAACATTTCTAGACTGAAGTACAATGATTAGTAAACTAGTCTAATGAAAATATAAACTCTCAGAGCTTAGGCATAAATGGATAAAGTTGTACATTAATAGCTAAAATGTAAATTGCAGGGTATTTTTAATAGGATAGTATGGGAAGAATTTGGCAAAAATGATGAATAATGAGTTTTGAATGTATAGTCTGAAAAATCAGATACCATAAAAGTATCAAGAAATTGATTGTAACTGAGCAAGGCATATGTAGGTATGGGAGCTGATGTCTGTGACATTTCTGACTAGGTAATTCAAGGCCATCAGTGTTGTAAGGACTAAACTTCAAAGCCTTATGAAGCTCATTTGAAAGTTCATAGTCCTTCCTGAACTGATTAGCACATTTTTGATGTATATATATATATATATATATATATATATATATATATATATATATATATACATATATAAAATGATGTTTTCGTTTATATCTGAAAGATGTTTAGTCAGTAAAGTGCTTGCTGAACAAGTCAAAACCTGAATTTGCTTCTCCAGCACTTGTGGACAAGGAAGGCATGGATGGTGTTGTGTATTGCTATCCTTGTTCTGAGGAAGTGGCAGCAGGAGGATCCTTGAAGTTCATCCATCTGCTTAAAAATCAACAAGCTTATGTTTATCACAAATACTATTTTTCAAAACTTGAGGGAATTGATAGTATGATACACATAGTACCAACCTTTGGCCTCTACATGCACATGAATGTGTGCACTAGCATACACAGACACACAATAAGCAAACATCCATATATACACAAATAAGCCATTACTTCATTTTGGAAAACTATAACTTCAATATGTATGTGTTTCTGTCTCCATTCAACCATGAATATTGAAAAACTATTACAATCCAAAGAATTATTAGAAATACAGGAAGAACATTACACTTAGATGATGAAAACAACTTCCAAAGTCACTTAGGATTCTATCTTTATTTCCATGCAAATTCCTAGAAGGTAAAGGGAATAATGGTACATGAATAACTAGATTAGTTCTGTTTTCTCCCCAGAAGCCTCCATATGCTTCCTGAATCACATGGAAAAAAACAAAAAACAAAAAACAAAACTGACTCTTTGCAGTGAACGTCAAGACTCCATCTGACCTAACCCTCTTCTCTTCCCCATTCTGAGCATGCCTCAATCAGAAGACCCATCATCTTGATACTGCAGGCTAATCCTTAGCTGATGAAGTGACTGAGAGGTGACTTCAAAGGCTTAAGTCATTGCTGAGTTCACAGCAGAATGAACTGTTGGAGATAGGCCTGGATATGGATCTTGCTTGTTGAAAGTAGGCTAACGGGCTCATTGATTGGAAAGCTATAATATTATCAGCTTTCTTCTTCCTTCTTCGATCCCTCTGGAACTTCATGAGAAGAAGACTTGACTTCTACCATACCCTTACACCATGATGCTCTTACCTAGCTACAGACCTAAAACAATGGACCCACCTGAGCAGAGCACTGAAAGAGTTAATCAAAATAAATACTGCCTTTATGTTATGTTATGATTAACACAAATTTCTGAAGGTGAAGTTATCAGATTACAGAATGTTCAGGCTTTCAATTGTTTATTACATACCTAAGTAACTTTTCTAAACTTCTTCTCTTTCTAATGGTTTACTCAGCAAAATGTATTGACGAATTTAACTATATACATTATTACATTTTCTTTCTTTCTTTCTTTCTTTTTCTTTCTTTCTTTCTTTCTTTCTTTCTTTCTTTCTTTCTTTCTTTCTTTCTTTCTTTCTTTCTTTCTTTCTTTCTTTCTTTCTTTCTTCCTTCCTTCCTTCCTTCCTTCCTTCCTTCCTTCCTTCCTTCCTTCTTTCTTTCTTTCTTTCTTTCTTTCTTTCTTTCTTTCTTTCTTTCTCTTCCTTTCTTTCTTTCTTTCATTCTTTTTTGAAGGTTGGAATTTTCAACATAGAGTCTCATTCTAGTCCTTCAAAAGAACATGGCACTTTGTGTAGGCCAAACTGTCCTCACATCCATGATGGTCTACCTTCCTAATTAATTTCTGCACTGATCTCCCTCACAATTATCCTGCTCTTCAAATTTATCATTCACAACACTTATTAAGTTCCAAATTGCAGAAGACCACTTGAACAATGTAACTCAGGAAGTGAGAAAATGAAAATATTCTTTCTGTGTGGACAGATAGTGATATAAGTGCATGCTTCTGGGGGCATAGCACGCACATGTGCTAAGAGGCATGCTCATGTTTGTACATGTGATGAAAGACAGAGGCCAACCTCAGGTTGATAGCCATCTTTCTTTGGAGATAGGATCTCTTCTTGGGAGCGGATCCATTTATTACGCTATATTGTCTACATAACCCCAAGGACCTCATGATGTTGGCTAGGTTGTTCCAGGGTTCTTCCTGTCTCTGTCTTCATAGTGCTGGGATTATAAATCCACAGCACCCAGTCTAATAACTGTATGTGTATGAAGCCTATTGAACTTGTGTATTCACTCTAGTGCAGCAATTTTATTACCAACTGAGCCATTTCCTTAGGAAAATAAGTTCCCTCTTGTAATTATGCTGCAAAGAACTTTCTTTAGTGATTTACAGGATTTACTTTTAACCTCCATTTATACATTTTTTGCCATTATCTGATAATTTTACCTTTTAGTAATAGAGTATATTCACTTGTCTTTCATCTGGCTCTTCATCTTTCATTTGTTCATTTGGGCATTTCTTTCTAAATGCAGTGAACATTTTGCCATTGAAAGTCTACTTTACTAGGACCCCCTGTACATAAATAGTGGCAATTACTGTGGTGTTAAGATATTAACATCTCTATTTCTCTAAACCTCTCATCCTATTTCACTGACATACTACTACAAAATGGGCAGTGCAATATATAATATGTATGTGTGTGTGTGTGTGTGTGTGTATACATATTTGCTGCAGTACACGCTGAATCTCACACCTCACCTATCCCTCACCATCTGCATTCTTAAAATGCCAATTTTGCATTATTTGTACCCCAGGAGCTACCAAGGCTTAGTGCTTAATGGACTCAAAAAATTGTTTGATAAATGCATTGATGAAAAACAATAGAGCTTTAAAGTTCTATAAAGCATTTTCAGAGTCATTATTCAATACCCAAAGACAATTGTAATAGCTGCAGTAGCAGCGGGAGAGTTTCAAGGAAGTTATACAGCCTGTAAAAAGTGCCTAATATGCAATGTGGCGAAACACAAAATATATTTCAGTTTCTACATTTCAAATATGTATCTTCAATTCATGTGTCCCACTCATTTAGTTTCTTAATGCACCTCTCACTACACTGTAAAAATATAAAAATCTTATAGAAACACTTAGCTAGCGGTGATTGAAATATTCAGTCCAAATCATTATGAGTGACTGTGTATACCTGAGCAATAGGCATGTACTCTGAATTTCATTTTCCCTATAGTCATGCTTATGGGGAATCAAAGGGAAGGCAAAACCCATTGCTGGAAATGTTGCCTTAGAAGGTCCTACTGCATTAGATGACTAGTAGAACTAAGTAGAATCATTGGGTTTTCAAAAAAAAAAAAAAGATTTCACTGTAGTCATCACAAGAGTTTAAAGAAATCCATTTAGATACAAAGATGTAAAAGTGTCACAATTATCCTGGAACACAGAACCAGGAGGCATCACAGCACGTGTTGGTACATTTAGAAACACTGTAGTTTGTTCCCTGAGAACATTCTTTTTCCATTCTCTGTGTTGGAATAAAACTGTTTCTCCACTCTAGCAGTCTATAGATTGCTCAGTAGATTATGACTCAAAGGCCATCCAATGGGGTACTTTGGAAGAGAAAGCTCCCCATAGGCTCAGATGATTGAATACTTGGCTTCCAGTTTAATGGCACTATTTGGATAGGTGTGGGAGGTGTGACTTTCTGGAGAAATTTTCTCTGGGGTTGGGCATTGAAGTTTCAGAGTGTGGGCCATTCTTAGCATCTCTCTCTCCCCTCTCCCCTCTCCCCTCTCCCCTCTCCCCTCTCCCCTCTCCCCTCTCCCCTCTCCCCTCTCCCCTCTCCCCTCTCTCCTTTCTCCTCTCCCCTCCCTCCCATCCTCCCACCCTCCCTCCCTCCCTCCTTCTCTGACATTCTTGTTGTTTGCAGTTCAAGATGGGTAATCTCAGCTTGGTACTGCAGAAACCATGTCTGCTTCATCCCTGAAATGACAGACTTTCATCACTCTAGAAACATAAGCCCAAATAAACACTTCCTTCTTCAAGTTTCTTTAATCATGATGTTTTATCACAGCAGCAAAAAGTAACTAAAACATTGGGAAAGCTTTGTACTGCCCAATTTGGCTTGTATGGAAAATGTGTGCCAATGCTGTTTGTTGGTTAGAATTATCTGGAAAATTTCATCCACACCACCCACTTCAGGATGTACAAGATGTTCTAAGTGTGTATGCATATGAAGTGGTGGGGGGAGTGTCTACAATTCCTCAGAAAGATGAGTGCTATACTGTGCCAAGTTTGCATGGATACTACTAAGCAAAACTATCACTCAGCACGAGCTCACTTTACAGATTAGCTGTTAAGAATCCAAGAATCAAAAGAAACACGCTTATCCATATATTGTTCTATTTAATTCTTCCCTATGATTTCTTTTGTTTTTCTCTCAAATGAGAAATATTTGTCAAACACACAGACACAAATACATGCACATGCACACACATAAGCACACATACAGGCACACACACACAAGAACACAAACACACAGATATGTTAAAATGGGACTCTTTTTACTTAAATTTATGCAAGACTATAATGTATGGCATCCAAAATGAGCATACAGCCCTGGCTTTTTAATTTCCCTTCAGAAGAGATCTGTGAGTTCCTGATAGAAAGATTGAAATCCCAACTAGGATTGTACATATGTCTATTTATTCTTGGAATTCTAATGGTTTTATATGTTAGGGATTACCATGTTATATTGTTGAATAGAACTTTTATTCTGAAATTTCCTTTGTAGTCCCTTGCTTTTGGCTTTTCATCTTTAAAGTCATCCTTACCCACTTAACTTCAATACAGATATGTATAGAAAGCATGAATGCATGTGTGTGTGTGTGTCTGTGTCTATGAATTTCACTTTCAAACATGTATATTTTTCATTCTGTTCACTTCTAGGCTGCCCAAAATCCCATAGAACTTATGGTAACCACCATGCCACTCCCTCTGAAATGACATTTGCTTATTTTATTTGAAGCAAGTTGCTTGTCCATATAGAAATTCCATAAGAACATTTTACTTTGTTTTACTTTGACCTTAAGTTGGCATGTTGGGATGATTTTCTACCGCTGGATTTACTGAAATGCTTTGCAGGTTTCTTTATCTCATTTCTTTCATTTTGTTCCTTGTGTCCTTTTCTTGACTTTTTGTAGATAAAGGTGACTTTTTTTCCTATTTAATTTTAAATTGTAGAGATTACATTTTTGTAAGAAGTTTTAAGAATTAAAACTAAATTGAGATTTTTGTAATAAAAAAATCCCTGTGATTATCCAGGTGAATTTGTGTATTTATAAACATATTTTCTCTAAGTTTTAAAATATCACATTATTATATGGAAATCCATCCTTTTTTGTTTCTCCTTGTATTGCTTTCATTATTTTGATACTTGTTTACTCTATTTTGTAAGGTCTACGTGAGCACTCTGTCTAGGCAGTGTTAGAGTGTGAGGCCAAGTAAAGCTTATTACTTATGCTATGCACTCTGGGGCATGTGTGCCATTTCATCTCTCAGAATGTTGAGCTACACGAATCAAGACTTTGGACCTAACCTGGACTATACAGGTAGACTATGTCTTAAGTAGTGTAAGACAGAACAAGCAAAGTAAAATAGGAATTCAGTAACTATTGATATTCCTTCCTATCTTACGTAAAACAACTAACTAGAGCTTATCATTTTAATCCATATAGAACAATAATGTGGAGCCTCAAAGTCTAGATTTGTTTTCATGTTATTATTATTATTACTTTTGCTGTTGTTGTTGTATATAAATCAAATGAGCCAATTTTAGGTAACATCATGTGGCTTTGAGAGTTTTTATTTACCTCAATTATGTCCGATTTATATTCATACGATGTAAGCTTTAGAAGACTCAGAGTTGAGTGAGGAGTGATCTTTGTGTTTAGATGCTGTATTGGCTAGTTTTGTGTCAACTTGACACAGCTGGAGTTATCACAGAGAAAGGAGCTTCAGTTGAGGAAATGCCTCCATGAGATCCAACTCTAAGGCATTTTCTCAATTAGTGATCAAGGGGGAAAGGCCCCTTGTGGGTGGGATCATCTCTGGGCTGGTTGTCTTGGGTTCTATAAGAGAGCAGGCTGAGCAAGCCAGTAAAGAACATCCCTCCATAGCTTCTGCATCAGCTCCTGCTTTCTGACCTGCTTGAGTTCCAGTCCTTCATCCTTTGGTGATCAACAGCAGTATGGAAATGTAAGCCGAATAAACCCTTTCCTCCCCAACTTGCTTCTTGGTCATGATGTTTGTGCAGGAATAGAAACCCTGACTAAGACAAATTGGTACCAGCAGAGTGGGGTATTCCTGTGACAACCTGACCATGTTCTGGGGAGGACTGTGGAAGGACTTTGGAACTTTGGGCTTGAAGATCCATCCATTGTTAAGAGCTTTGTCAGATGTTGTGTAGGAACTTGGAAGATAATGTTGAGAACACTGCAGAAGATGGAGGTCTGGTTTGTGAAATTTCAGAGGGAAAATTAAAGACTCTTTTCAGGGCCATTGCTGTTTTGATTGTGAAGATTCTGTGTAGTTCTGGTTAGCTGGGGCTGAAGAATCAGCTGTGATTAACAAGATACCAGAACTACCAAAGCAAAAACTTTGCATTACTGGGAGGGACTACTGATACTGGTTAGCTGGAGCTAAGAAATTGGCGGTGATTAAGAAGAGACCAGTATCATTGAGGTGACATCTTCTGGGAAGTGTTTTCTGAAAGCACAAAGAGGCTGTGTTCCAGAGATGGCCAAGGTTGTACTCCTGCTGCAGCGGGACTCGGTAATGTGTAAGGGTCACCCAGGTGGTACTGGTTTTGAAGGCATGACGGGGTCACACAGAGCAGCTGAGGCTCGGCACTGTGAGAGGCCATGGAAGGCCATTGGTGAAGGTGCAGCCTCAGTTGCAATTGGAGGCCCAGGACTGAAGGGGTCATGCAGTGTTTTTGGAGATGCCAGTGCCATGCGATGACCACCAAGAGCAGCAGCAGAACTGGAGTACAGGCAGCTGGAGCCTAGAGGATGATGCGTGTGCTACAAAGGGCATGGCTGGAGAAGTGACCCAAGCCCTTGGAGGAGCCCAGAAGATCATGAGTTGGATCCCAGACATTGGACGGTTGGAGATTGATTTTTGCTTTTGATTGTGACTGTGCCCTGATATTTTCCCTCTTGAAGGAAGGTGGTGCCCACAGTTAAGAGACTTTTAATTTAAAAAGACTTTGGATTTTTAAAAGAGATGGATATTTTAAAGAGATTGAAAATTTAAGAATATGTAAAGACTGTGGGACATTTAAAGTTATTTAGACCTTGGGGATGAATAAGAATGTAAGGGTTGAGGCTTACTAGAGATGTGTTTGTGTGTCAAGTTGACAAGGGGTCAGTTGTATTGGCTAGTTTTGTGTCAACTTGACACAGCTGGAGTTATCACAGAGAAAGGAGCTTCAGTTGAGGAAATGCCTCCATGAGATCCAACTCTAAGGCATTTTCTCAATTAGTGATCAAGGGGGAAAGGCCCCTTGTGGGTGGGACCATCTCTGGGCTGGTTGTCTTGGGTTCTATAAGAGAGCAGGCTGAGCAAGCCAGTAAAGAACATCCCTCCATGGCCTCTGCATCAGCTCCTGCTTTCTGACCTGCTTGAGTTCCAGTCCTGCATCCTTTGGTGATCAACAGCAGTATGGAAATGTAAGCCGAATAAACCCTTTCCTCCCCAACTTGCTTCTTGGTCATGATGTTTGTGCAGGAATAGAAACTCTGACTAAGACAGATGCCCTACGGAAATATCATATTTTTACCTTTTATCGACCTTCTATTAAATTGAAATTTTAAACTCAATTTTATTCCCTTCATTTAACATTATTATAAAAGCACGTTGTGATAATTTTCCTACATATCTGATTTATTTGGTTATATGTTTTGTTTTGTTTCGTATTTACTTCCTTAATTAGAGGTGCATGAATGCATATCTGGTTGAAGTGTTACCTATGAAATTTCAAGCAAATGGGTTTCTTCTTCATTTCCCCCCTAAAAGCAATTCAGTGAGATACCACTGCGGTCAATTTTCACTATTGATATTAGTTAATTTCTAGAAAGCTAACATGGAGCCTGAATTAATAATTGATCATTTCCTCTAAGGGGGATACATTCATAGCATTGCATCAATCAAAATATAACATTATTTTGTATGCATTTCTGTTCAAAATAATCATACCCAGAGTTCATTAATTAGTACTGAATCTACAGTCAATACCCCTACAACTCATGTCAAAACAGCTTGTCAACTACCCACATTTTCTCTAATGTACTTCATGGAATTTTGTATTTAAGACTACCACAAAACTATTAGTGAAATGATTAGGTGCAATTTTAATCAGTAATATATATATATATAATTTTTAAAAGTGTGACTGAAAGTTGAAAGAAGGTAGCATCTAGGAGTAACTAGGAAAGGTGAATACAAGTTTCGATGCATTTCTCATAACCATGGATAGCCCCAAAGTGTCATTAGTAAATGTTTTTTCTAAATTTGTTATTGTATGAGTGAATATGCAAATACAGCCATCATGAATAATGAGGGCTAATTTTATATTCCTGAAGACTTGACTTGATATTAGGAGTTTTCATTAATGATGTATATGGCATCATGAAGGTCCTTTCGTTGCTGCTTAGATGGCCACCCTGCTGCAGGAGAGGGACATATTATTGGGGCCAGTGCCAGAAGGTTCTGTTTCCAACATGGAGCACACAATATTATCTTCTGAAATACACAGTGTACACTTTTGTTTCATATGTTCCAATGTCTAGCTATTCATGAAGGAGTAGTCTATTTGTCAAATAGATTATAGCCATGAAAGTTAATCAATAATTCATATCTATTTAAAAAAGAAAAGCAATAAATCAAATAGGCCAGGACTCACCACTTAAATTTGCAATCCCTCTTAGTCGCACAGTAACTCTATAACTGATTATATTTTTTTCTTACTTTGCCAAACAGAAATTCCAGCCTCAAAAGGTAACTCAATTTGTCTATGGATATATAGATGAGAGGAATGGAAGTGGCATGTAAAGGCAGTTGTGTGAGACTGCAAAGTTCATGGCCTTCCTTGCCTCACTGTCTCTCTGATGGTGACTCCATCACAGAACTGCTTTTTGTTTGTGTGTAACCTCACAGTACTCTATTACTTCTTGGCATTGTAGTGTATTCTTTTAGCTTTGAAACGTCTAAAAGCAAGGAATTATTTTCTTTGCGAAACTCATTCATGAAATAATCTGCTATAGGGCACATTGCATCATGTGTAAAAAATTAGGCAATCAGACATTTCTCAAATAATTAGCAACTTCTATGTGTTCGATGAAATCAATCTCCGTATTCTCTTTCTATTGCTTATTTAACATTTATAAACACATCTCCACAATCAGAAGAATGCTAATGATATATTCAACAAGTTCTGATAATCTTATACTTCTAGTTTGAACACATATACAAATATATAATCATATACAAATATACCTTTTAAATTTTGTGTTAATTAAATATAGATATATTGCATTAATTTTGAGTGTCTATGTTCTTTGAATTCAGTTCATACATGCAACACTAGTTATTTTGGATTAAAATAGCAAAATCAATTTTTCCATTTAAGAATTATCAATCATGTCATAAAATGTTTAATAAAACCATTCTTATTTATAATCACATTACAACTGTCAAAATACTTTTTTTCAAATCCATGTTCAGTTTTTTTAATTGTTGCAATAGTATGAGTGTCTTCTGAAATAAAGAAACAAGCCTGAAGTCACTTATGAATTCAATTTCTCTATCTGTTTACTCTATTAGAGTAGATAGTCTGTATTTGAATTTCAGTAAGTTTATGCTTTTGAGGGTTAAAAACTTGTTAATTCACCAAGAGTTTAACTTCATGAAATAAGTGGAAGGGTTCCGGAGAAAAGGCGCAGAATCACAGCTGTATTTTCTGTTGTAATAAATACATAAGAACATCATTTCAACAAAAAAAAAAAAAAGAAAAAGAAATAAGTGGACTCTACAGGAATATCTCAGAAGTGTTGGGAGAAAATTTCATTTCATAATTAACTTTATGTATTTATTTAATCACATTGAAGAAGGCTTAGGAATTGGTTAAACTCTATTCTTGATGTGTCTATTAGGGCCTGTTTCTAAGAGATGGCACACATATCAGTGTATTGGCTAAGGATATCTGCCCTTATCATAAGTAGGCAATATTCAAATGGCCCCTAGACAGGAACTGGAAGCAATAGAAAGGTGAATATTTGCACTTCCAGTGCTTGAAAAACTTCATCACCTTCTCTTTGAAATTTGCTGTACAAGAAATCTTAAGGCTCTTAAGAATTTGACCTCATGATTAAAGTCATTCCTTGTCTGATGCTTTTGCTCTAAACTGGTCTGTGCTACCCAAATGCCACATACCTGGGTTTCCAGAGTTCATATAAGTAGCTGTGATGCTCAGCTTCTGTGTTCTTGTGAACTAATCTCTCTAATGGCATTTCAATATACCTATCATCTACATATCGATTATTGATCTATCTAGTATTTCTATATAACTAACATTTATATTCTATCAATCTAATTGTTTTGGCTTTCTTCTTCAAATAATAATAATAAATATATTCTTTATTGCCACAGAATTCTTTTAAGAATTATTTAATACCTATATCCATTTTTATTTGAATTTTGTTTTGTTCAATTAATTATAATAGTTCCAGTTTTATCCATCATAAGGTTAACCTTTATTATTATTATTATTATTATTATTATTATTATTATTATTATTATTATTATTATTATTGAGACAGGGTTTCTCTGTATAGCCCTGGCTGTCCTGGAACTCACTCTATAGACCAGGCTGGCCTCGAACTCAGAAATTCTCCTGCCTCTGTCTCCCAAGTGTTGGGATTAAAGGCGTGCACCACTACTGTCCAGCTTTTTTAACCTTTAAATTTTATGTAGTAAAAAATTACACACCTTATTTATAATGTTTCTTCTTGACTTTACAAATAACTAATTTTAAAATGGACATTCTATATAGATTAATATTTTCCTGCTTTGTTCGGTTGATGATAGTCCATCAATACCATTATTTATTTTGATGCTCTTATTAAAAACAATTTATATCTTTTGTACTTTCTTCTCAGATAAATTATTCTATGAAAATTATTCACTTTCATGTGGCCAATGGAGAAAAGTCTATTTTAATGTGGCATTTTTTCTCTCTCATAGAGTAAACTACCTATTCAAAGAATCCTTCCTAATTCTAGTAGGAAAATAATATTTACAATTTGGACTTTTGCTTCAATAAAATCATTGATTTTGGTTATCATTAATTACAAATCTTTAAGAGAAAGAACATTTCTTATAGTGAAAGTGAAAACTAATCTTGTATGTAAGTGCTTATCCATGTGCTTGGTGCATTTTCTTCATATTGGTTACCTCTTTTCTTATGGTAGAAGCACATACCATTTAAGATATTGATGTCATTTCTACGTTTCTTCATCCTCTTAATGGCTATTAATATGTATCTATCTCTCACAGGTTGACTGGCAATATTTCTAGATCCAAGTATATTTAGCTCTGATTGTACATTCAAATTCTAAAAACCTATTCTTCATTGGCATTTAAATCAAGGATATGAATAAGAAATACTGCACAATATTTCCATATGTCAAGTCCAAACACAAAGATATAAATAAATAAGCCATTTGAGATACTGACAAAGCAGACCCCAGCAGTCTCGCTTTAACTGCTCTACTGAAACCAATCTCCTACCGGTTTTGGTTATGTGGCAGCAATTGGACCACATGCCAGACCAGCTTCTTTTCAGTATTCCAAAGAATTCTAAATGTGAATCCTGCCATTCCTTAATAGTATGAACAAAACATTTCATTTAATTAACATTTGACAATCCAAGGAATAACCAGTTCCATATACTCACTTTCAAATATTTTACTTAAGACACACCTAGTAATAGTTGTGTATAGTTGAATACTTTAGATTCATATGAAAGACAGCCATCACTGTGTTTATTCTCTTTTGCCAGTATCCATTGAACCTTAGTTGAATAATCTGTATCTATCTGCTTGCAAGCTAGGAATTTACTTCTTTCTACATCTAAGGTGCTATGCTTGAAAGCCCGAGGTGCAGATGAGCAGCCTGATGCATTTTCTTTCCCTTGAAGCTTGAAGCTTTGTAACAGAACAAGAGAAAGCTTAGTATTTCTTTCTTTTTTAAAAAAAGATTTATTCATTTATTATATGTAAATACACTGTAGCTGTCTTCAGACACACCAGAGGAGGTCATCAGATCTCCTTATAGATGGTTGTGAGCCACCATGTGGTTGCTGGGATTTGAACGCAGAACCTCCAGAAGAGCAGTCAGTGCTCTTAACTGCTGAGCCATCTCTCCAACCCTTAGCATTTCTTTTATTTGAATATGCTTGATCCCTTCCAGAGCTCATGTTGACATTTGGATTTTTCTTTTTTCTTTTCGTTTTTCTTTCTTTGTTGGTGTGTTTTGTTTTGTTTCGTTTTGTTTGGATTGGGGGAATGAGTGAGTGGGTAAATTGTATGTGGCACAAACTTGAAGACTGACATTTAAATCCCCAACTGCTTCTTAAAACTCACAACAGCATGGCGTCTAGCCTGTGGCTCCAGTCCTTGGAAGGAATAGGAGGGAGTCCCCAGGGGACACCTAATTGGGAAAAGACAATGCAAAGCAGAGTTCTGGGTTACCTGGGGACCAAGTTATTACAGAGGAGAGTGATCATGGAAGACACTCAACCTCTGGCCTCCACATGAATGTGGAGACCCCTTCAAACCCCCACCCTTGTGAATATCCATACATGCATACATTCTTATTAAAAATGTTTCTCAATGAAACTTTATAAAGGGGGTGAAAGCTTTAAAAGACGATGAGTAGCTCAGTCTCCATCTGGGTCCCCCAACAACTGGAGCAGAGGCTCTGCCCTAAAGAGCAGAGGCTCAGTAGCAGAGGATGTGTGCCTGATCTGATGCACCAAGGTAGGCGGATACCCAGGGTAGCCCACCCTCTCAGAGGAGATTATGGGTAATGTAGCAAGGGACTCTGTTGGGTGGCAGCATTCGGGATGTAGGTAGATAGATAGATAGATAGATAGATAGATAGATAGATAGATAGATAGATAGATAGATAGACAGACATAGGGATGTTGTGGGATGCAATTGAATGAGTGGTTCTGAATGTAGTTTCAACAAATCCACAACATACCTGAGAAAATCTTTTTCATTTATGCTGATTCCCTTCTGCAGTGCTTGGATAAGCATGGCCCTCTTGGGCTCATATATTAATGCTTAGTCCCTAGATACATTTAACAGTTTGGGAAAGACAATGTGGCATAGCCTGTTAAAACAGCTGTGTCACTGGAACTTAGAGCTGTCAAAAGCCTATGGCATTTCCAGTTAGCACTTTGGGTCTTTTTGTCTTGCAGACCAAGACATAAGGTTTCAGCCATGGCTCCAGTGCCATGTCTGCCAGTCTTCTGCTATGGTCTTGGATATGATAGTCATGGACAGAAATCTTTTCAAACTATGAACCATCGATAAACTGTTCTGTAAGCTTTCTGGGTCATGGTGTTTTGTCACTGCAGTAGAAAGTAACTAAGACACTTTCTAATTTCACCAATGTAATGATATAAGACTCTCAGATAAAGATGCCCAATCTTCGATATTTATCTTTAAGTACACTGAAATAAATAAATAAATAAATAAATAAATAAATAAATAAATAAATGTACTTTCCTGTATAAATTATCAGTTTAATATAGTCTGCTATATCAACATAAACATCCATCACCATATAAGCACACACACATGCACAAACATGCATGCTCTTATGACGAGGGAGGGAGGGAATAAGCAAAAGAGGAAGAGGGAGAGACACAGAGAAAGAGTTGAGACTCAGGCATAATAGGCACATTGTAATGAAATTATTCCATAAGTGCCATTAAATTCCTGTGGATGGACAGCTGGAAAAGAGAGGAAGAGGCACGTATTGGATAGTCCTCTAGGGAGTCAGCTTTTGATGTAATAGCATATGAGTCTGAATAGGAGATTTCTGCTAATCAGAGGTTTTGCATTTATTTTGAAGATATTTTGAATTACTGAACTGACAATAAAATACCCAGTTTAATATTTTGTAAGAAACCTCTGTATTGCCCATAAATAATTCATTTAGGGACAAGTAGGTTTCTAAATTCCATATGCAAAATGCTATAAAAATACATTCCCATTTGTAAAGTAGAATGCCATTCATCCAGTAGGAAAATATACATAACTATTGTTATTGATTATGCAAATACTTTTGAATTACATTTAGTTCAAAATTATAATATCTGGACATGACACCATGCCTGTTCCATGTGAAGCTGCTAAGAACATTATACATGTTTACACCTGAAAATTCAAGCAAAGCTTCTTCCGATAAGAAGAGGATAATATTCAAACAAGCTGTAACCTGCACAGATGCACAGCATTTGAGGCATCTTTGCAATCATTACTGATGTCTACATCAGGTCAAATTCTAGAAAGCAGGCTCATCAGTGAGGAAATCTTGAAGCAAAGCTAGACTGGGGGCAACATTAGACCCATCCTTTCCTCTATCCTTTCACTCTCTGAGCGCCTACATAGGGTCAGCTGTGAGTGTTGATGATATTTTTATGCTAATAGAACAAATTCTAAAGAACGATAGAAGAAAAACCAAAAGCAAAGCACTCCTAACTAATTCTGCAAACTCTCTCCGGGAGTGACTGCAATCTGTGTGAGGCAGGAACTCCAAGTGACATAAAGTACAATTAAAAGCTGTAGAGTGGGACAATACCTTGTGAGAAAATGTAATTCCTCTCTCCTCAGCATCTCAGAAAGGGAGGTTCGAAGTCAGTTTCTTCCCCATGGTAAGATTCTGTGGGGAAAAAAAAAGATGTATATGAAAAAAGAAAGAGATGACAATTTTTTTTTGTCATTCTGTGGCTTGTGTTACTTTAAATAGGCTTTTGGAGGCCTATCTTTAAAGTGTTTCTAGTTTCAAATCAGAAACTTAAAAATCTAGGAAAAAAGGAAGAAAGTGAATACACTCCTATGCAGACAGTCTAAATAATGAAGCGTTCATCTGTTAGGCAGAGAATTAGAAAATTCTAGACATATAAAGTTTTATGAGATTCCAGTAGGTATAACTGAAATAAAATGCTTTTCACATTCTTATTATTTAGCTTTCTCCTTTTTTTTAATTTGTTTTATTTTTTTTTAATTAGGTATTTTCCTAGTTTACATTTCCAATGCTATCCCAAAAGCCCCCCATACCCACCCCCCCCAACCCCCTACCTTCCCACTCCCCCTTTTTGGAACTGGCCTTCCCATGTACTGGGGCATATAAAGTTTGCAAGTCCAAAGGGCCTCTCTTTCCAGTGATGGCTGACTAGGCCATCTTTTGATACATATGCAGCTAGAGACAAGAGCTCCGCGGTACTGTTAGTTCATACTGTTGTTCCACCTATAGGGTTGCAGTTCCCTTTAGCTCCTTGGATACTTTCTCTGGCTCCTCCATTGGGGGCCGTGTGACCCATCCAATAGCTGACTGTGATCATCCACTTCTGTGTTTGCTAGGCCCCGGCATAGTCTCACAAGGGACAGCTATATCTAGGTCCTTTCAGCAAAATCTTGCTGGTGTATGCAAAGGTGTGAGCGTTTGGAAGCTGATTATGGGATGGATTCCTGGATATGGCAATCACTAGATGGTCCATCCTTTCGTCACAGCTCCAAATTTTATCTCTGTAACTCCTTCCATGGGTGTTTTGTTCCCATTTCTAGGAAGGGGCAAAGTGTCCACACTTTGGTCTTCGTTCTTCTTGAGTTTCATGCATTTAGCAAATTGTATCTTATATCTTGTGTATCCTAAGTTTATGGGCTAATATCCATTTATCAGTGAGTACATATCATGTGAGTTCTTTTGTGATTGGGTTACCTCACTCAGGATGATGCCCTCCAGGTCCATCCATTTGCCTAGGAATTTCATAAATTCATTCTTTCTAATAGCTGAGTAGTACTCCATTGTGTAAATGTACCACATTTTCTGTATCGATTCCTCTGTTGAGGGGCATCTGGGTTCTTTCAAGCTTCTGGCTATTATAAATAAGGCTGCTATGAACATAGTGGAGCATGTGTCCTTCGTACCGGTTGGGACATCTTCTGGATATATGCCCAGGAGAGGTAATGCAGGATCCTCCGGTAGTACTATGTCCAATTTTCTGAGGAACCGCCAGACTGATTTCCAGAGTGTTTGTACAAGCTTGCAATCCCACCAAAAATGGAGGAGTGTTCCTCTTTTTCCACATCCTCGCCAGCATCTGCTTTCACCTGAATTTTTGAACTTAGCCATTCTGACTGGTGTGAGGTGGAATCTCAGGGTTGTTTTGATTTGCATTTCCCTGATGATTAAGGATGTTGAACATTTTTTCAGGTGCTTCTCTGCCATTCGGTATTCCTCAGGTGAGAATTCTTTGTTCAGCTCTGAGCCCCATTATTTTAATGGGCTTATTTGATTTTCTGGAGCCCGCTTTCATGAGTTCTTTATATATATTGGATATTAGTCCCCTATCCGATTTGGGATAGATAAAGATCCTTTCCCAATCTGTTGGTGGTCATTTTGTCTTATTGATGGTGTCTTTGCCTTGCAGAAGCTTTGCAATTTTATGAGGTCCCATTTATCAATTCTCGATCTTACAGCACAAGCCATTGCTGTTCTATTCAGGAATTTTTCCCCTGTACCCATATCTTCGAGGCTTTTCCCTGCTTTCTCCTCTATAAGTTTCAGTGTCTCTGGTTTGATGTGGAGTTCCTTAATCCACTTAGATTTGACCTTAGTACAAGGAGATAGAAATGGATCAATTCTCATTCTTCTACATGATATCCACCAGTTGTTCCAGCACCATTTGTTGAAAATGCTGTCTTTTTTCCACTGGATGGTTTTAGCTCCCTTGTCAAAGATCAAGTGACCATAGGTGTGTGGGTTCATCTCTGGGTCTTCAATTCTGTTCCATTGGCCTACTTGTCTGTCACTATACCAGTACCATGCAGTTTTTATCACAATTGCTCTGTAGTACAGCTTTAGGTCAGGCATGGTCAGAGGTTCTTTTATCCTTGAGAAGAGTTTTTGCTATCCTAGGTTTTTTGTTATTCCAGATGAATCTGCCGATTGCCCTTTCTAATTTGTTGAATAATTGAGTTGCAATTTTGATGGGGATTGCATTGAATCTGTAGATTGATTTTGGCAAGATAGCCATTTTTCTATATTGATCCTGCCAATCCATGAGCATGGGAGATCTTTCCATCTTCTGAGATCTTCTTTAATTTCTTTCTTCAGATACTTGAAGTTCTTATCATACAGATCATTCACTTCCTTAGTTACGGTCATGCCAAGGTATTTTATATTATTTCTGACTATTGAGAAGGGTGTTGTTTCCCTAATTTCTTTGTCAGCCTGTTTATCCTTTGTGTACAGAAAGGCCATTGACTTGAGTTAATTTTATATCCAGCTACTTCATTGAAGCTGTTTATCAGGCTTAGGAGTTCTCTGGTGGAATTTTTAGGGTCACTTATATCATATCATCTGCAAAAAGTGATATTTTGACTTCTTCCTTTCCAATTTGTATCCCCTTGATGTCCTTTTGTTGTCGAATTGCTCTGGCTAGGACTTCAAGTACAATGTTGAATAGGTAGGGAGAGAGTGGACAGCCTTGTCTAGTCCCTGATTTTAGTGGGATTGTTTCCAGCTTCTCACCATTTACTTTGATGTTGGCTACTGGTTTGCTGTAGATTGCTTTTATCATGTTTAGGTATGGGCCTTGAATTTCTGATCTTTCCAAGACTTTTATTATGAATGGGTGTTGGATTTTGTCAAATGCTTTCTCTGCATCTAACGAGATGATCATGTGGTTTTTGTCTTTGAGTTTGTTTATATACTGGATTATGTTGATGGATTTCCATATATTGAACCATCCCTGCATCCCTGGGATTAAACCTACTTGGTCAGGATGGATGATTGTTTTGATGTGTTCTTGGATTCAGTTAGCAAGAACTTTATTGAGGATTAAGTTCTCTATCTTTTTGGGGTCTTTTTGTGGTTTAGGTATCAGAGTAATTGTGACTTCATAGAATGAGTTGGGTAGAGTACCTTCTGTTTCTATTTTTTGGAATATTTTGTGAAGAACTGGGGTTAGATGTTCTTTGAAGGTCTGATAGAACTCTGCACTAAACCCATCTGGTCCTGGGCTTTTCTTGTTTGGGAGACTATTAATGACTGCTTCTATTTCTTTATGGGATATAGTACTGTTTATATTATTAACCTGATCTTGATTTAACTTTGGTACCTGGTATCTGTCTAGAAACTTGTCCATTTCATCCAGGTTTTCCAGTTTTGTTGAGTATAGCCTTTTGTAGAGGGATCTGATTGTCTTATGGATTCTTTCAGGATCTGTTGTTATGTTTCCCTTTTCATTTCTGATTTTGTTAATTAGGATGCTTTCCCTGTGTCCTCTAGTGAGTCTGGCTAAGGGTTTATCTATCTTGTTCATTTTCTCAAAGAACCAGCTCCTCGATTGGTTGATTCTTTGAATAGTTCTTCTTGTTTCCACTTGGTTGATTTCACCCCTGAGTTTGATTATTTCATGCCTTCTACTCCTCTTAGGTCAATTTGCTTCCTTTTGTTCTAGAGCTTTTAGGTGTGTTGTCAGGCTGCTAATGTGTGCTCTCTCTAGTTTCCTTTTGGAGACACTCAGAGCTATGAGTTTTCCTCTTAGAAATGCTTTCATTGTGTCCCAGGAGTTTGGGTATGTTGTGGCTTCATTTTCATTAAAGTCCAAAAAGTCCTTAATTTCTTTCTTTATTCCTTCCTTGACTGAGGTATCATTGAGAAGTGTGTTGTTCAGTTTCCATGTGAATATTGGCTTTCTATTATTTATTTTGTTATTTAAGATCAGCCTTAGTCCATGGTGATCTGATAGGATGCATGGGACTATTTCAATATTTTTATATATGTTGAGGCTTGTTTTGTGACCAATTATGTTGTCAATTTTGGAAAAGGTACCATGAGGTGCTGAGAAGAAGGTATATCCTTTTGTTTTAGGATAAAATGTTCTGTAGATATCTGTCAGGTCCATTTGTTTCATAACTTCTGTTAGTTTCACTGTGTCCCTGTTTAGTTTCTGTTTCCATGATCTCTCTATTGGTGAAAGTGGTGTGTTGAAGTCTCCCACTATTATTGTGTGAGTTGCAATGTGTGATTTGAGCTTTACTAAAGTTTCTTTAATGAATTTGGCTGCCCTTGTATTTGGAGCATAGATATTCAGAATTTAGAGTTCCTCTTGGAAGGTTTTACCTTTGATGAGTATGAAGTGCCCCTCCTTGTCTTTTTTGATTACTTTGGGTTGGAAGTCGATTTTGTTAGATATTAGAATGGCTACTCCAGCTTGTTTCTTCACACCATTTGCTTGTAAAATTGTTTTCTAGCCTTTTACTCTGAGGTAGTGTCTGTCTTTTTCCCTGAGATGAGTTTCCTGTAGGCAGCAAAATGTTGGGTCTTGTTTGTGTAGCCAGTTTGTTAGTCCATATCTTTTTATTGGGGAGTTGAATCCATTGATATTCAGAGATATTAAGGAAAAGTAATTGTTGCTTCCTGTTAGTTTTGTTGTTAAATTTGTCATTCTTTTCTTGTGGCTGTCTTCTTTTAGGTTTGTTGAAGGATTATCTTCTTGCTTTCTGTCCTTGTATTGTTTTTTTTTTTCTGTTATTATCCTTTGAAGGGCTGGAGTCATGGAAAGATAATGTGTGAATTTGATTTTGTCTTGGAATACTTTGGTTTCTCCATCTATGGTAATTGAGAGTTTGGCTGGGTATAGTAGCCTGGGCTAGAATCTGTGTTCTCTAAGTGTGTGTATAACATCTGTCCAGGCTCTTCTGGCTTTCATAGTCTCTGGTGAAAAATCTGGTGTAATTCTGACAGGCTTGCCTTTATATGTTACTTGAACCTTTTTCCCTTACTGCCTGTAGTAGTCTATCTTTATTTAGTGCATTTGTTGTTCTGATTATTACGTGTTGGGAGGAATTTCTTTTCTGGTCCAGTCTATTTGGAGTTCTGTAGGCTTCTTGTTTGTTCATGTGCATCTCTTTCTTTAGATTTGGGAAGTTTTCTTCTATAATTTTGTTGAAGATATTTGCTGGTCCTTTGAGGCTATGTGTTCACATATAGAGCCTCAAGAGAAGTAATGGTCCAGTCAGCTACATGACAAGAGCCCAACAATTACAATTTAGAGCATGTGATTTTCTAAGATTTTACTATTCTTCTGATAGAAAACAACCAGTTATTCCCAAATTGATATGTTTACACTCTTATCTCCAGCACTCCAGATTTTAACTTTATTTGAATATAGGTCATTACAATAATTAAATTAAAAATTATTTTAGTAAGTTGCTTTCTTTTTTACTGATGACTAAAGTGGAAATGTATGGGTTCTTTGGAGAATCAGGTGTATTCCATGATGTTTTTTCTGGAAACTGTCTTATGACAGGATTTTTTTTTTCTGAAGCAGAACTTGGAGGTGTCTTGGTAAGAACAGACAAATGGTATTTTTCTGGAACCTGCCTGGGAAAATGGCATGTGATGTTTGCTAAAGCAGACACCTGAGAGAACACGTGGTAATCGAAAACCAACTGACAGTGGACTAAGCTGTGGGGTGTTGATTTGCCTTGCTACTCTCCTGGGCTTCCTTGGCCTTTGCTAATGCTGGTCTTTGCTGATGATGCTGTGACATTGGTTTGCCTTGCCTTCCTCACTGACTACCATCTCTCATATCTCTATAGAAAGAAATGCACCAAAGAACTTCTGGTGATGTTCTGGGCAGCTTCTTGTCATTTCTGCAGACTCAGGCTGATTGACAGAGCCTTGAGTCATTTCTTCTACATGGATCTGCCATCGCTGATTCACGTGAACTGAACTGTTGCTATCCAGACAATTACAATTGCATTTGCCCCAAAGAACTATTTCTAAACAGATCCATATCCTCTTTTGCCCTATTACCCTTTCCTTTCTACTACCTTTGATGGGTGATGAACTAGAAGGGTGGTTAGAACAATTAAGTACCCTTATTAAACTAGATTTTGAAAAATATAAGCCTACAGATTGTCTTATAAGAAGACTTTGGGGCTCACAGAGACACCAGGAAGTCTTTCTTTGAGGAAAAACCATGTTCATAAACCAGTATGAAAGGTAAAGAGACAACAGAAGAACAAACAGCATTACTCTGATCTTAGAAAATTTTCTGTTGTTTATGCCACACAGTCTGTGGTATTTTACTAATTCATCTCTCTATTTGTATATGACCTTTTCATAGAAATAACACAATATAAACAAAATTTCCATTTTTACAAAAGACACTTAATTTCATACATAAATAATTTAAGATATCATAAAATTGACAGAGTAACAAGTTTGTAGATTTTTTCATAGTAATTAGCTCATGTCTATTAATCTGCAATAATTTTGGAGTTTCAAATTAGAAATACTTTAAGCATAACATTAAATTAATTAAAAAGTAAAGGCACAAAAATAAGTTTATATATAAGTCAAAGTTTATAAATATATAGCATTATGAGTATAAGACATGATTTTGCAGTTGTTACAGGTTTTTTTTAAATACATGGTTTATGTAGTAAAATACACAAATGAGCAAAGTCTAAGAGATCTTGGTGCTCATAACTCATAATGTATAAACCTCTGTCAACAGTCTAGAATATGCATGAGGTAAGCCTGTGAAATATGTAATGTGAGCAATAAAGTATGCAAAATCAAGAGCTAAAGTATATAGCTTAGTCAGTAAAACTTGGCAAGCATAATGATTAAACAATTTACTGAAAAAGCAAAATATGCAAAAAGGAGCAAGCAATCTTATTTATTAAGCTGTAGTATTGGATCACCAATAGATAGCTCCAGAAGGTTTGATTTGAAAAGTAAGCTATTCAAATGATCTATGCTGCTCCATCAGCAGATTATGTCCCTCGATCATTGCGCTCTATGAAAAATTAATTGGCTAACTACGGGATTTTATGATTGCAACTGAGGAAATTCATTGAGATACTTAAGAGTTTATGTGCATGATTTGAAAATCTTAAATGGCATCTTAGAGGGGTTTGTGGTGCTCTTTTACTAAATCCTACCAACAGCTTTATCCTCCCTGTTTGATCAATGTTGGCTGACAGTTTAAGTCGATTACAAAATTCAAACCTTGAATTAATAATAATAATAACAATAAAATTTGATTATATCATATAAAATTAAAGTCTATTAATTGATACCACGTTATTACTTCACTACATAAAAGGAGACAGAAAATATGAAACAACTTTCTCCAGACAACGACAGTAAAGACTGTAGGAATAATGTGTCGGAGAAAAGATATGCATTCAGTGAACACAAGACTGGACAGACTCTCACAGTATGGAGTTCATGTAACCACAGAACACCAGTGAGAAGGGAGAACACTGGTATTCCTAAGCTGAAGGCAGAGTTCACAAATCACCTCAGCTAAAGACTGAAAGCGGGCTATGTTGAGAGCTGACCCTAAATCTTATGCAGAATTTCCCAAGAATTTTTGATGTTTTTATTCTAGAAATCTGAAGACTTCGCGAAGGAAAGCCATACAGAAATTTAAAGTTTCAATTTTAGAAGACAGGGCAGTATTCTTTATTAACATTATTCTCCATTCTTATTTAATTTATGGTTCTGACAAAGTGGTGGTTTGAACATTTTTGGCCCATGGGAACTTGCACTAGTAGTAGGTGTGGCCTTGTCAAAATAGTTGTGACTTTGTTGGAGGAAGTGTGTCAGTGTTTATATGTAGGCATTTAGGACTCCTAGGTGCAAGCTCTGTCCAGTGTGGAAAAGAGCTCCTTTCTTCTGCCTGCCTGTTCAAGATAGTCCCCTCCTGAATGCCTATGTATCAAGAAATGGAACTCTCAATTTCTTGTAGAATTCTTAGCTCTTTCTCCAGCACAGAGTCTGCCTGCACACTGCCAGTCTTCCCACTGTGATGGTAATAGGCTGAATCCCTAATAATGTAAACCTGCCACAATTAAATGTTGTTCTTGTAAGAGTTGCCTTAGTCAAGGTGTCTCCTCACAGCAATAGAAGCCCTAACTAAAACAGACCTCATATGAGTTTTTATAAAGAAAGTAGTGGTTGTGGAAAATCCAGCAGCACTAAAAGGCTTCAGAAAATTTAAGAACACCAACACAAGATTTCAAAATTAAATAGGTAAAGAGTTTGAGGTAACCTGGCATGAGGCACACATGTTTCATCATGAGACTCTAGTGCCACATTGGTTCAGAATACACATCATGCAGACATTGCAGTGTTTGCACCAGCCATATGCACAATACCTCTTGGCACAACCCAGAACACTGTGGTCCAAACTCAAGATAAGAAGTGATGAGTTGTATAGTATATGTTCTTACAAAAACATAATTAATTTAACAAAGAAAAACAAATGTTTTGAGCATTTTCCTACCATGATTCTGTCTCACATAAAAATCAAATTAGTATATGCTTGGGTTGGATTGTATTAAAACATTTGATTTCTGAAGATACTACTTGAGTTGCTGAAATATTTCTTAGTTACTTCTTTTTTTTTAATTAGGTATTTTCCTCATTTACATTTCCAATGCTATCCCAAAAGTCCCCCATACCCACCCCCACAATCCCTTACCCACTCACTCCCCCTTTTTGGCCCTGGCGTTCCCCTGTACTGGGGCATATAAAGTTTGCAAGTCCAATGGGCCTCTCTTTGCAGTGATGGCCGACTAGGCCATCTTTTGATACATATGCAGCTAGAGACAAGAGCTCCGCGGTACTGGTTAGTTCATATTGTTGTTCCACCTATAGGGTTGCAGATCCTTTTAGCTCCTTGGGTACTTTCTCGAGCTCCTCCATTGGTGGCCGTGTGACCCATCCAATAGCTGACTGTGATCATCCACTTCTGTGTTTGCTAGGCCCCGGCATAGTCTCACAAGACACAGCTATATCTGGGTCCTTTCAGCAAAATCTTGCTAGTGTATGCAATGGTGTCAGCATTTGGAAGCTGATTATGGGATGGTTCCCTGGATATGTCAATCACTATATGGTCTATCATTTGTCACAGCTCCAAATTTTGTCTCTGTAACTCCTTCCATGGGTGTTTTGTTCCCAATTCTAAGAAGGGGCTTCTTGTCAAGGTTGCTCCAAAAAAGCTATACCTTTGCTGCCTAGACAGATCCCTGTAACTAAGGCAGCCCTAGTTCATTCCAATGATGGAGTGTTTGAAAGAAGACTGAGTGCACTTTTGCAGGTGAGTGTGGTTGTTAGCCCATTCTGAATGACCACCAGAAACTTCTCCTTACAATTCTATCTAAGAAGCTAATGAACAAAAAATTAAAAGATCTCACAATATGTGTTTTGCAAATGCTGGAACACAATGATGAGAGTGAAAGTCTGATAATCATCAAATCCAAAATTCCACCATACTGCACTATCTGCTGTTAAACCAACAAAAGCCACGCTGCTTCCTTGTGCTCAGGCAGTGTCTTCTTGGACCTTTCATCAGTATAGCATACTCTGACTGAGAGCAACACTCATAAATTAACTTGGCTACAAGGATCATGTGGAGTCAGGAAGAATCATCATATAATCTATTTATCAACAAAAAGCTAATTTACCTTTGTAAAATTTGAGTATTGTGGGGATTTCTCATGCTTGTTTGTGTGAGTTTATGGATCATACCTATGTGTATATTTTCCAATGCATTTTTACTTTCAGCCTGTCCAAAGATCACTTTGTAGCTCTGTCCTTATTTTATAGGTTGGTTTTGTCCATTTCTTAGTTTTTTTTACTCATCAAGACTGGAAAAAAATTAAGAAAGCAAGGAAATATTTGTGATTTCAATGTTAGCCGGGATGTGTAAATGTATATTTTATAATGTGAAATGCTTATGAAGATAATTTCTATCCTGAATATTCTAGTCATAAAAACTTGTTTTAAATGTGAAAATTATATCACAAATATGTTGTTTATTACAACTTTTTAAAATCATTTGAGCTTTAACTGCAAATAAGTAAATGTTATTTTATATTTTGTAGCCTGAAAATAGTAATGGTGTACATATATAGATATCCAAGAGTTAAAATCTTTAAACTTAAAAAATAAGAAACACAAACTGAGGAAATCCTGAAGATATAAAAACCTAGGGAAGAGAAAAAGAAATACAGACACAAGCATCACGAACAGAATACCAAAAATGGAAGAGAGAATACAGAGCACTGAGGATACAAAGCACTGAAGATACAATAGAAGAAACTGATTCATTGGTCAAAGAATACTCTAAAGCTAAAAAATTTCTAACACAAAATATCCAGGAAATTTGGGACTCTGTAAACAACAACAACAAAAAATAAGAAGTGTAGGGACAGAAGAATGAGAAGACTTTCAACTCAAAGGCCCAGAAAATATCTTGTTTTGTTTTGTTTTGTTTTTCTAGACAGGGTTTCTCTGTATAGACCTGGCTATCCTGGAGCTCACTTTGTAGACCAGGCTGGCCTAGAACACAGAAATCTGCCTGCCTCTGCCTCCCAAGTGCTAGGATTAAAGGCGCAAGCCCGGCTTGCTCAGAAAATATCTTAAACAAACTCATGGAAGAAACAATTTTAACCTGAAGAAAAAGATACCCATAAATATATAAGAAGCTTACACAATACTAAATAGATTGGACCAAAAAAGAAAAATTTCCAACCACATAACAAGGAAAACACTAAATGTGTAGAACAAAAGTGAATATTCAAAGCCTCATGGGATAAAGTCTGAGTAACATATAAAGGAAGACCTATTAGAATTACACCAGATTTCTCAACAGAGTTTAAAAGACAGAAAGGCCTGGGCAGATGTCTTACCATCTAAGAGATCACAGGTGATATCCCAGTCTACTATACCCAGCAAAACTTTAAATTACGATAGATAGAGAAAATAAGGTATTCCATGTGAAAACTGAATTTAAACAATATCTTTCCACTAATCCAGCCCAAGAGAGGATACTTGAACAAAAATTCCAACATAAGGAGGGTAACTACACCCAACCAAGAAAACAAAAGAGGTAAATAATTTCAGGGCAGCAAATAAAAAAAAAAGAGAGAGAGAGAAGAGAAGTACACACACGCACGCACACACACTGACACACACACAGACAGTGATACCGCCACCACCACCAAAATAAAAGAAATTAACAATCATTGTTCATTAATGGACTCAATTCCCAAATTAAAAAGATGCAGGACTAGATGTGTAAACAGGATCCATCATTCTGCTGCATACAAGAAACAAACCTCAGCAAAATACATACACATTACCTCACAGTAAAGGGTTGGAAAAAGATTTTCCAGGAAAATGACCCAAGAAACAATCTGGAAGATCTATTCTAATATCTAATAAACTACACTGTCAACCAAAAGTAACCAAAGACATGCAGAAAGTCACTTCATGGTCATCAAAGGAAAATTCCATCAAGATGATATCTCAGTTCTGAACATCTATGTCTGCATGGAAGGACACCCATATTTATAAAAGAAACAGAACTGAGCTTAAATCACACATTGACCACAATATAATAAAGAGTGGGAGACTTCAACACCCCACTCTCACCCATGGACAGGTAATTGAAACAGAAACTAAACAGACAAATAAGAAAACTAACCGAATTTATGAACCAAGTGGACCTAACAGTTATCTAAAGAACATATCATCCAAACACAAAAGAATCTACCTTCTTCTCAGCACCTTCATGGAACCTGCTCCACAACTGACCATATACAAAAAAATTGAAATAACTCCTTGTATTGTATTTGACCACCACGGATTAAAGTGGAACTTCAACAACAGAAACAACAGAAAATCTACACACTCATAGGAACTCAGCATTCCCACTCGATGATCACTGAGTTAGGGAAGAAAGAAATGGAAGAAATTATAGGCTTTCGAGAATTGAATGAAAACAAAGTCACAACATACCCAAACTTCTGATACACAATGAAAGCAGTGTTCAGGTAAAAGTTCATAGTACTTATTGCCTTCGTAAGTAAACTGGAGAGTTTTTTTTTTTTTTTTTTTTTTTTTTTGCTGTTGGTGTGTCTTTTTTTTTTTATTACGTATTTTCCTCAATGACATTTCCAATGCTATCCCAAAAGTCCCCCATACCCTCCCCCCTACTTCCCTACCCACCCACTCTCATTTTTTTGGGCCTGGCGTTCCCCTGTACTGGGGCATATAAAGTTTGTGTGTCCAATGGGCCTCTCTTTCCAGTGATGGCCGACCAGGCCATCTTTTGATACATATGTAGCTAGAGATAAGAGCTCCGGGGTACTGGTTAGTTCATAATGTTGCACCTACAGGGTTGCAGATCTCTTTAGCTCCTTGGATACTTTCTCTAGCTCCTCCATCCGGGGCCTCTGATCCACCCAATAGCTGACTGTGAGCATCCACTTATGTGTTTCCTAGGCCCCTGCCTAGTCTCACAAGAGACAGCTATATCTGGGTCCTTTCAGCAAAATCTTGCTAGTGTATGCAATGGTGTCAGCGTTTGGAAGCTGATTATGGGGTGGATCCCTAGATAAGGCAGTCTCTAGATGGTCCATCCTTTTATACTAGCAAATTAGAACTATACCTGAAAGCTCTAGAAAAAAAGAGAAGACAGTAAAGAACAAGGAGGGGGAAGAGTAGGAGAAGGAGAAGGAGGACTAGGAGAAAGAAAGCAAATAATCAAACTCAGAGCTGAAATCAAATCAATTAGAAACAATGAGAGCAATTCAAATAATCTAAGAAACCAAGAGCTGGTTCTTTGAGAAAATCAACAAGATAGACAGCCAAACTAACTAAAAGGCAGCGATATAGTATACAAATTTAAAAAAAAATCAGGATTGAAAATGAAGACCTAACAACAGACACTGAGGAATTCAAAGAATCTATTTCAAAAGTCTATATGAAACAAAATTGGAAAAGCTAAATGTAAAGGATCATTTTTCAAGAAAGATACTACGCATCACTAATCAAAGTTCTAAATATTCCTAAAAATGCTAAGGAAACAGAAGCAATCATTAAAAGTCTCCCAACTGGAGGTGGGGGAAAGGGGTACTCATGGGCAGATGATTTTAATGCAGAATTCTACCAGACTATCTAGAACAGCTAATATCAATACTTCTCAAACTATTACACAAAATGGACAGAAGAAATATTACCAAACTCATTATATGAGGCTATGGTCACCCTGAGACAAAGAAAAAAAAAAAGCCCAAAGACTAAAAAGAAAATCTTAGACAAAATTTTGTATGAACATTGCTGCAAAAGTAGTCATAAAATACTTACAAACTGAATCTAGAACTACATCAAAACATCCTCCACCATGGCTAAATAAGCTTCATCCCAGGGATGCAGGAGTGGATTAAAATACAAAAGTCCATCAAAGTAATCTATCATAAAGAAACAAACTGATGGAAAAAAACCATTATTATCTCATTAGATGAAGAAAAGCCTTTGACACAATTCAACACCACTTCATGTTAAAAAGTCTTTGAGAGATCAGGGATACAAGACAAGTACCTAAACACAGTAAAGGCAATATAGAGCAAGCCAACATCAAATCAAAATTTAAATGATTAAATGAAAACCAACCAACCAACCAACCAACCAACCAACAAACACACAATAAGATCTTAGAGAAACTCCACTAGAATACGAGACAAGGTTGCCCACCCTCTTCCTATCTCTTCCATGTAGCACTTGAAATAATAGGTGGAAAAATAAGAGAACTAAAGGAGACCAAGGGAATACAAACTGGAGAGGAAGAAGTCAAAATACTGCTACTTGCACATATTATAGTATACATATGTGACCTCAAAAATCCTATCAGAGAACTCCTACAGCTGAAAAACACCTTCAGTGAAGTGGATGAATAAAAAATTAATGCAAAGAAATTATTATTGCTCTTTTATACAAAAAATAGATTGAGGAAGAAGTCAGGAGACAGCGCCCAGGGGCCCAAAGGATTATCATAGTAAAATGCTCATTTTATCAAAAGCAATGAATAGATTCAATGCAATTACCATAAAAATATCCAACAAACTTTGTACATACCTTGATAAAGTAATTCCCTTCTTTATATGTAAAAATAAAAATAAAAAAAAAACAGGATAGCTCAAATAATACTGTATGGTAAAAGAAGTCAGGTATTACCATCCCTGACTTCAGGGTGTACTACAAAGCAATAGTAATAAAAATTGCATGGTATTGGTATAGAAACAGACAGGTTGGTAAAGGAAATCAAACTGAAGACCTAGAGAAGACCCAGAAATAAACCCACACACCCTGGGCACTTGCTTTTTTCCCCCAAAGAATCAAATGCATACAATGGAAGAGGAAAAACATCTTAAACAAGTGCCTCGGGTCTAGCTGGATCTGTGCAAGAAGAAGGCAAATAGATCCATATTTATCACCCTGCACAAAACATAAGTCCAAGTACATTGATAGCTCGATATAAAGCTGCATACACTAAATCTAATAAAAGCGAAAGTAGGAAATAGCCTTTAAAGCATTAGTACAGAAGTCAGCTACATTAAAAAGCAAAACAAAACAAAAAACCCATCCATAGCTCAAGCACTAATAAATGACAACTCAAAAACTTCTGTAAGGTAAGACACTGTCAATAGGACAATTTGGCAGCCTACAGAACGGGAAGATATGTTCAGGAAGCTTACATCTGACAGATGGTTAATATCCAGAATATAAAGAACTCAAGTGTTAGACACCAACAAGCCAAACAACACAAAAAGGGGTACAGAGCAAATAGAGATTTCTCAAAAGAGGAATCTCTAATTAATGGCCCAGAAACACTTAAAGAATAATGGCAAACCCATTATATGCAACTATGCCAGAAAGGACATTAAAAGCAGGAACCTTTACTCATTAGAAAGAAATAGAAAATTATTAATAGAAAATAACTCTAAAAGGACCAGGTGTGGGATTGTATAAAAAGTCACATTGAACCAGCTATTAATAAATATGCATGGGACAAAATTTTAGAATGCAATCTGAAAATCAAATAAACATAAAAACTCCAAAAGTTCAAATGAATAAAAATATCGCTAACTAAGCTCAGTAGAGGTTTGAAATGGCAGAAAAAAGGTCAGTCAGTAAGAAAGTCTGGTTACTTGGTTGCAAAACACTGGCTGTGTTTGTGCTACTCACGGCAAGGGCAGCTGGGAATGATGTTCAAGTGTGAAGTTCCAGCTTTCTCAGATGAGGTTAGAAGGGTTATTCTGTTCCACATGGAATAGAATTGGAAATAAAGGTTGAAAAAATATGCTCACAGAAAGTGTCTGTGATACTTTTGAAGTGAAATAGAGATAGTATAATCAATATGAAATACAGGCATCGATTGCATCTGATGAAAGCAATAATGCTATCCTATTTATCACACATAGGGTGGAAGAGATTCAAAAGCTAGACAGCATGAAACAGTCCTAAAATCCCAACAAGAGAAAACCTGAAGATGGAGGATTTTGAGTTTCCATTTTGGGCTATTAGTGCAACTTTGCCTCAAGCAACAATACAAACAAGACTCACACACAGAAATGAATACACACACACACACACACACACACACAGAGAGAGAGAGAAAGAGAGAGAGAGAGGGAGGGAGAGGGAGAGGCAGAGGGAGAGAGAGAGAGGGAGAGAGAGAGAGAGAGAGAGAGAGAGAGAGAGAGAGAGAGAGAGAGAGAGAGAGAGAGAGAGAGAGAGAGAGACTGGTGGAGGAGAGAAAATTCCAGGAAAAGTGAGTTTTATTTCCTGGTTTGATTAACAGATAATATTTATAGAGAAATTCATTTGTCTTCTCCAAAATATCTCAAAAACATACCACATACCAGGAAACCACATACCAGAAAATATTTTAGGTATTAGAGACTGTGTGGAAAAACACATTATCAGAAATGCCATATTTCATAGAGTTGCTTCATGATGAAAATAACATCAGACAATAACAACAATCATCTTGAAATACGAGAATTTTACTGTGTAATCTGAAATTCAGCTAAGCCATCAGACTGAAGGAATAGTAATCTTCTATTGTCTGTAAAATAAAACAAAATAAAGCTACAAAACAGAGCACAAATGCCCAAATTACAGTTTGGCAGTAAGTAATGGTCATTTCTCTCCTTGGCCACTTTCATGTTGAATATAGACCAGCAAAAACAGCAGGGACCCTTAGCAATGCCCGAGTCATCCTTGCAGCCACCTACAAAATCCTTATAATAGAAATCAAAGAACACTGAGGTGAAGGTAGAGATAGTCCATGTTCTTAAAGTGGAGAATGTGTGGTGTCAACATGTCTGTTGGGCCTATTTGTGTACAGGTCATTCTAGGGATGAGTCGACAGATGGAGGCACAGATTCTTGGTTTTTGTCCACTAGAATGATCACAAGTTTATTCAGTAGCTGCCCTGCCAACGTATAGCAATTAGCTTTGTTGACATGACTCATGACAAAAAGACACTGAGTTGAAACTAAGAATAAGAGACATTTGGTGAGAAATAGAAACTGTTAGACATTCTCTCTCTCTCTCTCTCTCTCTCTCTCTCCCTCTCTCTCTCTCTCTCTCTCTCTCTCTCTCTCTCTCTCACACACACACACACACACAGAGAGAGAGAGAGAGAGAGAGAGAGAGAGAGAGAGCGATCGACTGGAAGAAATTAGAGAAGGTTGATGATCTGCACTAGGGAGGGGGTTGGAAGCCTTAGCAGGATGTTTTTGGCTTAGAAAGAGGCATCTAACTCCACACACGCAAACACACTTTATATGCCACTAATAGAAAAAGGCAGGGGGTATGGTCTAGTACTTGGGGGTTGCTTATCATGCCTGAGGCTTGAGATTCAATCACATCACTGAAAATAGAAACATCCTGAAAGAAATTAATTAGCTTAAGATAATTTTCATTTTGGCTTTTAAGTAGATATCACATGCCAAAGTTAAACTCAATTTATCCCAAACTATATAAACTATTTTCCCAACTATCTTAGCTAATTTTCTGCTGCTCTGAAAAATCCATGACCAACACAATTTATAGAAGTAAGGGTATACTTGTACTCATGGCTCCAGAGGGCTACAACTTTATCTTGGCAAGGTAGCTTGGTGGCAAGTGGTGGGCATGTTAGGGGACACAGGATGCTGAGAAATCAGAAGTTTAACTAAAAGCAGAAGCAGATAGTGAAGTAGAAGTGAGGCAAGGTTACCAACTCTCAAACCCTGTTATATTCTTTCTCCAGAAAATGTATCCAGGATGTAACTTCCACCAAATTGTGCCAGTAACTAAGGAGGGGCCATGGGCTCTAACACCCAAGTGTTTGAGGGGACAATTCTCATTAAAACCTTCTTTCTCAGTTACTTTTCCATTGCTGTCCGGAGACTCTATGACTAGGCACCTTATATTAAAAATAAGTATTTCCTGTGGGTTTCACAGTTCCTGATGGTAGTAGAGAAAATGACCATCATGGCAGGAAGCAGGCTAGCAGGCAGGCATGATGCTTGTGCAGTAGCAGAGAGCTTATATTTTGAGACAGCAACCACGAGGTCCAAAGAGACATGCACTGGAAAATCATGTGGCAGTTAGTAACTCAACACCCCTGATAAGATAAGGTCACATCTCTTAAACTTCCTAAAGAGTCACCAACTGTGGAACAAACATTAAAAAATGTGAACCTAAGGAGCTAAAGGGATCTGCAACCCTATAGGTGGAACAACATTATGAACTAACCAGTACCCCGGAGCTCTTGACTGTAGCTGCATATGTATCAAAAGATGGCCTAGTCGGCCATCACTGGAAAGAGAGGCCCATTGGACACGCAAACTTTATATGCCCCAGTACAGGGGAATGCCAGGGCCAAAAAGGGGGAGTGGGTGGGTACAGGAGTGGGGGTGGGTGGGTATGGGGGACTTTTGGTATAGCATTGGAAATGTAAATGAGCTAAATACCTAATAAAAAATGGAAAAAAAATGTGAACCTATGGGACTGTTTTCATTTAAACCAACAAACCAGCACATGCAATTTTCATATTTGGTACTTTGATTAAAATCATTTGGCCAGAAGATACTGAATGGAATATAATTTCAAAAGTTCTGGAGGATAGGATGTCCTTTAGTCATTGCACGTCTCCATTTTCATTCTATGAGTGTTATAGGCAAAAAATAATGCAAAGGTGTAAGACCAGATTCTGTGACACACAGGAAGAACCAATTTCATACTGAACTTTAGTTCTTGATTTTATTCATGGCCAACTTGCTCCTAGAATGGTATGTGTTTACAAATAGGAAAATGGAATTTCTCACAGAAGAAAACACCTGGTTTTTAAATCTCATTAATGATACTAGTTATTGATGCTATCAAAGTATAATTCTAAAACAATTGGTTTTTATAAAACCAATTTATTTTATAAAATAAGAGACCTAAATTTTCTATGGATCTAACTTCTCTTAGCAAAATACTAATACAATTTAAGAATCACTCCATGATATGCCCCTCACTCATCTGTATAATCCTTCTCAGACAGGATCAAAATTATTAGTTTTAATATTTTTAAGTAAAAGAGCTAGAACATTCAATGATCAGGAACAATTATCATTTGTAGAAAGGACTTCAACGTTGAGTTTTTAGCTATCTCTAACTCCATCTTCTCAGGATCCTATACTGTCTTCTGGCCTCCATGAACATCTGCACACATGAGGTGCACACCAGAGACACAAAAAATATAAACACATACACTCATAATTCACACACATACATACACATGATTAACTTATATTTAAGTCAAAACAGAAGCATATATTTGGACATACCGTTGACTATGCCAGGGCCTAGCAAACACATAAGTGGATGCTCACAGTCAGCTATTGGATGGATCACAGGGCTCCCAATGGAGAAGCTAGAGAAAGTATCCAAGGAGCTAAAGGGATCTGCAACCCTATAGGTGGAACAACATTATGAACTAACCAGTACCCTGGAGCTCTTGACTCTAGCTTCATATGTATCAAAAGATGGCCTAGTAGGCCATCACTGGAAAGAGAGGCCCATTGGACATGCAAAGTTTATATGCACCAGTACAGGGGAACGCCAGGGCCAAAAAGTGGGAGTGGGTGGGTAGGGGAGTTGGGGGAGGGTATGGGGGACTTTTGGGACAGCATTGGAAATGTAAATGAGGAAAACACCTAATAATATATATATATATACATATATATATATATATATATATATATATAAAAGAGTCCCTTTAGCCTAAATTAATTATGGCGAACCTATCTTTATAATGGTTACACCTGTTAAGGGGTGGTCACTTGAGCAGATGACAGGCCCAAATGGAATGTTAATTTTCCATACAGGCCAGAGATTATATTCTCTTAACCAGAAGAACTTTTATCTTAATGGAACTTTATTGCACTTCCACCAGTTTTGTGTTTTATTTAATTATACAATAAAATGTTTACAATATAGTCATATCATTATTTAGTTCAATATTAAAAATACTCTAAGACGTAATAACTTTTCCTTCCTATTGTTTTTTTCACAACCGTACCAATGTGCTTTTGCAGAATGAAGGACTAGAGAATCATGAATACTGCTTTTCTGTCAGATTTCAGACATGAAATATATGTGGAATTTTAATACTATCCCAAAGTTGTCTCAGTATCCTAGAATTTTAGAGTTTTATTTATTTTTATGTGTATGAGTGTTTTGCCTGTATGGATATGTGTGCACAAATGTGCCTTTCTGATGCTATAGGAGAGTAACAGAAACATGGGAGCTGATATTATATATAGATGGCTGTGAAACACCAGATGTGTGCTGGGAACAAACCCCTAGTTCTGTGTAAAAGTAGCAAGTGTTGTTTGTTTGTTTGTTTGTTTGTTTTTAATTAGGTGTTTTCTTCATTTACATTTCAAATGTTATCTTTTTTCCTAGTTTCCTCTCTGAAAATCCCCTATACCCTCCCTCCTCCTGCTGCTCCCCAACCTACCCACTCCCACTTCCTTGCCCTGGCATTCCCCTATACTGGGGCCTAGAATATTCAAAAGACCAAGGGCCTCTCCTCTCACTGATGGCCGACTAGGCCATCCTCTGCTTCATATGCACCTAGAGACACGTTTCTCCTATAGGGCTGCAGACCCCTTCAGCTCCTTGGGTACTTTCTCTACCTCCTTCATTGGGGACCTTGTGTTCCATCCAATAGATGACTGTGAGCATCCACTTCTATATTTGCCAGGCATTGGAATAGCCTCACAGGAGATAGCTATATCAGGGAACTGTCAGCAAAATCATGTTGGTATATGCAATAGTGTCTGGGTTTGGTGGTTGTTTATGGCAAGTGGTTTTAATGACTGAATCATCTCTCCAGCCCCAATATCATACAACTTTAATGATAAAATATTTTTTAACAATGTTAAGATCATTCAGCAAACATATGTATCCTTGTAAACATAGATAGCATGAAAGTGGAAACAGAATATGTGGGGAGTGTTGTGTGTCTAAACTATGTGATTGTGTGAACAGATGTATAAGTGTGCACACTCATACACATGAATGTAGAGGTCACAAGAGATTGTCTGTTGTCCTCAAACATTACAACTGCCTTGGCTTGAGACAGTGTCTCCCCACTGAAACTGGGACATGCTGTTTTCAGCCAGGTTGTCTTTTCCAGCAATTCCCAAGCAGGCTTTTGTCCCTCTCCCTGCCCCTTATTCCCTCCCTCCTTGCCTTCCGCCCCACTCCAGTTTGGAGGCGTTACTAGCAGTAAAGCTGGACACTTTCATGATTAGTGGAGATCCAAAATGAGGCTATCATGCTGTAAGGAATTCTTATCCTCTCAGCCATTTCCAAACCCACAGCACAGATGCTTTTTGATATGGAGGGACAATCAGAGTGGAGGATTCAGGGAATGACAGGAAGTTCTGAAGATGGATTTACCTTGAGCGTTACTGCCAACAGTTGTTTGTGACTAAGTCTGGTAAACTTCTTTCAATTTCTATGCCCACATCTAACACATTTTTAATGTTTATTCCATTTTTCTTTTGAAAATCGGTGTGTCCATTTTACTGAAATATTGTCAGACACTGGTTGAGATGTTTGTACATAGAACCAACTTAGGATATTGCTTTGTGTAAGAGTATCGAATTCAAATAAAATATATTTCTCCCATCTCTTTTGAGCAGAGAAATAAGGAATCATTGGGGGAAAGCATGGGCACCACCAGGATTATAGTCCTGGATCATCCTAAGAGAGTAATTTCATTGCTTTGGCTATGTTTTCAGAAAGATCTTCACTTTCTTATTAAAACTCATTTGAATGACACTTCAGTTTAAATTTTATAGTAAGTAAAGAGCACAGTAGCCTCTCAGAGGTAAATTAACTTGTATTCACCCTATTATAACATTAATAGTGGAGAATTATTGCTTCCTCCTACAAGAGATAAGAATAAATACAGAAAATTACAGTGGACATTCTGCAGAAAGAGAGAGAAAGACCTTGGAACACTCAGCTCTAAACTTGATGTGTCCATCAAAATCGTCCCCTCAGAGTTCAGGGAAATCTGCAGAAGAGGTGGAAAAGTGTAAGGGCCAGGGAAGATGGAGGATATTGGGAGAATGAAGTCCTCTGAATCAAGTGTGCAAAGCTCATGGGATCTCACAGTTGTGGAAGCAGCAAGCACTGGGCCCATGTGGGTATACACCAAGTTGTCTGTATATATTATAGCTTTCAGTTTAACATCTTATGAGATTTCTGAGTGTGTGAAAACTGGGTTTCCTGCCCTTTTGCGTTGCCCTTCTTTGGGTTGATTTTTCTTGTTTGTTTGCCTTGTCTAATTTGGATGTAATGTTTTTGTTTTATCTTATTGTATTTTACTTTGTTATGTTATCTCTTAGAATTCCGTTCTTTTTCTTATTTTAATTACTATTTTTAATTTTTTCACTTTACATCCTGCTTGCTCACTGCCCCTCTTTCTGGTGATTTCCTCCCACAATTGTTGTCCTATCCCCCCTCCTCTTCTCTTTGTGATGGAGGAGGCCCCTCCTGCATATTATCAGCTCACTCAAAAGCATCAAGTCTCTACAGGGCTAGGCATATCCTTTCACACTGAAGCCAGACAAGAACATATAGCTTTTGGGATAAACCCCTCTCCCATTCTTCAGGATACACCATGGAGACCAAGCTGCGCATCCACTACATATATGCAGAGGGGCCTATGTCCACTCCATATATACTCTTTGGTTGGGAATTTAGTCCCTGAGAGACCCAAGGATCCAGATTAGTTGACTCTGTTGGTCTTCCTGTAGAGTTCCTATCTACTTCTGGGCTGCAGTCCTTCCCCTAGCCCTTCCAGAGTCCGTATTCTTCACCAAAAAAACAAACATCCAGGATAATAAAAAGAATCCTGAACAATAAAAGTATTTCTGGAGGTATCACCATCCCTGACCACAAGCTATACTACAGAGCAATAGTAGTAAAAACTGCATTGTATTAGTATAGGAACAGACAGGTTGACCAATGTAATTGAATCAAAGATCCTGAAATAAACCCACACACCTATAGACAGTTGATTCTGACCACGAAGACAAAAGCACACAATGGGAGCAAGAGAAGCTTATTCAACAACTGGTGCTGGTATTACTGGATGTCTGCTTATAAAGAAAAATACAAATAGATCTATATCCATCACCCCACACAAAACTCAAGTACATGTGGATCATACACTTCAACATAAAACTGGACACTAAATCTAATAGAAAAGAAAGTGGGGAATGGCCTTGAACTCATTGGTACAGGAGACAACTTCCTGAACAGACTATTAGGCTCTAAGATCACAAATTGATAAATGGGCCCCCCCCCCATGAAACTGAAAAGCTTCTGTAAGGGAAAGGACACTCACAATAGGGCAAAACCAAAATGGCAGCCTACAGATTGGGAAAGGATCTTCACCAAATCTACATCTGACAGAGGGTTATATCCAAAATATAAAGACAACTCAAGAAGTTAGATACCAGTAACTCAAATAACGCAATTAAAAATGGGGTACAGAGCTAAACAGAGAATTCTCAACAGAACAATATCAAATGGCCGAGATGCATTTAAAGAAATGTTCAAAGTCTATAATCATCAGGGAAATGCAAATCAAAACAACTCTGAGATTCCTTCTTACATTGGTCAGAATGGCTAAGACCAAACACTCAAGTGACAGCACATGATGATGAGGATGTAAAGTAAGAGGACCACTCCTCCCTTGCTGGTGGGAGTACAAACTTGTACAACCACTTTGGAAATCAATTTGTTGGTTTCTTAGAAAACTGGAATTAGTTTTACCTCAAAACCCAGCTATGCTTTTTTTTTTTTTTTTCAATGTGACAGCAAGGAAGTGGATCCAGATGAGAACAGATGTGACAAAGAACTGGGAAGTGTAGAGGGAGGAAACTGGAAACTGTAATCAGGATGTATTGTATGAGAAAACAATCTATTGTTAGTAAAATGTAGGACCAGGTGGGGGTGGGGTAAAGCAGAGAATTCTTATAACTTTGGAAATGAAGTGTCTTGATCTAAGTGTTAAGAGATCGGCACAGAGAATGATTTCCGTCACATACTGTTTTATTTTATCATTTATTGTTATGTTTAGCTAATTCCTACCTTCTCCAGGGTCTTCAACAGAGTAGCAAGATGAAAGCAATGCAAATATAAAAGTAGTCTGCATTAGAAATTAAAGGAAATTTGATGGACTAAAGTCACAAGGTCTAATAGTGTTGCTTAATGATGGTGGTAAAACCATCATAAATACTGTAGAGAGGGCAAAGCAGTAGTTGCTGTTTTGAGAAGACCAAACTGAATCTCCCTTTTTGCTTTAACATTTTATGTTTGACTTCTCTGTTCTTGGCTGACCTGATAATGCCATAACACAGTATATCTGTTCCTCTCAATCTGCTGACATGAGCACCCTGTGTATTTATGTTTCTGTTGCGTACAGTAAATAGAACTTGTCCCACAGTCCTCTGCTGTTAACACAGAAATCTGTATAGCTACCTTTTAACCCAGAGGCATTTTTTTTAATAATGAAAACATTTTGAAAGAAAAATGAGATTGATGTCACCATGGCTTCAGTGCCTAAAGTACTGTGTTTTGTGGCTGTTACTGTGGTTTTGTTATTGCTGGATTCTGAGAGTAGGTGAAAGACAGAAAAGATGTAGCTGGTCTGTTAGCAGATGGAAAACGATGTTTTTAAAGAGATGACCTTAACAAGACAAGATGAATTGAAAATCCTTGATCTGAAAACTCTTAAAGTATTCGTTTATAGAAATAATTTTAATAAGTTTTTATTTACACACTTAAATAATTTCAGTGGAATTTTTGTTATTTGTACTTTTGAAAATGTAACATTTAAATGAAAAATTCCAAGTATTGTTATATTTGTTCTGAAAATTTCCTTAGTAATTATCTGGCTGATGCTGCATGACACCTCAGTTCCTTTGATTATGTAGTTTATTGCGATGCCTGACCTCCATTTTTGTCTGTCTCCTTTAGAGTACCATTTAAAATTATTTCCTTTCTAGTTGAAGAATGACCTCTGATTCTTGTTGTAGCAAGTGTAAGAAAGGATGGGATGTAGGAGACTAGACTGATATTCACAACATCACACTATAATTCTGAATATAAAGAACTGACTTTGTTTTCCTTTTAGCTATGCAAGTAGCATCTTGATCTCCAAATCAGAAAACTACAAATCACACGGCAATCAACACCCTATTACTTCCTGACATAAATCTGAGTTTTCATAGAAGGCAGAAATTAAAATTATACCGAAGGGGGGAATAGACTTCTCTGAAGATTAGTTCTGCCTCTTTGGTTCCATCTGGGATGATTTTTCAAATTACTAGCTTCAATAGGCACAGGGAATGTGCTACAAAGTGAGAAAGTGAGAGACTCTAGACTTGTCAAGAAGACATTGTGACACATCACCAGATATGACCTTGTGACATATGGTCAGTAGACACTCATTCATGTCTACCACAATGATGTTCTTTATAAACCCTTACCATAGAGTACAGTCAGACCATAAAGGATATTCTCCAGGAATGATGTATGCTAATATGTACTCACCAGGTTGTCCAAATTTTTCTGGTTTTCCCTCTGGGAAAAATACATTTTGTCATAGAACAACATGTTCTTTCCAATGATGAAGATTTGTGTAAAGGTAGATTTTCAGAAGACCCCCACATTTGGCCTGTGTGTGTGTGTGTGTGTGTGTGTGTGTGTGTGTGTGTGTGTGTGTGTGTGTGTGTGTGTGTGTTGTGTTCTGTTATGTTTTAAGAGGGCAGGTTCTTTGGAACCCATGTATGTTGGAAAATAAAATTAGCTGTCCTCTGTCTGATGAGAATCTTAATAGAAATACATAACGGTTATATTTAATTTTGGAATAAACTGGAACTATCTATGTAATTGCTGCCATTTTGTTGTATGGATGAATTTGTTTTAGAACGAGTCCAGGAAGCTTAAGTTGTGGCTCTATAAATTCTCTATCTATTGTTTAAATACAAAATTCTTATATTTAAAAAGAATTCAGGGAAGAATCTTTTCTAAAATTGTGTCCAAATTGATGAAATAAAGTTTTAAGAAGATTAGAATTAAGCTGCCCTGTGCAACAGCCAGAGTTAATTGTCAGCGTGACCAAATCTAGAATTACTTGTGAGAGAACCCTTTGCCCACACCTGTGAGGATGATCTTAGTTGAGTTAATTGATTTGGGACAACACACCCTGAAAGGGAGGCACAATTCTCTTGGTCTGCTGACTGAAAATTAAACAGAGAGAGAGGGGGGAGAGAGAGAGAGGGGGAGAGAGAGAGAGAGAGATAGAGAGAGAGAGAGAGAGAAGAAAAGAGAAAAAACAAAAGAAAGCAAAAGAAAAGAAAACAAAAGAAAAGAAATTTTTATGCAAGAATACATCCACTACTCTCTCCTTCAAACAAAGAGCAACATGACTAGCAATCTCAAGCATCCACCTAAGGGGTGTAATCTTAAACTAGGGTCTTAAATAAACATTTTCTACCTTAATTTACTTTTGTCAAAGTGTTTTACCACAGCAATGGAAAAGAAACTAAGAGACCCTGTGAGAAGTTGGGCAGTAAATAAAATGAGTTAATACAAATGAAAGGTTCAGATATAGGGATATTAAAAAATCCCAGTGATATAGTTAATAAATATGCACTATTGTTTAAAAGTCACTGTAATCCATATTCCTTCAGAATGTTGTGACAATGTTCTTCAATACCCCATTTCCATCTATACATTTTAGGCTCCCCTACTGCACATTTTCTTCGTCTATAATTCCCATCCATAGCAGCCATGTAACATTCCTTGAAGTTATCATTTTCAAGGTAAATGTTTATTATAAACTAACTTGCTGCCATGCCCACTCACACACAGATTTTACAAATAGCCTTTGCAAGCTCTTCTCTGGCACACTCTCTGCCTCGTTTTGCTACTCATTCAGATTTTCTTTTTTTTTTAATTTTTTATTAGGTATTTAGCTCATTTACATTTCCAATGCTATACCAAAAGTCCCCCATACCCACCCACTCCCACTCCCCTACCCACCCACTCCCCCTTTTTGGCCCTGGCGTTCCCCTGTACTGGGGCATATAAAGTTTGCGTGTCCAATGGGCCTCTCTTTCCAGTGATGGCCGACTAGGCCATCTTTTGATTTTCTAAGTACACTGCCAGATAGTCCTCTGCATGCCATGTTTACAGGTACTCTCTTTTCTTCTCCACTGTGTTTTTAATATTTCTACTATGTATTAGTTTCTGGTCCTCCTGAATTCCCTGAGGAAAAGTTTTCTGTCTTTGGATTTGTTTCTGGTGCATGTCCCCACAGTTACAACAGACTGTTAGCTCAGTGAATATAATTGTAGGACTGACTATTGTTCAGATATCACACACATGTACAGCAGATCACCTGTGGACAATATTTCACATATAAACCATTCTGACTCCTAACATATGAGTGCCACATCTTTAACTCTTAGATCAAGGGACGAACTATAATGTCCTGAACAGGAATCACACCTACATGTTAGCTATTAGCGTGCTCTGGGAATCCCATTCATATTGGAGGATGCTTCACACTTACGTGGAAGTCTATTCTTGGAATATGTGGTCAAATGCTTGCTAGAGAGAAAGGTTTCTGCATCTCTCATGAGATCACAGGCCATTTCTCGCTTTAACAGTCAAGCAAAAATTCACTTAGAATACTTTATGTCCCTTACTAGCCAACATGGGTTGACATTTGTCTTTATTCTGAAGACAATGAAATGAAATCATGTGAAGAGAAGAAACCCTATTTTTTTCTGAGATGAAAAATATCAGATATATATTTTTCCTCAAGATTCAACAATCAAGACAAGCCTATTTCTGTAATGTTCCCTTATTTGCTATAATACTGTCAACAAGGATTGCCTTGCTATTTTATTAATTTTGAAAGCCACAATATAATTATGCAGAATACTTAGAAACTTCAGTAGATGATGTTTGTAATAGTTTTACATTTCCTTTCTAAATTTTGCCATTTAGGATTAGTTCAGAAAGTTTGAAAAGCATGTATTATATTTTACAGTTATTCACCTTATTCACCATGTCACTCCTAAAAAATAACATACTAAAATATTTTATAGGAAGGAGTTTGTTTTAGGACCACTTCCCACCTACTGGATTGCCTTGTCCAGCCTTAATGGAGCAGGGAGTTGGGCTTACCTAGACTTATAGCTCAACAGAAATGTTTGGTTGGTATCTCTGGTATGCCTGATGTTTTCTGAAGGGAAATGGAGGAGGAGTGGAGAGGGAGAGAGAAGGAAGAAGGGATGGACTGGGATGAAAGGAGAGAGGGGAAACCACAGTTGGCTTGTAATATTTGAGAGAATAAATGAATTGAAAGCAGGTTTAAGTCGTGATAGAATGATTGTTGTTAATACTAAATTAGTTGGTTTTGCCATCAAAATAATCTTTTTGGTGTTGTTCTCTACCCCTCTGACTCCTATAATCCTTCCTTGTCCTCTTCCACATGATTCTCCAATCTATGCCTAATTTTTGGCTGTAGGTCTCTGCATCTGTTCCCATCACTTGTTGAATGAAGTCTCTCTGAAGACAACTGGGCTAGGCACCAATCTGTGAGTAAAGCAGAATATTATTAGGAATCATTTCATTGAATTTTTTAAATCAGTCATGTTTGACTCTATTCTGGGTCTCTGAATGGTGCTGCTTCTGGTTCCTGACCATCCAAGCAGTGTCAGGCATAGGCTCCATTTCCTGGCTTCGGCCTCAGGTTGGACCAATCATTAGCTGACCTCCTCCAGAAGTTTGCAACACAATTACTTCAGCATTTCTTGTAGGCAGGAATATAGCCTGCAGGGTCAATAAAGAAGAGTCATAGGGGCCCAAAGAGACTGAAGCGATAAGTACAGACCTTGTACTGGTCTAAGTTTGGTCCTCTGCCTGTGTGTTATGGCTGTGTATTTTAGTGTTTTTTTTTTGAGACTCCCAACGGTGCGGTGTGCCTGACTCTTTTGCTTGTACTTAGAAACCTTTTCCTCCTATTGGATTGTCTTATCCAGCTGGGATGAAGGTTTGTGCCTAGTCTTGTGCTAACTTTTTATGCTGTGTGCTGTGGCTATCCCTGGGAGAACTGATTTTTTATTTTTATTTATTTAGGAGAAACAGAGGAGGAGTAGATAGGGGTGAGAGAATAGGTTAGAGGAGGAGAAAGTAGGGCAGGTATTTGAAGGAGGAAAATTATGCTAATGTTGTAATGTATGAGAGAAGAATAAGAAGAAAAATAATCTTTGTGTCCTCGAAAGAGCAATTTCGTCCATTATGCTATAAATAGATTGATTTGTACTTGCCTTGATCATGTTCTTATGTAAATTAAATAAGTCCTACAGGGTTACAAAACTACTTTGGTTAAATGAAGGAATTTTTGCAAATGACTCAGACATATAATTAGGTTGGCAGCTCCATGGTGTGGCATTTTTGTCTGGTGGTCTTAGGTAGGATTTTGCTAATCTGTGTGCACTTGTCTTGGGCGTCAGAGTAAAGTTCAATTTGTCTCCTTTGTTTTGTGTTAGTCTCTCTTAGTTTTCACACTATGTCCTGTGTGATTTCATTTTCATTGTAGTTTGGTTTCTATGTTTGTTGTATGTTTGTCTTGTTTCATATGGGCTTCATCTGAGGAATAGTAATGTCATTGTTCATTTTAGAAAATATATAACACATAGAAAATCTATCAGTCAAACAAATAAATAAACCAATAGTAGAAATTAAAACACATGTGTATTGCCTCTTGTTTCTGCTGGGATTTTTCCCTTACTTTCTGCAATTCTCTACTCATGTCTTACTAGAAAAAAAAAGAGGAAAATTTATTGGAAACAACAACAAACAATTTTTGAAGTCCCAGATTGCATAGGGCCTTCTCTGCTAGCTTTCATAGTGATTAATTTAAAATTAAAAAGCAATTTCAATGCCATGCTCAGATTTTATTAAAGAGTGAAAGATTATGAGAGCAGTTTCTTTTGGAAGCATAATCCTATGCAGTTTTTATTAGGAGTAATCTTATTTTCATGCTCTTGTTTGGTCTGAAAACATCTTTTGGATTAGGCAGCTATAATTTGAGTGTTGGACTAGTGTAGCATCTGAGGCACAAAAACCTCACAGGGAAACCAGGCTATGCTCTTAAGTCTTATAGGTACATAACACAATTCTGGGTATGCTTTGCTTTCTGTATACTCTGGGTATTTTTGCTCAGAGTACAGTTGTACACACACACACACACACACACACACACACACACACACACACACACACACACTACACTTACAGTTGCATATGTATCTCAGCATCTGTGCAACACATGCATGCAAACAGATACAAAGAATTGGCTTCTAAACAAAATGTATAATATAGTCCTTGCCATCATCTTTATAAAGTCCACTGAATGGTCTCCTTTAGGAACTTTACTGCTCCTCTAAGAACAGTAGTTCTGTGAGTTTTCTCTCTCTAGCAGCCATTCTTAGTGGGGTTTCTTTGATAGACTCATAGCCTACACTGTGTTTATGACACATTTGTCATATTGAGGAAATAAATACTGGAGACACACAGTGCTATGTATGGAGCCAGCAGGATCACCCAGTGGCAGAGAGGTGTAACTATGGCTTTTTCTTGTTTCTCCTGTAAAAGTACAACAGATGTCCAAATAAATGTGGGGCTGGCAATTTATGTATATTCAAAATGTAATTGCTTAAGAACTGTAGTTCACATGGACATTAAAAAAGACATCACTAGAACATGGAAAAGATCTCACTGCAGGGCGAGATTGTCCTGCTTCGAGTCTCACTGTGATTATCAAACCCCAACCCATTAAAGCAAAGTAAAACTACCTTGCTCTCTTGAATATGGAAATATGGAAAGATGTGTGCCTAACTGAATCTAGAAGAGTGAAAAGCCAACTGGAGTCCAGAGATCAGTTCAAACTGGACAATTTATTTTTCTGGTTTGGTAGCAGAACCAGAGACTATATGTGCATCCCATGCAAGCCCTGTTCAGTTACTGGCATTAATGCTTGCATATGTGAGGTCTGAAACCATTGCTGAGAAACTTGTGATAATCTTGGATCTGTTTGATAAAACCTAAGTGGTGAAAAAAAATGTGATTTCACAGTGCATATATACACATTGCTGGTCAAATAGGAAATAGGATATGTGAGTGTGTACTAGCATAAGGATCTATTAAGTGGCTACTAGAGTTTGTGGGAGTGTTACCAAGACCAATTCAGGAGAAAATGATATATTGTCCATGAGTTACATAGAGAAATGATGTAACTACTTCCAAAAAAAAGTAGTAATAATCTTATTGTGTCTTCTTATCAATGTGTACTTGAGAGGTTATATAATTGCCACAAAAATAATTTAGGGAAGAATGCTAAGGAAAGAATGGATAATAAGAACACCTCCATTTTCTAGGTAAAATCAGCAGCCAGGTGGGTTAGTTCTGTGTTTATTTTAGTGCTCATATTTTACTTTGCCAGGAAAAAAAAAGTTCAATTCCTTTTCCATTGTAATCAGAGTAAATGAAAAATGTTGATGGTACATTTTCAAGTTTGGACAAATGTTTGAGGAAACATTCTTAAAACATATTTGGTTTTAAATATTTTTCTCTTAATTTATTATGTTTAAGGGCTGTAGAAATTCTATTAGCCACAGCCAGCAGAGAAAAGTTTTGCACATTTTCCTGGTCTGCATTTTCTGGCACTGGATTTACTACCCTCATGTCCTGAGAATGCCTGGGGAACCTGCTTCCTGCTGGAGGCCTGGAGGTGCCCCAGGAACAACCAGCTTAGAATCCAGGCCCAGCAATCACTTGCCAACTGGATCCACTTGACCTGTATTGTCTGGCTCACAGATCTCTACGCCTTGCCTTAGAGTCCTGCTGCCATCAGTTTCATCCATCCAATACCAGGAAGAAACCAGATGGCTACAGGATAGCATAACAACACAAGCAACAAGAGCCAGGGCAATATGGAGCCCAGATATTCTGCTACAGAAAGCCCTGTATATACTAATAAAACTGAATCACAAGAAACAAGGATGGCATTAAATATATTCTTATAAAAAATGATATCTGCCTTTAAAGAGGAACTGAATAAAATTTTTAAAGAAACACAGGAAAATTTATTCCAACACCAAAAAAAAATGTTCAACATCCTTAATCATCAGGGAAATGCAAATCAAAATAACCCTGAGATTCCACCTCACATCAGTCAGAATGGCTAAGATCAAAAATTCAGGTGACAGCAGATGCTGGTGAGGATGTGGAGAAAGAGGAACACTCCTCCATTGTTGGTGGGATTGCAAGCTTGTACAACCACTCTGGAAATCAGTCTGGTGGTTTCTCAGAAAATTGGACATGGTACTACCGAAGGATCCCGCAATACCTCTCCTGGGCATATATCCAGAAGATGTTCCAACTAGTAAGAAAAAAACATGCTCCACTATGTTCATAGCAGCCCTATTTATAATAGCCAGAAGCTGTAAAGAACCCAGATGCCCCTTAACAGAGAAATGGATACAAAAATGTGGTACATTTATACAATGGAGTACTACTCAGCTATTAAAAAGAATGAATTCATGAAATTCCTAGGCAAATGGTTGGACCTGGAGGGCATTATCCTGAGTGAGGTAACCCAATCACAAAAGAACTCAAATGATATGTACTCACTGATAAGTGGATATTAGCCCAGAAACCCAGAATACCCAAGATATAAGTTACAATTTGCAAAACACACGAAACTCAAGAAGAACAAAGACCAAAGTGTGGACACTTTGCCCCTTCTTAGAATTGGGAATAAAACACCCATGGAAGGAGTTACAGAGACAAAGTTTGGAGCTGAGACAAAAGGATGGACCATCTAGAGACTGCCATATCCAGGGATCCATCCCATAATCAGCCTCCAAACGCTGACACCATTGCATACATTAGCAAGATTTTGCTGATAGGACCCTGATATAGCTGTCTGTTGTGAGACTACGCCGGGGCCTAACAAACACATAAGTGGATGCTCACAGTCAGCTATTGGATGGATCACAGGGCCCCCAATGGAGGAGCTAGAGAAAATACCCAAGGAGCTAAAGGGATCTGCAACTGTATAGGTGTAACAACATTATGAACTAACCAGTACCCCGGAGCTCTTGACTCTAGCTGCATATGTATCAAAAGGTGGCCTAGTCTGCCATCACTGGAAAGAGAGGCCCATTGGACTTGCAAACTTTATATGCCCCAGTACAGGGGAACGCCAGGGCCAAAAAGTGGGAGTGGGTGGGTAGGGGAGTGGGGGGGAGGGTATGGGGGACTTTTGGGATAGCATTGGAAATGTAAATGAGGAAAATACCTAATTAAAAAAATTCATCTTGTATGAAGTAACCCAGACCCAAAAGGACACACATGATATATACTCACTTATAATTGGATATTAGCTGTAAACTAGAGGATAACCACATTAAAATTCACTTACCCAAAGAAGCCAAATAATAAGGAATGACCAAGGGAAAATGGTTGAATCTGTCTCAGAAGAGAAAAGAAAAGATACTGGAGATGAATGAAAGGAGGGGATTGGGTATAGGAAGAGTTGGGGAGGGGAGTGGTTCTAGCAGTGGTAATCACATGTAGAGAGAACAGGAGAGAAAGAAAGCATATTAGGGGTGGGCTGGGAGGGGGTATTTCTAGGAACTTTCAGAGACTGGGATGTGGGAGGCTCCAGGGTGTCTTTGGAGTGACTCTGAAACGCCTTAGCAGTGTGAGATATAGATCCTGAAGTGGCCACCTCCTTCACTGTGGAAGGGTAAGTGCAGCAACCCACGCACAAAACCTTTGACCCATAATGTGTTCTGCCTAAAATATATGTAGGGACAAAGATAGAGCAGACAAAGGGAATGCCCAACCAATGACTGCCCAAATTATGACTCATCCTATGGGCAAGAACCATTTCCTGGTATTGTTAATGATATTCTGTTATGCTTGCAGACTAGATCTTAGCATAAATGTCCTTGGAAAGGTTCTACTGAGCAGCTGAAGGAAAGATATTCAGGGAAGGTCTCAGGGATCCAAAGAGGACAGAAACTACACAGGAAGACCAACAGAATCAACTCAACTGTACCCTCAGGGCTTCTCAAGAGACTGAAACACCAATCAAAAAGCAAGCATGAGCTGGACTTAGGCTCTCCACACATGTAGCAGATATACAGCATAGTCTTCATGCGGGTTCTCCCAATAACTGGAGAGGCTGTCACTGATTCTGCTGCCTGCCTGTGAATTCTATTCCCATACCTGGGTTTCCTTGTCTGGCCTCAGTGGGAAAGGATGCAGCTGGTCCTGCAGTGTCCAGGGGCTAGGGAGTGATACCTAGAGGGTGCTACCTCTTCTCAAAGGAGAAGAGAAGGGCAGAATGTGAAGGGATACTGGATGGAGAGGGGGGCTGATATTGGTATGTAAAATGGATGAATGAATGAATACATAATAAACAAACAAATAAATAAATAAACAGATAAATGAAATTCTATGAGCCACACTGACTATTTTGTTGTTGTTTTGTTGTTATTGTTGTTGTGTTACCTTCTCCACCATGTGTATTACATACGTTTACATATGGTAAAATAACTTTTAGACACTGAAAACAGTTTTCTGAATTGAAGTTCAAACAAGCTATCTTCAATTTTTAGGAAAAACAATTTAAAGATATAAAACCAATGCATAGGTTCCTTTCCTATTACTTCTCATTGGCATGAGTAGAATTCAACCTTTCAGTTACAGTTTTATGAATCACACTTTACATTTTGGTGTTCATATTGTCTGTCTAAACAGATAATAATTGTCTGTATTATCTGCCCAAATCTAAGCATCAAGTATGAGACACTCTTTCTATTCATGATCTCTCTTGCTTTCAATAACAGTCCTAAGCAGTAGGGTATTTGCTTCTATTTTTCTGATGAGAAAATTGAAGCATTGAGCTTGACAGATTTAAAGCACACCAGAGAAGATAGAAATTTACCTGAAAAGGTTTAAGGAGATAATGTACCTACAAATTTTTAGCAAATCTGGGAATTTTCCACTTTACAAATGCATCGGAGCCTCACAGCAATGAGTTAAGATACGCCTTCACATGATATGACTCAGGCTGGCATCTCATTCAGTATTCTGAACTATATGCATACAAACACTTTCATAGATCATTCATTGACACTCTTAATTGATTATTTTTACACTGTGTTGTGACAGTTACAGTTCTGTTGAAGAATGAGCATTTTGAGCCATCAAATGCTACACACTGCTGCTGGCTAGCAATCACTGTAGGTCCATGTTGGTACAAATACTTGAATATTTTATATTATTACTTAGAAAATGAGCAGAAAATGGAAGTGATAATAACCTTATATCTCATAAACTTAATTTCCTTGAGACACTGTTAGAAATTATTATAGTGCTTTAAGCAGTGAGCCTTAAGATTCATGGTGTTCATTGCTTTTCATCTCTGGTGGACCACGTGGGAAGAAAATAATAAAGAAATGTGTGCATGAAATGGCATCAAATTTTGAAAATTTGTTGTTCAAAATATTTTATCTGTTGTAAAAATGTTAAGATAATTTATAATATTGTAGTAATTTATATTTTCATTTTCAATTATATGAATAATTCATCAATTAAAACATCTCATTAAGAATACAAAATGTTGAAACAACCATAAGAAAAATAATTCATTTTAATATTAAATTTATTCTAATTCTGTCTGTGTGTGTCTGTGTGTTCCTGTGTGTATCTGTGTATGTGTCTGTGTATGTGTCTATGTGTATGTCTGTGTATGTGTCTATGTGTGTTTGTGTCTGATGTGTAAAACACTGATGTTGTGATTAACATGTAGACATTAGAAGAGGACTTGTGAAGTTAGCTGTCTTCTTCCAATTTTGTGTGGCTTCAGAGATTGATTATATTCGTATGACTGGCTTGGGATGCATGCATTTTTACCCACTGAACTACTGCAACTATAGCTAATTGCTATTTTCATTATTGAAAATATTGTACCTAGCCTTATTATGTTTTCCTCTGAAATGTTTTGGTTCCCTATGAAAATGTTCCACTGTGAAGCATGCTTAAATTCGTGATTCTCCTGGCTCTCTTTCACGAATGCTTGGATGATATCTTTGCAGGGACACCTCTGCTTCTTACAGCTGCATCTCTGGAAGTTGTGATGGAAACTTCATTGATTCCCTTTACTTATAAAAACTTACCAAGTAGGGAGCAAAGCTTAGTCATAATAGAAAAATGATTGACATTTCTATATAGTTTGGTGTCTTGTTTACAAACGATAACAGCTGTCTGGTCTGTCAGGAATATGACTGCACATTTTTAAAATATTTTTTTCTTTTTTCTTTCTTTTTCTTTCTTTCTCTTTTTTGATATTTCTTTTTTTATTTTTTCAATTTTTTATTAGATATTTTCTTCATTTACATTTCAAATGCTATCCGGAAAGTCCCCTATAACCTCCCCTCGCCCTGCTCCCCTATGCACCCACTCCCACTTCTTGGAATTCCCCTGTAATGGGACATATAAAGTTTGCAAGTCCAAGGGCCTCTCTTCCCAATGATGGACAACTAGGCCATCTTCTGCTACATATGCAGCTAGAGACATGAGCTCTGGGGGTACTGGTAGGTTCATATTGTTGTTCCACCTATAGGGTTGCAAACTCCTTCAGTTCCTTTGGGTACTTTCTCTAGCTCCTCCATTGGGGGCCCGGTGTTCCTTCCAATAGATGACTGTGAGCATCCACTTCTGTATTTGCCAGGCATTGGCAAAGCCTCACAAGAGACAGATATATCAAAACCCTTTCAGAAAAATCTTGCTGGCATATGCAATAGTGTATGCCTTTGGTGGCTGATTATGGGAAGGATTCCCTGGTCAGGCAGTCTGTGGATGGTCCATGCTTTCATCTCAGCTCCAAACTTTGTCTCTGTAACTCCTTCCATGGGTATTTTGTTCCCCTTTCTAAGGAGAGACAAAGTATTCACACTTTGGTCTTCCTTCTTGAGTTTCATGTGTTTTGCAAATTGTGTCTTGGATATTCTAAGTTTCTGGACTAATAACCACTTGCCAGTGAGTGCATATATTGTGAGTTCTTTTGTGATTGGGTTACCTCACTCAGGATGATACCCTCCATATCCATCCATTTGCCTAAGAATTTCATATATTCGTTGTTTTTAATAGCTGAGTAGTACTTCATTGGGTAAATGTACCACATTTTCTGTATCCATTCCTCTGTTGAGGGACATCTGTGTTCTTTCCAGCTTCTGGCTATTATAAATAAGTCTGCTATGAACATAGTGGAGCATGTGTTTTTATTACCAGTAGGAACATCTTCTGGATATATGCATAGGAGAGGTATTGCTGGATCCTCTGGTAGTACTATGTCCAATTTTCTGAGGAACTGCCAGACTGACTTCCAGAGTAATTGTACAAGCTTGCAATCCCACCAACAATGGAGGAGTGTTCCCCTTTCTCCACATCCTCACCAGCATCTGCTGTCACCTGAATTTTTGATCTTAGCCATTCTGACTGATGTGAGGTGGAACCTCAGGGTTGTTTTGATTTGCATTTCCCTGATAATTAAGGATGTTGAACATTCAAGTCAGGGTTTCTCTGTGTAGCCCTGGCTGTACGAATCTCACTCTGTAGATCAGCCTGGCCTCAAACTCAGAAATTCGCCTGCCTCTGCCTCCCAAGTCCTGAGATTAGATGTGTGGGCCACCATGCCCGACTGACCACAAATTTTTAAAGTAAAGCTTAACCGAAATGATTAGGGATGGATATTAGGGACTGATGTGCTAGGCTTTTTATAAGCAAGCCATTTCCTTTGGTAGTATTAGCATCTATTGTAAATCAATGCCACATTTTCTCTCTGAATTAAGAGGGTTAATTTTCATTTATTTTCTTCTCTTCTAAAAATATATATTTTAAGTTTTGTGGTGGTGGTTTTTGTTGTTGTTGTTGGTGTGTGTGTGTGTGTGTGTGTGTGTGTGCACATGCACACATGTGTCCATGTACTCAAGTGAACATGCAGCACTGTGCATGTCATTGTGCATGTAGAAGTAAGAAGATAATATCTGAGTCAGTTCTCTCTTTCCACTTTTTGTGGGTTCTGAAGATTGAAGTTGGTGTGTCTGGATTGCTCAACATATGCCCCATCCACTGAGTACCACCAGCAGCCTTTCCTTTTGTTCTTGTTGGTAATTGTATCTCTGTGCTTAATCTTCATCTTTTGTTCTATTATCTATTGATTGTTTTTCTTCTAGTAAGTGGCTAGGGGTTGGTGTATTATAGGTTTTAATAAAAACAACCTTATATTACAGAATATTTAACATACTTCGGTGAGACTAGTGAGTAATAGCCAGTTTTACTTTTTTGTCAATGTTTGCTTAAGAGGGTGACCTGGAGATGTTTCCTCTTATGATTTGTTTTATTTAAAGATGGGTCATACATGGTTTCTTATTAAATAGTTATAAACAAATAAACTATGTACTGGTATGCATAACAGAAATAGAGTTAACAATGGGTAAATAAGATTTGGTAAAAAATATAATTATTTACTTTGGAATGACAGTTAGGGCCAGAGAATAAGTATAACTTTGAGAGTTATAGGCCTTTGTCTGGGAAAATATACACACACAAACACACACACACACACACACACACACACACACACACACACACACACACACACATGCATACACATAAACAGAAGCACAAAGAAGTAGAAGAAAGTACTAAAGTTAGGGAAAACATATTTTCCTCTTGTCAATTTTTCATGTAATCATTCTGGGTTTTGGCCCTCATCAGTTTACTATTGTTTTCTATTTCCTCCCTTCTCTTACTGACTTTCTCCAACTCATGCTTTACTTGTTCCGAATATTTACATATTTAGATCAGATTATCCTCCATATGCAAAAGAAGAAAATATGGCTAGAGTACCTTTGTAGGAAAGGCCAAACTCCCTAGAAGAGCCAGCGATCAAGATTCTCTACAATTTGAGAGAAACTTGGACTCTCAGTGATGCAGCCTAACTAGAACTTACTGTGAAGAGGATGTCTGCTTTGTTTATCTTTAAACATCTGTTTCCTTGCATCCTGCAGAACCTCCAAAATCTGAATTTCATGACTATGCAAATGCCTGATCCTTTGGGTGTAAATCATCTAGGCAGAAATTGATTCTAAGTCATTAACTAATATAGGATCTGCATGTAATAGACACCTGATAATTTATTTGCTGGTTTGATTTAAGGAAAAGTATACAACTTTGGATGTATACTACTTAATGATTCATTTTCAATTAAATTTCCAATTCAAAGCAGTAGTTTAAATGTCCAAAAATATCTTATTCACCTTCAATATCTGTTCCATGGTCAGTTTTATATATTTTTTTCTGTTCATTATTCTTTATTAATTCAAAGGCCAGACTTTATTCAGATTTATACACAATATACCATATTACATCCCTTCATAAATCTGGAACACCAAAAGAGAACCAAAGTTTTATTTCCTATTGGGGTTGTTTATTACTGCAATAATTGAACATTTATTTTTGCCTAATAGACTATTATTCGTGTTTTCCTAATCAGGCATCTTATATATGACTAAGCTAAAAAGCCAAAACATAGAGAATGTTCAGTCTATAAAGTGCCATCAGCATACGGCCTTCAGAAACTAGAATTATGAGATTATTAATGCAGTCATGATAAACTAACTAGACAGCACTTGTTAGACAGACAGTAAAGAGTCTGTTTTATATTTGTTGCATTTTCTTTAAAAAAAAAAGAAAACAAAGAACTGATTTTTTTTCCAGAATAGATAATACCTCAATATGTAATTCCACTGGAACACACTGCCATTTTTATTTATTGTGAAAAAGGCAAGTTTGGAATTCCATTGAAAAACTACGTAAGCCATTCTTTAATATTTTTCTGAGAACAGTTTGCTGTACTTGGCAGTATCTGTAAAGACATGTTTATGAATCCAATTATAAAAGTACTTGGGAAGAAACAGAGAAATGGAAGGAAAATGGAAACATTAGAAAATTGGTTACTATTATATTTAAGAGTTTCTTCCTGGAGACAAAAATTCATATTTCTACTGACTGGGGAGAGCAGCAGAGAGAGCAGCAATTACAAGCCCACTGCCTTGTCCATAAACACTTAACATATTGTATATTTCCTATGTATGTGGCCCTCCAGGTATTTTAGACATTTAATTCATATTATTTTACATATATTACTTTGTATCACACACACACACACACACACTTTCTCAACACATAGTTTTTAAAATTAGGGACAATTAAAGTTCTGCGCAGAAATCTGAGTTGTTTAACCACAGCTAAAATACTGGCAAAATTATGCCAGTACTTTAGCCACTTGAGATTTTCCTACAGGATAATTCAAACAAGCTGGGATGAATTAAGCAACCTTCCCTGCCTCTAGTGAACCACCTAGAGACTGAGAGACAGAAACAGTTATGGTGGGTTTCGTTTTGTTTTGTTTTTCTGAAGCCCCACATGTGAATCATTTCTTCTACATGGTTCTCTGCTAAACACACCTAGCAATTTTTCCTTCTAGATCCTTCTTTTATTAGGCATTCTTATGGTAAAATTACACCATTACTTTCCTACCAATGTCAATGTACAAGTATTTGTACAGTCAAAATATATTTCAAAGTAATCTCTTTTGATGAAAGAGATTTTTAAACTTTGAAAATTCCAGCAATTGTAATGAGTGTGGAACGTTCCCAGCATTTATAATGACAGAAAATAAATGAATCATGAACATGAAAGAGAAGATTTCTTATTTTATATGCTCCTTGAACAATCTCAAGAATAAAAAGAAATTAGAGGAGATAAATGAGAAAGGCCTGTCACATGGCTCAGGGAGTAAGGAAGCTTACTGACCTCTGCTTCATCTAGAAAGCCAAATGGCGTGAAAGAAGGACTGGCTACTGCACATTGCATGTCCTCTACATGCAAGCCATGGCACACACACACAAACACACACACACAGACACACACACACACAGACATCATCCTGATCACCCCCCCAAAAAACCACAAATATATCTAAATAAAGAGAACAAATTTAGAAAACAAAAATGTGAAGACTACATACTGTTTCATATATTCTAAATTTACAAATTCCTAGTTGAGAATCTTAACTAACATGTCATTTATATCAGTATTCATGAAAAAAAAACGTACTGTTCAGTTATCTCAACTTTTCTTTTTTCAGTTTTATAGAGACCACAAAGTTTAAATAATCACATGATATATATTTTGTTATTATGTGGGATACTTTTTTAAAAATAAATTCTTAGTAAAGCAATACAAATAAACACTAGTAAATTGCAATGTAAGTGGTGACCATTGCATAGAAAAGAATGTCAAGTGGAGGGAGTAAACCTTCCAAAAGCAGTCTGAGAATAAACAGGAGCAAGGAAACAGATAAAAACACACCTATGATTTGAAAAGCAAGTTCACGTAGAGCATTGCAAATGCAAACAAAAAAGAAGTCCAATTTTCATATGATTTTAGTGTATTGTGAGGCCTCTTGCCTTTCAGAAACAACAGGGAAAAAACAGAGAATTTATGCAAATATTTTGCACATACTAATATAAACCTTACCATAGTCATTATGGATTATGGAAACTGGTAAGACTGGATGTAGTACAGACATGAGAGCCAGTATTAGATAATACTGGAAGGCTTGATGAGAGTGATTTAATTTGATGTGAGATGCAAATAGAAGGGAAGTATAAGAACTACATTCTTTTTCAATGGCTATTAATCTATTGTGTTATTGAATCGCATTTTCTTTATCCATACTTCCATTAAAGGGTATCCAGGTTGATTCCAGTACCTGACTGTTATGAACAGAGCAGCAATGACATCGTTTAGCAAATGTCTCTGTAATATGATGAGGCATCCTTTAGATGTTTGCCAAAGGAGTCCCTTAGGAATATCCCCAAACCCAGGTTGTTGACAAGACTCCACAAACTAAAAGGAAGCTGTTGATCTCCACAAACTAAAAGCAAGAACCCATTGCTGAAGACAACATATTGAACCTGGAGAGGATGAGCCGGTACCTATATAGAGCCTTCAACACTATATCCTAGCATCTATGTTACAGGAAAGTAATTTGCATGCTACAGAAACAGAAACATACCCAGCCACAAATGCCTTTGATCTGGAATGATGTTCTGCCTAAAAGATATGCTAGTCCAACAATGGCACATAGCTTGTGAGAGTTAAGTAACCAAGATTTGATTGACTTTAGGTCCACTCCACAACATGGAACCAACTCTTGATACTGCTTGGGTGACGTAGAACACAAGAATAGATAGCCCAGGGACCTAGGGTAAAATCAAATTCTATGATTCTAAACATAATAGCAATAAAATGACTCCTATTCTCATTCTCCTATACTCATTGATCAATGTCTTGCCCAGCCATCATCAGAGAAGCTTTCTCCTGCAGCAGATAGAAACAAATGCATAGACCCACAGCTAGACCTTATGTAGAGATAAGAGACCTTGGAGCCCTAAATGGGATGTCACTATAAAATCCCTCCCCTTGTGGCTCAGGGAATTCTGAATTAGAGGGGACAGAAAGCATGAAGGAGCAAGAGGGGCTAGAGATCAACATGAAAACAAGGACACCGAATAAATGTGATCAATGTTCTTATAAAGTCACAGAGACTGAGACAGCATGCACAGGCCATGCACAGTCTGCATCAGGTTCTTTGAGTATACATCATGGTTTCTAGTTTAGCATTTTTATGGAATTCTCCAGTGAGCAAACGAGTGAGTCTCTATTTCTTGTGATTTCTTTTGGCTTCTTTCCTTCTGTTTGTTTCTTTTGTCCAATTCCAATGGGTTAGTTTTTATTTTATCAACCTATATTCTACTTAATTTATTATTATCTTTAGGATCCTGCTTGTTCTCTAATGAGAGAATGGGGATGCAAAGAGAAAGCAGGAGGAGTAGAGAAGGGAGGCCATAAGCAGAATATATTATATGAGAAAATAGTTATTTTTAATAAAATGAAAATAAAATAAGAAGAAAACAGAATTCAAGAAATTTATCTGAAACCAGTTAAATAGTGAAATTACCATTGGAGTACAGCAAATACTTTGAAAAAAAATTACTGTCAAGTTGAGAAGTGTATTTTGGAACTCTTAAGTTTATGTATGTATTCACAGGTACATAGGTATACATAAGTGTATAAACACATACAGGCACATACAAAGAGAAAGAGAGAGACAGGTAGATAAAATTAACTGCACTTAACAATGCCTGTCCTTAATCCTAGTTTTAAATCTGTACTAAAATAATAGAATTTTAATATTTATTTTTAACATTCCTTTTATTTTTGAGATCATAATATAATAAAATGATTTCTTCCTTTTCCTCCTTCCCAACTCCTCCTTTCTCTCTTTCAATTTGATGACCTTATTTTAATTCTTGTTACATGTATGTATATATGTAGATATACATATGTATATATTCCTAAATATAGCCTTTCAGTCCAGATTATGGTACTTGTATGTTTTCAAAATCAAAGATGTAAACATAAATACACATCACTTGAACCATTTTATATTTGTCAAAGGTGCAGAAATATAAGGTAGAAAAAGGGAAACACCTTCAATAAATGGTTCAGAAAAATATATGTCCACCATCAGCAGAATGAAATTATACCTGTATCTGTTACCTTGCACAAAAACTAACTCTGAATAGCTCAAAGACCTAAATGTAAAATAAGAAACACTAAAAGTACTAGAAGAAAACAGAAGAAGAAACTAGGAACTTCCCTGCATGATATAGGTATAGGAAAGGAATTCCTAAATAGGGACCCATTTGCCCAAGAAAGAGGGCCAAGGTTGACAAGTGGGACTTCAAAACAGTCATCGGCTAGGAATGAACATTTTATGAATGACATATCTGATGGGTAGTTGGTATCCAAAATATAGTAGAACTGGGGAAGTATATAACAAACACAAAAACAACAACAAGAAGAAAGTTACTAATTTGAAAATGGGCCTAGAGCCAAAGAGTTCCCAAAGAAATAAATGGCTAACAATAAAAAAAAAAGTTTTTATTCTCTTGCTGCTATGGAAAATCAGCGAAAAGCACCTGGAGAATTTATATTATTCCAGAGAGAATGACAAGGATGAACAACATACCACAGAACAGGTGAAGGAGGGTAAGGAGGGAAAGGGGAGCTCTCTGGATCTCTTGGGGAGACTGCAAACTGGTGAATCAGTGTGGAGAATTCTTAGACATCTAAGGAGGAATCTGCCACATAGCCCAGCTATACCCTTCCTTGTCACATGCCCAAAAGGCCCTATGTCCTACTCCACAGATACTTGTTCAGCCATGTCTGCTCTTACTCTGTTCACAATGGATATCAAGTAGAAGCAATATAAATACCTGGATAATGAAAATGTGGTACATGTACACTATGGAATACTATCATGTAAGGAAAATTAAAATCATGAACTTTTCATGTAAATGGATGGAATTGGAAAGATTATACTTTGTGAGGTAATCCAGACCTGGAAAGACAGGAGCTATATGTTCTGTCATTGGAGCCTCATAGCACCAAATCTTCCTATGTGAGTATATATCCTGGAATAACTACAAGAACTAGGAATGTAAAAGTGGTTCATTGCTATGATAGGGGGGTTGGCAGCTATATAGAGGAGATATAAGAGTATGAGTTCTCTGATCAGGGAAATAGGAAAATGGGGATATTACAGAGGAATGGGTAGATAAACACAGAGAAAGAAGATCATAACAATAGGGCTACCTATAAAGCCACAAAGAATCATGCTACCGACTATTTACCTAAAATGCCTATACTACACCCAATTATGTGCATAAATGTTCATATCTAATTTTAATAAACTTTTTTCTTCTGGAAAGACAATGTTACCTCCAAGAGTCAAAGACCATGCAACAAAATTCTTAATAACAGATATGAAAATATGTATTGGCCAAGGATGCCCAAAGTCTTCCTAAATATATAACCAGTTTATTTTTATTGTCCTTCATATTTCTCCAGAGTTAGAAAGTATTTTACTGATGGCACCATGCACTTCAAAAGCAGGACCAAAAGGTGCTTGAGCTAGAACTGGCTTGAATATCTCATCTCTGAGAATTATCTTTTATGACACCAGATGGTGACATGCAAATTTCCAAATTGAGAGCGAAAACCACCCAGCTATGACATCTATAAATGACACTAACTACCAGGGTATCCTGATAACTCTATGGGTGCCATAGTGGCATGCACACCTTGTTGGAAGCCATCAGCTCTCTAATTGGATTTAAAACCTTCTCAACAGGATGGAAATCATGTGTGATACTGGAGATTAGCTAATTATTTCATGCTAGTGAAGTCATGGATCTTGGAAAGTAGTCGAGTATAACTACTACATTACTAAACCAGCTCTGTACCTTACAGCAATGTAAACATCCATCTCTCTTTGTACCATAGTTAAATATAATCCTCATAGCTCATCAAGGAAAATTCTCTTTGCAACAGATGGAGACTGTTAAAAAAAATCCACAAACAATCAAAATGCAAAGTAGTGTAGCCTAGTCTCAGTGGATAACTCTCAAAACATTTCCACACATAGGGTTCAGGGCACATTAAGGAAGGAAAGAGTGTGAGAGCCTGAATATTAGAGCGTTTTCTGTGAGTTGATGTCTCCTAGAAATATGAGAAGCTCTGCCCAAAATGTCTTATCAATATGACCCCCCAAATGTGAATCGAACAAGGTTGACAACAGTGAACACTCAAAAGCAGAGGAGGAAAGAGTAAGAGACCTCAGCCCTACAACAAGATCTATGGGCGACCAAGGAGTACTGAGATCCCGCAAATTATTTTCTCCAGGGAAGGTCACACCAATGGAAATGATGTTTGATACTGGAAACTAGCTATTTACTCCTCAGGGCTGGTGGTGTGATGGATATTGAAGGAGACCCTACAACTACTAATTTAGTAAATCAGCATAATCCTCAACAGCAATATAAACATTTCTCCTTCTACCAGATTATACCAAAGAGTATCAAATTATTAGTCCTGAAAACATATATACAAGCAACATTATACAGACTGAGCAGGTTAGGAATATATATGTATACTTGTACATACATGCACGCAATAACAGTTAATAAAAAATAAAAAAGAGGCATGACTTTTAAAGAGAGTAGTGAGGAGTCCATAGGGAGATTTGGATGGAGGAAAAAAAGAGATCACAAATATAAAAAAACATTAAAAAGCTAAGAAATGATAAGGTGTTATTGTGCTTCTTGAGTGTTCCTTTAAATAATGCCATGTTTGTATTTATAGGGATTCAAAAAAGAAGAAAGTAATAGTCAAGAAAGAAGAAAAAAACAAGACAAACAAACAACACTGGATGGAATATTACCTTCTATAGAGAATACTAGAGTAAATTAAAAGGCTACAAGAAGCTAGCAACACGAACAACTCACTCATCTGAAACAAGAGGATGCCAGAAGGCTATAGGTTCCATGCCTGGATGATGGATCTATAAGAAGATGCATGGGTATAGAACAATTTTCCAACTACTGTGATTTTATCAGCATATAAGAAGGTATGAATCTAGTATTAAATATATATTTACAGATCTTACATATTGAATTTGCTACAATGGTTTATGCAGTGATATTTCAGATGAGTAAAAACTCATTGAAAAGAAAGTTTATTAGAAAAAGAATACATGATGTGATCTAAATATTAAAATAATTACTCAGATTTTTTAAAAAGTCAATTTGCATTTTTAGTTTGGGCAAATTCTCATTCTGTACCCTAGAAAGGCTTCAAAATACATACTGATAACTCTTTCAGCACCAAGTTTTGGGTTACAGGAATGCTCTATAACAGATTGTTAGTTTTATCCTATTTTCACTAAATTACTTAATTCCAAAACACTCAAGGTTTTTAATTACTTGGTTTGCGTCTCAAAATTATTGTGATACATGAAGACTAGGTTATTATGAAAAGGTATGAAAAAATTGGTAAACTTTTATATTGATATATGTTATCACCACAGGATATATTATGGCATAATTGAAAATATTAATTATAGTTTTTAAAAATATTTGTTCTCTACAATACAAAATAAAGTCAGGTGAGTACAGAAATTCAAAGCATGTGTAATTCTTTTATTTTATCTATCTGTCTAAATATTTTCTACCTACTATCTATTATTTATCTGTCATCTACTTATCATCTAAGTATCAATTATCTATCAAATGCCTACAATCGATATATCTATTTATCCTTCTATCTATCTTCTCTATGTATCAATGCAACACTGACAATTTCACTTATGTTTTATGTCTTTAAAAAACTGAAAGGTGTTCACCCAAAGGAATTCAGTCAGGTGTGTTCAGAAATTGGTTTGTAGGTAACTGATCTTTTTCAAATCATGTAGGTTCTACACTAAATCTTAGAAACTGTGCTAGCATTTATTTGGACACGTGTAAAAAAGCATTGCAAGGTTATAGTTAATGGAATATTCCCATCTGCTTTATAATGCTCATGATTTACAGCAGAAACCTTGTTTTAGTATGTCAAGGACATCAGAATATGCAAGAGTTTATAAATTAAAGAACAAACTCAGAGCCAAAGACTGGCAAACCTTAGAAAGATTAATAATATCATTGGAAATCCAATTTGCCTGCACAGAGAATCATATTTTCTTGGAGAAATATTAATATCAGACATGTCTAAATTTGTTATTTAAAGATTAAATTTCAAAGGATAAAAACGTAAGAACACAAAGTCAAATATATAAGAGCTAATATGGAAGCAACTGGGGAATCTTAGTGATGAATGCATGACACATATTTCAATAACTCTAGATGTTGATAAAATATAAAATGCTTTCCAGAGAAGTACATTTAGAGATATTTACTGAGGTTATTAAGTGACTATTACTTAAATTAGAGAAGTAATATTTGAGTTCCTAGGTGGAGGAAGAAAATGTCCAAGAAACACAGTATCTAACATACATACACATACACTCATACACACACACACACACACACACACACACACACACACACACACACACACACACAATACATATAACAAAATGAAAAAAATGAATTAAATCTTTCATTTTAAGGTCATCAAAAATATTTTAATAATGGAGAGGAGTGAAGAATTGTGCCAAATTATCTTAAACACATATAGTGTTATTGAAAATAAAATTAGCTTCTTGCTTTCTGCAAAGATTTATTTTATCTATTGCTGTTGTACCTCACTATTAAGGTTGTGGTCTATCATGTCCTGACAGCTTTCCTGAGTTTGGAACAAAATGGAAGACTCCCTTTTCTTAGCAGGGCTTCCTCTTCTCTTCCTGATCTAGGGAGCCCAAACTGCAGTTTTCTACCTGAAAAATGACATGCAATCCTTGGCATGACTTCCTGGAATGTCTCACCATGTAAATGAGGTATCCACAGAACCTTAAACCTCAGCTAATGAAATTTCACCTTAGAAGAATCCTTTTCTACTCTCCAGGGCTCAGATATATAGCTCTTGATTCGCCCCAAATAAAGTATATGTGTACGTTTTGTTGATTATTGTCAAAGAGAGCTGTTTTTTAAAAGAGCTGTAAAAAATGAAGTGCTGTAACACTGAAACCTTCTGAGGAGATCTCCTCCTGGCATTATTCTGGCATATGACTGACCTGTTGTACACTTCGCTTCATCCTTACCAGCCCCTTGTACATCGGGTGCTGGACACCCCCAGGGAAAAGGGGAAAAATACATCCACATGAGACTCTGGTGAGTACTGCCAATCTTTCAGATTTGAATGACATAAGTAAATGAGTGGATTTTATTGGGCACTTTGAAAACTTAGGAGCCTGACAAATACAGAGGCAGATGTTCACAGCCAACCATTGAACTGAGCACTTGGTTCCCAAAGGAGCAGTTAGAGAAAGTATTGAAGGACCTGAAGGGTCTTGCAATCACATAGGAAGAACAATATCAACCAACCAGACCTCCTAGAACTCGCAGGGACTAAACCATCAACCAAAAAGTACACATGTCTCCAGCCACACATGTAGGATAAATAGCAGAGGATGGCCTTGTTGAGCATCCATGGGAGGAGAGGCCTTTGATCTATGAAGGCTAGATGCCCCAGTGTAGGGAAACACCAGGCCAGGGAGGTGGTAAAGAGTGAGTGGGTGGAGAATCACCCTTATAGAAGCAGGAGGAGGGGGGATAGAATAGGGGGTTTCTGGAGGGGATATCAGGGATTTCATTTCCAATCAGGGGACAGGGGATAACATTTGAAATGTAAATAAAGAAAATATCCAATAAAAGAAAAGTAGAAAAAAAGAAAGACAGAAAAGATAGATCTGAATGGGAAGGTAAGAAAAGAGGGCCTGGGAGGGGAAACTCTAATCAGGAAAATATTGTATGAAAAAAAAATCTACTTTTATTTAAAAAAAATTATATAAGAAAGGAAAAATTAAATAAGAAGCATTATCTATAATGAACTGACATTAGAAACCAGGTCTGTAATCTGTTGAAGCTAAAATGGAAGGCCTTTATTTTCTGAAAGGAATTTGAGAATAAACAGATACTTCTCAACTGATTGAGGGAGGGGATCAGTGACAAACCTCGGCCATACCTTTATTTCTTAAACTCTTTTTAAATATTTTATTTATGCTTTGACAATTTCATACTGTGTATTTTTCAATATTTTTGTTTATTTTTGAGATTGTAATTTAATTATAGCATCTCTACCATTCCATTCCTCCTTCCAAACCCTCTAATAGATCCGTACTCACTCCCCTTGAAATTCATGCCCTCTTTTATCATTAATTATTATTGTATGTATATATGTATTTGTATGTTTACATATATTCTGAAATATAAACTGTTCCAAAACAATCATGAGGGGCCTGTGCCAGTAGGAGTAGGGACACAGGAAACCTGCCAGACAAGCGGCTCAGGTTCCTTCTGGTCAGTGCTGGTCTACCTTGGTTTCAAACACAGCCAACAGCCTCTCAGTCTCCAGAGGTGCCACTTCCAGACACTGTAACATGCCCAGGTTCTTAGGATTCCAGGATCCCAGCATCCCAGGATCTTGGTCACACCAGGATCTCAGGGTCTCAGAGGAAGCTTGACTGCCAAGAACTCTGACACACCCAGAATCTCAGCATTACAGGATCCCAGAATCACAGGATCACAGAGAAAGCTGGACTCTGAGGAGTCCTGAATCAACTGGGATTATAGGAAACACAGGCTTCAATCAGATATAGTGAGGGCAGCAAGCACTTGATAAAATCAGATGGCATGTGGCAAGCGTAAGAATAGAAGCAACAGAAACCAAGGTTAATTGGCATCATAGAACCAAACTCTAACACCATAGCTAGTCCTGGATACAACATCACACCAGAAAAGCAAAGTATGGATCTAAAGTCACTTCTCATGATGATGATGATGGAGGACTATAGGAAGAAAATACAGGAGAATACATCCAATCAGGAAAAAGAATTTAGTACACCACTCGGAAGGCAGAGGCAGAGGCAGGTGGATTTCTGAGTTCAACACCAGCCTGGTCTACAAAGTGAGTTCCGGGACAGCGAGGGCTATACCCTGTCTCAAAAAAAAACAAAAAAAAAAAAAAAAAAAGAGGAATTTAGCAAAACCATCCAGAATCTGAAAATAGAAGTAGAACAATAAACCTAGGCAAGAAGTCAGGAGCTATTGATACAAGCATAACAAATAGAATACAAGAGATAGAAGAGAGAATCTCAGGTGCAGACAATACCATAAAAAACATTGACACACAATCAAAGAAAATGTGAAATGCAAAAAAAGATCCAAATCCAAAACATGAAGGAAATCCCGGACACAATGAGAAGACCAAACCTAAGGATAATATCTATAGATGAGAGGAAGATTTCCAACTTAAAGGGCCAGTAAATATCTTCAACAAAATTATAGAAGAAAACTTCCCCAACCTAAAGAAAGAGGTACCCATGAACATAGAAGAAGCCTACAGAACTCAAATTAGGTTGGATCAGAAAAGGAATTACTCCCATCACATAATAATCAAAACAACAAATGCACAAAACAAAGAGTATTCAAAGCCGTAAAGGGAAAAGGTCAAGTAACATATAAGGGCAGACCTACCAGAATTACACCTGACTTCTCCCAAGAGACTAGGAAAGCCAGAAGATCCTGGGCAGATGTCATACAGACACTAAGAGAACAGAAATGCCAGCCCACACTACTACACCCAGCAAAACTCTCAATTACCATAGATGGAGAAACCAAGGTATTCATGAAAAAAAAAAACAAATTCACACAATATATTTCCACAAATCTAGCACTTCAAAGAATAATAAATGGAAAACTTTAATACAAAGAGGGAAACTAAACGAGAAAAAGCAAGAAAGTAATCTTTCAACAAACCTAAAAAAATAGCCACATTAACAGAATTCCAACTCTAGCAACAAAAATAACAAGAAGCAATAATGACGTTTCCTTAGTATCACTTATTATCAATGGACTCAATTCCCCAATAAAAGACATAAACTAATAGACTGGTTACATAAAAAGGACCCAACCTTTTGCTACATAAAGGAAAGCCACCTCAGGGACAAAGACAAACACTACCTTAGAGTAAAAGGCTGGAAAACAATTTTCCAAGCAATGGTCCCTAAAAACAAGGTGGAGTAGCCACTCTAATATCGACTTTCAACATAAAGTTTTCAAAAAAGACAAGAAAGGACTCTTTTTATTCGTTAAAGGTAAAATTTTCCAAGATGAACTCTCAATTCTGAACATCTATGCTCCAAATGCAAGGGCATCCACATTCATTAAGGAAACTTTGCTTAAAACTCAAAGCACACATTACACCTCAAACAAAAATAGTGGGAGACTTCAACATCCCACTCTCATCAATGGACAGATAGATCCTGGGAACAGAAGCTAAATAGAGACATAGTGAAACTAATAGAAGTTATAAAACAAATGGATTTAACAGATATATATAAAACATTTATCCTAAAACAAGAGAATATAACTTGTTCTCAGCACCTCATGGCACATTCTCCATAACTGACCATATAATTAGTAACCAAACAGGCATCAGCAGTTAAAAAAATACTGAAATAATCCCATGCACCCAATCAGATCACAACAGACTAATCTGAGCTTCAATAACTATCCCTAGCTTTTGTCCCCACCGGCAAGAACACACTCAGGACAACCGGAATCTTCTGCAGCAAAAGCTTTATTGCTTACTTCTTCAGGAGCAAGAGGAGAAGAGAGACGAATGGCAAAACCCTGTCCCTTTTATGGAGGATTGTCCTCCACCTCAGACGTGTCGCTCCCTGATTGGCTGCAGCCCATCGACCGAGTTGTCCTCATGGGGAAGGCAGAGCACATGGAGTGGAAAACTACCCTGGCGCATGAGCAGATTATTTGTTTACTACTTAGAACACAGGATGTCAGCGCCATCTTGTAATGGCGAATGTGAGGGTGGCTCCTCACATCTCCCCCTTTTCTTTTATTTAAGAGCAATAGGCCACCCATTCTAATGAGAGTGGAGATAGAGGTCAAATCCCCAGTGTGCAGGTAAAGGAGCCATACACAAAACCTCCTCCCAGGCTCATCACCCGGAGGGGTCCTGGTCTGGTCCCGTGTCGTTTTTCCTGAGGGAAGGACACTTGGACACTCAACCTTCTTGAAAGATGACATGTCTCCCTAGAATAGGCTCATATATGCCACAGAGCCCTTCTACTGCAATGCTTAGCCGTGCAACTCTCTCGGGCTGCTGAAGCACACTCACTCTATCCCGTGCAATGAGACCAGTCTCATGGGAAGCAAGAGCTGAGTGGCCAGCGACCTATTGCTTAAGCATAGATAACCATATATCAGGGGAAGCACCATGTTCTAGTGCTGCAAGCACCTGGGCAATAACCACCTTGTCTCTCCTAGTTTGGGCCTTAAGCTTACAGACCAACCAGAGAAGCAACACTAATCCACAGCAAAGTATAGCTCCAAATAATCTCACCCCCACCCATTCTTTAAAGAAGGAAAATGTTGAGGAGATAATCCTTTGGTCAGGGACAGGTCCAAGTGTGTGTAGTTGACCTGAATGATGGCAAGTCTCAATGTTTGAAGGGTCTGTTCAAATTTAGCCATCCAATTCTGTATCTCCCAAGGCTGCTCTCCCTTTGTTGTTGTCACCGTGGACATCACCAAGACAAGGGTCATCAGTATTTCCTTGGTCAATCTGGATTTTTCGGGTGAGTCTTTCTGGTATCCAAAATGGGTTGTCTTCATTCTGTGGAAAAACACAAACAGCTCCCCTGGATCTTATTAAAATAGGATCCGGTCCTTTCCATTTGTTACTTAAAACATCTTTCCATTTAACCATCTCTTTGGGCCTATCTGGCTCTGAACAATGACGTTCAGCCGCAGTATGGCCATGAGCATCAAGATTTAAAAAATTGAGTGTAAAGAGTGCCATAGACACAGACACTCTTGGTACTCGGGGTAGAGCCTCCTCAACTCCCCCTTTCTGTTTTTGAGGGTGCGATGCGCACGCTCAACAATACCCTGTCCTTGAGGGTTGTATGGAAGTCCAGTCAGGTGGGTCACGTCCATCTGACGGCAGAACTGCTGGAATTTTCAGAAGCTGTTGAAAATCATTGAAGGTATGGAGGTGATCTCTTCTTATCTCTACCTTTTGGGGCACAATCTTATTTGGGGACACCACAGAGCCCAAAAATTGTCCTGTATCAGAAATTTGGACCTTTTCTGTGGCTATCTGTAAACCCCACTGACTTAAAGTTTTAAGTAGAAAAGGATATGCCTTTTGTAGCATGGTAAGGTTTTTATAGCACAGGAGGATGTCATCCATGTAATGGAGCAAAATTAAAGAGGGGAATTGTTCCCTCACTGGCAAAAGAGCTTCTTGCACATAAAGTTGGCACATTGTAGGACTACTAGACATTCCCTGTGGTAAGACCTTCCATTGATACCTCTTATCAGGTTCCATGTGATTAATAGAGGGGATGGTAAAGGCAAATCTGGGCCTATCCCTTGGACACAAAGGTATATTCCAAGGTGAGGTAGATGGTTCAATATGGCCTAGTTTTAATTGTTCCTTTACAAGTTGAGTCACAGATTCCAGTTTTTCAGAGGACAGGGGCCACTGAGGAACCCATACCGGATCTCCTGTTTTCCATGGTATGGGTCGTGCTGCCCCAATGGCCCCTAGAAAAAAAACCCAGACCCTTTCTGTCTTGGTTTCCATTAGGTGAGATGGGCTCTATCCTTCCTTGCTCTTGACGTCCTAACCCTTCTCCTTCTTTATAACCCATCTTTGTCATGATATTTTTTGCTTTAGGTGAATACCCTCTCGATGGGGCATTCTCATTGGACAAAATAAGGCCCAAATGCTGCATAATATCCCTTCCCCAGAGGTTAACCGGGAGTGGGAGCACGTAAGGTATGAATTTCTCTTGTTGCCCCTCGGAGGATTCCCATGTCAAGGCAATGGAGCTTATAGTGGGACATGATTGATATCCTAGGCCCTGTAATGAATGAGATGACTCTGTGGTGGGCCATGCTTTGGGCCACCAATGTGTAGAGATTATACTTTTATCTGCTCCGGTATCAAGGATGCCTTCAAACTCTTTTCCGTTGATCTTAAGGTAGAGCTTAGGTCTATCATTCAAAGATACAACCAAATAGGCAGAATCATTTCCGGAGGAGCCCATTTTCTTTATCTCAGGTCCTGTAGATTTCTCCCTGGTATTATCAGGGAGGAGTAGCAGCTGAGCTGTCCTATCTCCTTTGCTAATAGAAAAAAACGCCCTTAGGGCTTGAGCACAGGACCTGTATTTCAGGGGAATGTTGACAATCCATAACTCCAGGGTGGACTACTAAGCCCTGCAAGGTGAGTGAACCCCAGCCGAGAATAAGGCCCATGGTTCCAGGGGGCAAGGATGGTATAGGCTCCACAGGCACCAGCTGAATACTCATTTGAGGCATTAGTAGGAAGTCAGAGGTGGCACGCAGGTCCACCCTTGTGGGTCTTCCTGGGTCACCTCTCTGACTGCTTCCTGGGTCCTGACAAACCGATCCCCATATCTTTGAGGGCCCTGGAACCGAGGGCCCGATGGCCTGTTTTTTCTTTTTTTTTTTTTTTGACACATCAGCTGGTTGCTTATCAGGCGGGGAAAGGAGTCTGCCCTTTATATCCCTCACAGAGCGACACTGGTCGGCTCTATGATAGCCCTTGCCACACTTAGAGCAAAGAGTGAGGGTCCCCCCCCTCCTTTTGTCTGGAGCTCTGCAATCTTTCTTAAGATGTACAAGCTTTCCGAAGTTAAAACATGTCCTCCGATCATTTCTGTCCATGGAGCATTTTTTGGGATTGGAGGATGGCGGCCGCTAAGCCTGCATTGGTGAGAGGTCCCCCGAGCTCCCAACACACCCTGAGCCAGTCTTGTAAGTCTTTGTTCTTTCTTGGGGCTATGGCCACTAGGCACTCCTGTGTGGCTTGCTCATAAATGAGCTGTTCTACCAGAGGTGCGGCTTGCTCCGAATCTCCAAAAATATGCCCTGCTGCCTCTGTCATTCTGGCCACAAAATCTGAGAAGGATTCCTGTGCACCTTGAGTAATCTTGGTCAAATGCCCACTTGCCTCTCCCTTCTTAGGTAGTGCTTTCCACGCCTTAACAGCGGCAGCTGAGATCTGAGCATATTCTCCCCAATGATAATTTGTCTGGTTAGCAGCGTGTTGTCCCTGACCTGTAAGTAATTCAAAAGTCCACGTTCTTTGATCCCCTTCCATGGTGGCATTGGCCCTTGCCTGTGTCTGGCAGGAGTCCTGCCACAAGGCTTTCCACTCAAGATACATTCCCATACTGGGGGCTACAGCTTTTACTATAGTCTGCCAATCACCAGGAGTCATAGCATAATTCGCAAGCCTTTCGACTTGTGCTATAGTGAAATTAGCACTGACTCCATAGTTACTGACCGACTCGGCAAGCTCTTTAATCTGTATATACTCTACTGGAGCATGAACACGCCCTCCCTCGGCTCCTTCAAAAACCGGAAATGCCTGTTGTATTTTCCTTTGTTCCTCCTTTGGAATGAACGAGTCTGCACATTGCCTCTCTGCCCATTGCCTCTCTGCGCAGGGCTGACGAACTACGAAGGGCGGGGGCTCTGCATAGGGCAGAGGTGCACTATGACCTTGAAGCCGACTGCCCAGAGGCCGAGCAGCAAGCTGGCCTTCACCAGCCACTTTTGGCTTTTTTTCTTGACTGATTAGCTCGCATTTTATCTTGCTGGTACTTTTCTCTCTCATAACAAGCTGCTTCCTCCTCCAAGTCTGTTTCCTCAGAGGGGCTAAGTTCTTCATCTGATTCAGAGCTACTAAGGGCTAGCTCCTTAAACTCATATTTTTTCTCCTCTTTCCTTCCAATCTCTCCCCAGGTATTCTTCCATGACATTAACTTTTCCTCGGGTTCAAGACCCGTGGAAAGGCCTGTATACTTATTTGGTGCACCATGTTTCCTCTTTGCTCCGACTCTCTCTCCCTGCTTTACTTCTGATAGACTGTCTTGAATTTCATCCAGAATTCTCCGCCCTGCCTTAACCACTTGTTGACATGTGAAAAGGAACAAAAGGGCTTCTAACACTAGAGAAAGTTCAAGGCCAGACATACCTCATAATGCTGTAATGTGTCCCGCAGTTCTGGTTCCGCCTTGCGAACGAGGGATCTCCCTTGTGCCAGTGTGATAGTAGTTCCCGGATTTCGGCACCACTTATCCCAAGCTTTTGTCCCCACCGGCAAGAACATGCTCAGGACAACCAGAATCTTCTGCGGCAAAAGCTTTATTACTTACTTCTTCAGGAGCAAGAGAGAAATGGCAAAACCCCATCCCTCTAATGGAGAATTGTCCTCTGCCTCAGACGTGTCAGTCCCTGATTGGCTGCAGCCCATCGACCGAGTTGTCCTCATGGGGAAGGCAGAGCACATGGAGTGGAAAACTACCCAGCACATGCACAGATTATTTGTTTACTACTTAGAACACAGGATGTCGGCACCATCTTGTAATGGCGAATGTGAGGGCAGCTCCTCACAAATAACAACTTAAATAATAGAAAACCCACATACACATACACATGGAAACTGAACAACAATCTACTCAATGATAACTCGGTTAAGGAAGAAATAAAGAAAGAAATTTAAAACTTTTTAGAGTTTACTGAAAATGAAGTCACAACAGACCCAAACTTCTAAGACACAATGAAAGCATTCCTAAGAGGAAAACTCATAGCTCTGAGTACCTTCAAAAAGAAACTAGAGTGAGTATACACTAGCAGCCTGACAGCACACCTAGAAGCTCGAGAACAAATGGAAGCAAATTCACCCAAGAGGAGTAGATGGCAGGAAATAATCAAACTTAGGACTGCAATCAACCAAGTGGAAACAAAAGAACTATTCAAAGAATCAACCAAACTAGGAGCAAGTTCTTTGAGCAAATCAACAAGATAGATAAACCCCTAGCCACACTTACTAAGGGATCAGGGACGATATCCTAATTAACAAAATCAGAAATGAAAAGGGAGATATAACAACAGAATCTGAGGAAATCCAAAATAATCACTAGATCTTACTACAAAAACCCTATACTTAACAAAACTGGAAAATCTGGATGAAATGAATCTAGACAGATAACAGGTAACAAGATTAAATCAGGATGAGATTAATAATCTAAACAACCCATATCCCCTAAAGAAATAGAAATAGAAATAGTCAGTAATAGTCTCTCAACCAAAACAGCCCACGACCAGATGTGTTTAGTGCAGAGTTCAATTAGACCTTCAAAGAAGACTTAATTCCAATACTCCTCAAACTATTACACAAAATAGAAACAGATGGTACTGTACCCAATTAATTCTATAAAGCCACAATTACTCGGGTACATAAACCATACAAAGACCCAACAAAGAAAGAAAACTTCAGAACAATTTCCCTTATGAATATCGATGCAAATATACTCAGTAAAATTCTGGCAAACTGAAGCTAAGAACACATAAAAATGACCATCCATCAAGATCAAGAATGAATCATTCCAGGGATGGAAGGATTCTTCAATATTCAGAAATCTGTCAACATAATCCACTATATAAATAAACTCAAAGACAAAAACCACATGATCATCTCATTAGATGCTGTGAGAGTATTCGACAAAGTCCAACACCCCTTTATTATAAAAATCTTAGAATGATCAGGAATTCAAGGCCCATACCTAAATATAATAAAAGCAATATATAGCAAACCAGTAGCCAGCATCAAACTAACTGGTGAGAAACTCAAAGCAATCCCACTATAATCAGGGACTGGACAAGGCTGCCCACTCTCTCCATACCTATTCAATATAGTACTTGAAGTTCTAGCCAGAGCAATTAGACAACAAAAGGAGATCAAAGAACACAAATTGGAAAGGAAGAATTAAAAATATCTCTATTTGCAGATGATATGATATTATATATAAGTGACCCCAAAATTCCAACTAGAGAACACCTAAATCTGATAAACATATTCAGTACAGTAGCTGGATATAAAATTAACTCAAACAAATCAGTGGCCTTTCTCTACACAAAGGATAAACAGGCAGAAAAAGAAATAATACCCTTCTCAATAGTCACAAATAATATAAAATACCTTGGTGTGGCTCTAACAAAGGAAGTGAAAGATCTGTATCACAAGAATTTCAAGTCTCTGAAGAAATAAATTGAAGATCTCAGAAGATGAAAAGATCTCCCATGCTCATGGATTGGTAGAATTAATATAGTCAAAATGGCTGTCTTGCCAAAAGCAATCTACAGATTCAATAAAATCCCCATCGAAATTCCAACTAGAGAACACCTAAATTCTTCACTGAACTAGAAAGGGTAGTTGGCAAATTTATTTGGAATAGCAAAAAAACCTAGGATAGCCAAAACTATTCTCAACAATAAAAGAACCTCTGGGGAAATCACCATGCCTGACCTTAAGCTGTACTCAGAGCAACTGTGATAAAAACTGAATGATACAGGTACAGTGATAGACAGGTAGATCAATGGAATAGAATTGAAGACAAAGAAAGGAACCCACACACCTATCGTCATTTGATCTTTGACAAGGGAGCTAAAACCATCCAGTGGAAAAAAGACAGTCTTTTCATCAAATGGTGATGGCACAACTGGAGGTTATGTAGGAGAATGCAAATTGATCCATTCTTATCTCCTTGTACAAACTTCAAGTCTAAGTGCAGCAAAGAACACCACATAAAATCAGAGACACTGAAACTTATAGAGGAAAAAGTGGGGAAGAGCCTTGAAGATATGGGCACAGGGGAAAGATTCCTGAACAGAACAGCAATGGGACCTCATAAAATTGCAAAGCTTCTGTAAGGCAAAGGACACTGTCAGGAAGACCAAAAGGCAACCAACAGATTGGGAAAAGATCTTTACCAATCCTAAATCTGATAGGGGGCTAATACCCAATATATATAAAGAACTAAAGACGTTGGACTCCAGAAAACTAAATAACCCTATTAAAAATTTAGGTACAAATCTTAAAAAAAAAAAAAAAAAAAAAAAAAAAGAATTCTCAACTGAAATACTGAACGGTTGAGAAGCACCTAAAATTTTTTTCAATATCCTTAATGCAAGGAAATGCAAATCAAAACAACCCTGAGATGACACCTCACACCAGTCAGAATGGTTAAGATCAAAAACTCAGGTCACAGCATATGCTTGCAAGGATATGGAAAAAGAGGAACACTCCTCTATTGCTGGTAGGACTGCAAGCTGGTACAACCACTCTGGAAATTGGTTTGGCTGTTCCTCAGAAAATTTGACATAGTTCTACCAGAAGATCTAGCAATTTCTCTCCTGGGCATATACCCAGAGGATGTTCCAACTTGTAATAAAAACACGTGCTCCACTATGTTTAAAGCAACCTTATTTATAATAGCCAGAAGCTGGAAAAATCCCAGATGTCCCTCAACAGAGGAATGGATACAGAAAATGTGGTACATTTACACAATGTTGTACTATACAGCTATTAAAAACAATGAATTTATGAAATTCTTAGACAAATGAATGGATCTGGAGGATATCATCTTGACTGTGGTAACCCAGTCACAAAAGAACACACATGATATGCACTCACTGATAAGTGGATATTATTCCAGAAGCTCAGAATCCTTTTTAGAAGGGGGAACAAAATTCCCATGGAAGGAGTTACAGAGTAAGACAAAGTTCCAAGCAGAGCCTGCAGGAATGGCTATCCAGAGACTGCCCCACTTGGGAATCCATCCCATACAAAACTACCAAACCCAGAAACTAATTAGATGCCAACAAGTGCCTGCTGACAGAGCCTGATATAGTTGTCTCCTGTGATGTTCTGCCAGTGCCTGGCAAATAGAGACTTGGATGCTGACAGTCATCCATTGGACAGAGCACAAGGTCCCCAATGAAAGAGTTTGAGAAAGTACCCAGGGAGCTGAAGGGGTCTGAAGCTCCATAGGAGGAACATCAATATGAACTTACCAGTACCACCAGAGCTTCTTGGAAGTATACCACCATTCAAAGAAAACACATGGTAGAATTTATGACTCTAGCTGTGTATGTAGCAGAGGATGGTCATCAATGGGAGGGGAGGCACTTGGTCCTGTGATGATTTTATGCCCCAGTAAAGGTTAATGCCAGGACCATTAATGGGAGTGGGTGGGTTGGGGAGTAGGGAGAGGAGAAAGGGACGGGGGACTTTCTGAGGGGAAACTAGAAATGGGATCACATTTGACATGTAAATAAAGAAAATATCTAATAAAAAATTTAAAAAACAAGATATTAAGGAAAAGTGATTTTTGCTTCCTGTTATTTTTGTTGTTAGAGGTGGAATTATATTTATGTGGCTATCTTCTTTTTGCTTTGTTAAAAGAAGATTATTTTCTTACTATTTCTAGAGTATAGTTTCCCTCCTTGTATTACAGTTTTCCCTTTATTATCCTTTGAAGTTCTGGATCTGTGGAAAGATATTGTTTAAATTTGGTTTTGTTATGGAACATCTTGGTTTCTCCATCTATGGTAATTGAGAGTTTTGCTGAGTATAGTAGTCTGGCCTGGGATTTGTGTTTGCTTAGGGTCTGTATAACATCTTCCCAGATCTTTTGGCTTTCATAGTCTCTGGCAGACATCCATTGACTGGTTCGCAATTCCAGGCTCCAATGGTAAAGGTATTAGATATTTTCTTCATTTACATTTCAAATGCTACCCCGAAAGTCCCCTATACCCTCCTCCTACCCTGAATATAATCTTTGTAATTCATCTTAAAGCCTGGGGATTCAGCTACAAGACAGCAGCAAAGTGGGTCCTCCACCTTTCTTCAAGTACCATCTCAGTTCCCATTTCAGTGTGGCATAAAATATCAATAAATGTTATCATTTTCTTGCTTGGGGAGGGGCACCATAAAAAACAAACTCAAAACAGAGCAAAACAAGATGCCCCAGGTTGAGTCCTCTATATTCTTATATCATGACTAAACATGATTATAGGGAGACCATTCGATGGTAAGACAAGACACTATACAAACACAAGTATGTGTGTAGACATCTTTTGTTCCATTAGAATATGATTTCACATAGTTTCATGATTAAAGCAGAAATTTACCTAAGAACTGGATTTAAACTATTGTATTGCAAGAGGCACAGGAAAGTTATATGTATGGAATTCAAGATGATCTATTTCAGACTAAAGTAGTAGGAACCTTAGTCTCCTAGCTCAGACTCTATTTCATTTCAATTGACACAAAATGCATATTTTTGTGTGTCTTCTACACCTGCATCTGAATTTCAAATTGGACATAATATTTAAGTTTTGGGGCTTTCGAAATTTTTTTAAGATTTTTTTTCAAAAATAGCAAAATTTCATCATTTTCCCATTACTTCCTATGTACCCCCTATTGTTTTTAAGTTCAAGTATTTTTTTAATTTGTTGTATATATATGTGTGTGTGTGTGTGTGTATGTGTGTATATATGTGTGTATATATATATATATACATATATATATGTGTGTGTGTGTGTGTGTCATATATATATATATATATATATGTCTACATTGTCCAGAAGAAGACACAGACAGACAGACAGACACACACAATGAATATATACAACATATATATATATACTTGAATGCATGTGGATATAAACACATACATACACACACAAACTCAGACATGTTATTCAGTCTGTATCAATTACTTCTGTTTTTCAGGCCTTACTATTTTTTTAGACAAACATCAATATATTCTACACTGAGAATGACTGTCTAATATATATTTTGTTCTATGAGTCGTTTTTTTTTTACATTTAATATTTTTGTTTCAAGTTGTTGCAGGAAATATTAAAAAATGATCCCGCCAACTTTCCTTCCCAGCAGTGTCATGTTCTCTCTTTAGTACTGGCACTTGCTATCCACAATACTATGTACCTCTGGAGTACCACTACGCCTGTTATAGCCCCTGATCTCCTCTCTACCAGAAAGCCCCACCACCACCCCAAGCATCCCACCTCTGTAGCCAGATCTGGCTTGCTTGTCCCTGGAACTGCTAGTTCCCTCTTCACTATAAGCCCCTGTAATTGGCCATCCCACATTCCAATAACTAAATGAAACCACCAACGTAATTGTCCCTGTACATAATTTTTGAGAGACATATCATATTTTGGGCAGAATTATATCCCCTTAAAGTAAACATACATGATAAATATTCCATTTGCATGAGCAGGTCACAGTAAAGAAACCAACAGCAGCTTAGTCACTCCATTATTACAGGGAAGAATTTCATTATGGATAAGAGAGGAAACGTGATCAGAGGCATCTGGAAGAGTTCAGAGTACATAGAAAATGCAAACAGATTTGATATGGCCAAGGCTGGGTAATAGAGTAGGAAGAATATCAGGAGAGAAAAATGGGGATAATATGAGTAGGAGAAACTTTGCATTCATAAAGATCAAGCGAGGAGAGGGGGATGGGTCTATAGCTACCATAGCAGAGGAAATGGAGGGGTTTGGAGAGATACAGGAATCTTAAACTTTAATGTACAAGTATTTTTACTTCCTAGAATTGATGTTGCTGTCCTTTTAGGAGCCACGGGCAAGACGCAAGGGAAATGACCCCTTTGTCTGCATAAGTACAACTTCACAAATATTTTTTGAAGGCTGGATGGTTTGTTAGATTGTTCGTTTGTTTTCCGATTTGACAGTGATCCAGTTTACTAGAACAGTTTTGACCACTCAGCTGAACATCAGAATCATGAGAGCAGAGGTCTGTGGCTTGAGTTGTTTAGATTAACACAACAACAACACCTTCAGAATACACCAGCTCTTCATTTCTAAGTTTTCACCATTCAAGGCAGTTTGGGAAGGAACAATCACATTAAAAAGAATTTTCTGAAGGAAACAGACATATAGTCCAATCAATATAGGAAAGGCCAGAGTGTTCACATGTATAAAATGCTGGCTAATTTTTAAAATTTATTTTATTTTTAATTTACGTTTTACACTCCAAGCTATGGTTAGTTATTTTTAATTTCTTACTATCTTTTACATTAGCATACAATTTATGTTAAGAGTTACAATTATCGTTTAATATTACATACTTATTTATAATTTTCATAATGTGTTAATTGTTACTATTATAACTGTTGCTATAATATTCTTCAGATCTTCTCTTTCAATTTTATTTACTGTGTTTTAATATCATGAACCCTTTAAAATTTAGTATGAACATTGGTCTCATAACTTATCCACTGAATACTTGTTCTGTTAGGTGGAGGCCTGAACCAGGAGTGTTTTATATATGGAAACCGTTGAGAATGAACACACGGGAGGAATACAACGAACCTTGCTGTGTCAAGGTCCCGTGAAACTCACAAAGGGGAAGAAAAAGAATAAAAGACATCTATCCTTACTTAATGATGCTTTGGTTGTGTCTAATAACCTGTGAGTATGTACGCATTCCTTAGTATGACAGGCTACACTTGAATTAGGCTTTTTTTGTACAAAATATTTAATATGTTCTTTAACTTTTTTTAAATAAAGATTAGACTTATTTCATTACTTCATGATAACAACTTCTTTTTCCTCATTTGGTTGATGTTTGGTAGACACTCCTCTACACATTTCTCAATTTGTTTTGTCACAAGCTTTAGACAGATTTTTTTTTAAGTGAATTATGTAAGGTGCTATCCTGCTATTTGAATCGGTGGAAAGAATAACAACAAACTTGAAAAGGAGGCAGATGTGTAAGCACATGCAGGTAACTCAAGCATTGTTAAAGCTGACTTATGAGGACTGAAACTTTGAAAGGTATGTGGACTATACAATGAGATATGTTCTCAAAATAAAATATTTAAAATATGAGGAGCAGGTGGCCTCTTGCTCGTTGTTTCCATATAGACTGTAGCAGCACGTGGGGAAATCCCTGATTATGATCCTTGCATACAAGTGGCAACATATCTAAGCCTCTTGAACTCATAGTTTCCAAATTAGTATGAAGAGATGAGAAGCAGCTCCTATTCCTCCACTGATCAAGGAAAACTGCAGCCACTAAGTCTTGGTGATTCTGCACACAGTAGAGAAAACTGCGGTGATTAAATGAAGCCGTATACATGATTGCATTGTAACTTATGACCCTGGAGGTGGTTTCTAGGACATCACATACAATCTCTACTGTCCATGATCATATCCTTCATATTATTCTAGAAAGTATGAAGTTGGTATTGACATTATCAAGTAAATAATTCAAAGTGTGTATTCATAAGGTCATAAATGGTTTTGAGAACAACCATAAAAAATATAATTTATTCAGTCTGAGGGATAAACTTTCTGGTCATCTGTAAATAATATTCCTGATCCACTTTTAAAAAAATGTGAGGAAATGAAATGCTCCGAAAAAATTTCTTCTATACATTGTAGGTACAAACAATTGGGTAAATTTGGCTTTCAACCCTGATCATTCACTGTAAGCTCCCAGCATAGAAAATGGTAGTTAGTGTCTGACTGATGCAGGATCAAATAAGTGAATGTCCTGGCTGTCTATCCATCTGTCATCCTTCTTGTCATTTCTGCTCAACTCTCCTTCAGTCCACACTTGGAAATACATTTTTTTTTTAGAAGATAGTAATCGACAGCCAGGAGGTTTGTCCCGGGTCCTGTAGCACATGCATGTGGACCGGGCCTTTGGGTCCTTGTGTAGCTGGGGAAGGTGGGTCAGGTCTGCTCTGTCCCGGGACCTCCTCCATTTTTCCCCTTCATTCTCAGCCTCCACCTTTGCCTCCAACTGCCACTGCCTGCCACTGCAGCGGCTCATGGGCGTCTGCCTCTTTCCTGTCTGGCTCCTATAAGTAACTGACTTATTTGATAGATAGATAGATAGATAGATAGATAGATAGATAGATAGATAGATAGATAGATAGATAGATAGATCATAGGCGTCTGCCTCTTTCCTGTCTGGCTCCTATAAGTAACTGACTTATTTGATATAGATAGATAGATAGATAGATAGATAGATAGATAGATAGATAGATAGATAGATAGATAGATAGAGATAGATAGTGTTTATTAAGTGTAGTTGGTGTAAGTAAGTGAAATTCACTTTAATTTTTGAGGGTAAAGGAAACTAAGATGAATGGTTTTCTTGTATGGCCATATATTTGTTCCACTTCTGATGTGATAATTAAAGCTATCTTGAGATTTTCATTCATATTATGGGAAGAGCATTATTAGTTTCATAATAGATGATTGTCATCATTATCTATTATCAGACATATTGGAATTAGAGGTTTTAGGCTTAGGCATTTCCTCTGAATATTGGTTTAAATATATGCATATATATGTATATATACAATTAGGTGTTTTCAGATGGAAAAAAATATACCTACAAATGTTTCATATGATTTACAAATGTTTTTATGCGACTGTGCATGTGTATGGTTTAGTAAATATTACATAATATGCTTACATTTTGACTGTTGCATGATACATTAGATAGTGTGGGAAATTTTTCTCTGTACTATCACTATCATGTTTCAAAAAGGACACACATATGAAGTTTAGAAAGACTTATATATAGGATTTTTGAATCAGGGTGTATACTTGTGCCATATTGTCTCATGAATTTGAGAGAGGCAGAGTAACTATCTTCAGTTTTGGACCAACATATTACCTTAACATTGTCCAATGCAGAGTTATATACCCAAGTTCACACAAATGCACATGCGCGCGCGCACACACACACACACACACACACACACACACACACACACATGCACAAAGAAGTAATATTCAGATTATAATTTAAAAAAATAGAACAGTCACAAAATTTGGGAAGGATTCTGTCAAAGATAGAAGATAAGGGGGAAGCAACAATGAACTTCTCAAATTTCAAGCTACACATAAAAGGAATGATGTTAAAAGGAAAGTAATGCTTCCAAAATTGTTTCTTACAAATGCTTTTGATAAGATCAGAACGCTAGATTGGAAGACATATTTCCAAATTTTTGCTAAAAATATTGGGATACATAATCATTTTGTTGGATACTTGTATGAGATATGATTTGTATGTTTAGAAAGGAGCCATTGGATTAAGCTGATGTGGTTTCCTAGTATACAAAGAAGGACAATGGAAAATGCATTTTATTCAGTCAGACAATATTTCTACATTATTTATTTTAGAAAGATTTTTACATGTAATTAAGTAAAATACAAATTTTTAACTAATAATTTTTGGTATGGATATTATGGAAATAAAGCAAAGTGGTTACTAATTAACAAAATTAAGGGAAGAAATTATGACACACATGGCTTTATAATAATGGGTGTGTGTGTGTGTGTGTGTGTGCATTTATTCATTATAGCCATTCTAAACATTCTCCAATCAGAAAACCATCAGGCTATGCATATTTGTGACCATTGAGAAGCTTGTAACCAGTAACTTCTTTCAAGATGTGCTTTGTTGAATTCCATCTACCCAGGTTTGAACTGTGCCTGGGTGATAAAATGGAGGAGTCTTTCTATGCTCTGGGGCAGGAAGAATTGGGTATTTCTAAAAGCAATTCCCACTACAATGCAAATCAAACTAACAGAGATATTTGTTTCTCTTCCTAGAAAAAAGAAAAGGTTTAAGATAAAATGTATCATACCAGTGAATGTCTTGTGTGCAGTGGATGATGTTGACCTAGACAAAAAATGAAACGTGTACTTGCAAGACCATTTACCTGTTTTGGCCCACTGGAAATTTTTTGGCCATCTTTCGGTAAGAACTACAGTTTGAATCTGTATTTACAGGTGGAGGCTCTAGAAATTGTGGGGCAACTTAATGGTTTGTAGGTTAAACAAATTAACCAAAATGTTTGCAAAATATGAAATCCATTTTAGGCTGATGTGTACAGGTTGCCAACTACCATTTCCCCTTATATGATGACCCTGGTTTGTCTATAATTTCCAGAACATACATTTCACATGTAAGTACATTCCTTAGTTTTTGATCTTGGATGTTCATCAAAAATCCACAGAATTCTGGGGCCAAAATGGAGGTCTTCTAAAAAGGTTGTGAACTAAACAATGACTTACCATATCCTCAACATTACTTTCCCTATACTATTTGGTATTATCTAGGTTTTGAAAATACTCAAAATCATTTCTCTCCAGTAATACTGCACAGTATCCTTAAATTTGACCAATGCCTCCAATACTCCCCAGTTAATTTCCATAAAAAGTATTTAATTGAACAGATAAAAAGTTATTCGTAGAATCCTCAAGTATTGAATGTCTGTGTAGCAGAATATCACTGGTGTCTAATGGTCAACAGATAAGGATAAAGGCCATTGGATAAGGTTCCATTGGATCTGTAGATGATACACACACACATTAGCTCATTTTAAAATATCTTAGCTCAATGGCCATGCTCTTGTAAGCCTTCCTCAGCTCTCATACCTTTCTTTTCACTTCGAGCTTAACACCTATGAATCTGCCCTCAACTTTGTTTGCTCAGTTACATTAATCATAGGTCAGCATTCTAAATCTACCCTCAGCTTATTTATGCTTCTAATCTCTTGCCTGCCACCTCAGACCATGTGGAGAAGTAGCCAATGGCCAATATACCTTAGATCTCACATAGCTGGTTACTCCTTCTCCCTCTGTAGCATGGTAAATTATTTTCTCCACACTGCATCTGCTAGCCTTCCTGTGGTAAAATTGAAAATCCTTACTATTCCACCCAGTTTACTGGCCATTAGCATCCTTATTGATCCATTAAGAACAAACTGACCTTCAGTGTTTACATGCAGTTTCCTGATCATCAGAAATAACCACTCCATATCACCAAGTAACTAGGAGGTTTCTTACTGTGTCATTTTTATTTTAGTGATATTAGATGTGTTGCTTATGTACACAAATGTGTGTGTGTGTGTGTGTGTGTGTGTGTACTGAGGGGCACAGGCATATTCCACCCTTCTGAAAAAATGTTTGTAGGTAGACAATAGAGTGGGTGAGCAGTTAATGGTAGAAAAATGAATGTGCCAATTTTGGGCATCAGTCCATAGGTCCATAGGCAATCTGCTTGTGTTATAGATGCTAGAATCATGGTAAAAGGGAAAAGAAAATTCTGTGAATGAAAGATCTTTGCAGCATGGATAATTATTTTAAGAGTGAGGAAACAATGTACACATTAGCTTGCAGGTGGAAAAACTATACCTGACAGAGGGTTTTCAGCATGGGGAAGAGTTCATTGGGTAAGTGTTGCTATTTGGATAAGAAAAACATTGATCAACAAGATAATTTTGATGACTATAAGAAACTGTGAATGTGTCAAACATCAATGATGTCTAACTTATTCAACATATATTTATCAGTTATAAAATGCTAGCATTGTGAATCTATCTTTAATCCATCTTAAATTACAGTACTACAGGCTACAGTGGAATAGTGGTGGGCATATTATTATTTTATACCAGTAGAGTTAATTTGATGACTCACACAGATGAAGCACTAGTTTCTAGGACTCCTGTCTTGTATACGAATTTTGTAATTCAGACGAGAAAATAAACAATACTTTTTCTACAAAAGTGTTCTCCCTGCCTTAAGTGTGTTCTAACCAGAGATCAAATAACTTTCCTGTGGTTTAGTGTGAATAATGATACCTTGATATATGAACATGACCTCACACTAAGAGGACACTGACATAACTATACTTTGGTACATATGAAACTAAAGGTAGGAGCAACTATTGGCTCAGCCATAGTCACACAGCTCTTGGAACATAGTCAACTAGCTTCCACACTATATTCAACTTCTGGTCATACAAGTGTTCCAGTAAAACATGTCAATCAGAAGGGCAGTCATGTGCAGAATACCATCTACAGCTACACCCTCATGAGTTTCATTGGCATATAATAATTTTTGTGAGCAATAATCTTAAATGTCTTTGAAGACTCTAAACTTGTTTTTTCTCTTTAATATTACAAGATGAAAGAAAAGAAAGATAAATGGTACTATTTTCTCAAAAGGTATTTTACTTGTGATTCATTTCTTTCATAAGAATATATTTGGGGGGCTAGTGAGATGGCTCAGTGGGTAAGAGCACCCGACTGCTCTTCCGAAGGTCCAAAGTTCAAATCCCAGTAATCACATGGTGGCTCACAACCATCTGTAATAAGATCTGACTCCCTCTTCTGGAGTGTCTGAAGACAGCTACAGTGTAATTACATATAATAAATAAATAAATCTTTTTTTAAAAAAAGAATATATTTGGTAGACTCCAAATATGTTGTTGATTAGATGGTCACTGGATACTGCTTTAGATTCTGCTGTCTATAGCATATTTCATTTAACTTTGTCCCAGTTATGCATTCATTGTCCCCTTGTTATATTGGAGTAAACAGTACTTTTCAGACTTACTTTAAGTTATACTCCATAGATGTTACTCTACCATGTCCATTCAAACTATCTGCTACTTTATCCTTTGAGATGAAGCAGAATTTTAACTTTTCTTTGGTTATTAGTCATAGAACCTTTTCTAGAAACACAGAATTTATGGACTCTCTATACATTAAGGGAATTTACTGTAATGACTTACAGACTGTAGTCCAACTATCACAACAATGGGCAGCTGTGAATGGGAAGTCAAAAATCTAGTAGTTTTTCAGTTCATGTGGGTAGTTTGTTTCATCTGATCATCTGTATAAACTGGAATCCTGAAGAAGTAGATATCAACAGATGTGGTGGCAGTTAAGTGCAAGCAGGCAAAGAAGAGTATTTCTTCTTTCAGTGTCCTTATGTAGCCCTCAGCAGAAGGTGTTGCTGAGATTAAAGGTGCGTACCACTATTCCCAGATCAGAACCTTGCTTTGTCTCAGGCTGACCTTGAACTCAGATCCACTTCCCTCAGTCTCTAGGGAGTATTGTTGGGTGTGTTCTAACTTGCAGGGTCCTAAGCTTTTTTGGGCCACTATGCCTCAAGGTCTCCATGTCAAGGTCCTGGTCAGAAGCCTGTATCTTCACAGGTGTACACTGTATTTCTGAATTGTAGTTCATTCCATATGTAGTCCAGTTGACAACAACTTTGCGAACAAAACTTCTGAGGACTGGCTGTGTTTCCTAGGTCAATGTGCGATTACCTGAACATGTCTTTGGTTCTGGAACAATTTTAATAATCCAATAATGCATATTGCTTAGTTGCTTGTCTTGTTTTTAACACTAAGATGATACTTATATTAAAAGTGATTAACTTAAAATGAAGTACTAGTAAATTATTTTTACTATGTTGTGTGTTTTCTTTGCTTTTGAGCAGATCCATTATGGAAGCCAAAAGGGGTATCAAGAAAAATTTCTCATTGGAGATATTCACTGAAGACATCCCAAGCTGTGACAGTGTATGTGAATACAAAACCAAAACTGATATTTCAAGTTCATGACTAGCAGAGATAAAGGTGTTTGTAGAGTAATGGATGATGGAGACATAAGAAAGGGGTGGAGGGCAGAGTTAGTAAGAATTTACATATGTGCAAAAGCTCTAAGTGTATGGCATGCACACATATGTCTTTTAAATGTGGTATATAGACAGCATTACAAAGCACAATTGATCCACATTCTAAAGCAGCCAAACCGAGAAAATATTTCTTAGATTACTGTAAATTATGTCAAGTAGTTGCAACAGCATACATTTCCAAGACAAGTATTATTGTTAGAATAAAACTGCTTTTCCCATGATTGCTTGTTGCCTATGTTTTAATTGACATGCTGTACAACTATCATTCATTTAAAAATATTTGTGTCTAATCAAAAATAATTGTTACTATATAAATAACCATAACGAAATCTTAAACAGAGCAAATTATTATCAAGAATTAATTTGCTTTGCACAACCACATGTTTCATAACACATTATCTCTTTACTTCTGTCCTCTGCTCTTTCAGTATGTCTCTGAAACATACCTACTTAGGAAGTACAAAAAAAAATCATGGCACTTTATTCCTGTATTGTTTGAATGATCTAGGCATAGGGATATCTTTTCATGTAATTTCTGCTTAGAAATCATTTCTTTTAACTTACAATTGATTTGTATGTGTGCATTTTTGTGTGTGTTTGTGGGTCATGTGTGTACATTGCTTAGGATAAAACTCATGACCTAACACATACTGCATAGTAATTTTTTCACTGAGTTACACACATAATAATTGTCTGTTTTGGCTTTTGTTGTTGGTGGTGGTGGTTTTTCAAGACAGGGTTTCTCTGTATAGCCCTGTCTGTCCTGGAACTCACTTTGTAGACGTCTATTTTTGTAATACTTATATTATTATTCCATTTTCAATATTGGGATTATTTCTCATCTGAAATTCAATGGTTATGTACCATGTAGAATATTGAAGATCATCTCTACTGTAAAGAAGAATAGAATGTCGCTCAGAGGATCACCATCGCTCTGATTTTTATAGAGGCTAATGGGTATAAAATGTACCTAGAGTTGATAGATTAACATGTCACTTTTTAAAATTGAACCACAAGGTGTGTATCACCACACAATTTGATCTACATACTTTCTAGGTTATACAAAACATAAATTAAAGAGAAAATGTGTAGTATAAAAATAATTTGTGCCAGGCAGTGGTGGTGCACGCCTTTAAAAGTAGTTGGGAGGCAGAGGCAGGCAGATTTATGAGTTGGAGGCCAGCCTGGTCTTCAGAGTGAGTTCCAGAACAGCTAGGGATACACATAGAAACTCTGTTTCAAAAAAAAAGTTCTAAAAAATTCAGTGACATAAGTTAGGAGAGCACTCACTAGCTTGGCTAAATCGGGTGTGTCCTCAGAACAGAGAAGAACAGAAGAGCAGGTAGTCCTGTAGGAAATACTCTCTTGCATTTCAGCTATGGCAAATGCTCATTATTGTACATGAGCAATCTCCCTGATGTCATTCACCACCATTGTAACTTAGATTCAATGACTTTAAAGTAAATATTTTTACTGATTTTCACCCATGACAATAGTGCTTTCATATTTTATACTGCCATAATTAATGACAGGCTTTCGTGAAGTTAAGAAGATTGGTAATTGATACTGTTTAGCTTTGCTTCATGTGATGATATGTTTGTTTCCCTTTTGTCCTTGAAGAGATGTTTTTAGAACTTAAAAACATTCTTCTCATTTAAATAAATACCATCCATCACATTTCTTTCCCCATATTCTCCAGTGAGTATTCAGCAATGAACCTTCATATATTTTTCTTTGATGATATGGTTTACAAGTTTGGTCTTTTAGGCTTGAGAGTTTGTTGAACCTCCCATATGTTTCATTACACTTAAGATAAACCTGTATTTTTCTCCTATTGAGGAATTAGGAAAACGTTTTTGCTATTCTTATTTAGTGGTTTCTTTTCCTCCCAGTTTTCCATTTTTTTCCCTTTTTCTTAGGACTGAACGTAGATTCCTCAGACCCAGACATTGTAATTTCATTTAAGTTAAGAAATGTACTGCCAAGCAGGGCATGGTGGCGCACTCCTTTAATCCCAGCACTCTGGAGAGAAAGGCAGGTGGATTACTGAGTTCGAGGCCAGCCTGGTCTACAGAGTGAGTTCCAGGACAGCCAGGGATATACAGAGAAACCCTGTCTTGAAAATCCAAAGAAAAGAAAAGAAGAGAAGAGAAGAGAAGAGAAGAGAAGAGAAGAGAAGAGAAGAGAAGAGAAGAGAAGAGAAGAGAAGAGAAGAGAAGAGAAACCCATTGCCAAATCACCTGCATGAATCCCAAGATATCCCCAAACCTCTCCCTAAGTTAAGTATGTTTTTTCCTATTCTTGACTTCAAATACAAATATATAAAATATTGACCTTTTGACTTAATATTGTACAGGTAACAATTAACTGCACTGTCCTCATGAGTCAATGCCTATGCCATGGCTGGAGGACAGCATTTTGCTACGTGGCTTTAAGTAACCTGTTTTTAAATTCATACCTTGTTAGTGATAGCAACACCTCTGTTTCACATTTAGTTTATTAATATGTAGTCTCAATACTTACAGGTTTTTTATTTTTATCTAAAGATATAGTTCATTTTTCTGCAATAGACTTATTTTTATGTATCATTGAAAATTATTAATAACCTATATTTTTCATAGTAGGATCATGTGATCTAACAGATGGTTAATCTTCTCTCCTGATAATTACATATACCTGGTTCATCCTGAGTCAAGAAATACGTTATCATGTAAAAAACAATCCCATCTTTATTTTCATTTTCCTGTTTTAAAAACAGTATTTTTAGAACTATTTTATGTAAACAGACTATATCTCTTGAAATGTGTCAGTTTTGAAACAATATCAGCATCAGGAATAAATGCACATAACATTGCAATCATTAGTTAGATCTTAGTATATTCAAAATGCTCTGAGAACACAATATTTCACAATAATGTCAATTAAAATCGTCTGTGATTTATTTCTCTATCTCATGTGTGGTTTTATATAATAATACTTTATTGTTTTTAAATTATACAGATGTTTTCAAATACTCAACAAAATATCAGAACTTTCACTTTTCTTTAAAATTATTATGCGCATTCTGTGTGTGTGTGTTTGTGACTTCATGCATGTGTGTGTTCATGTATATGGTGTTTCGATGTGTAGTTCTAGAATATATGATTTCTAAGCCATGAGCTATATTTTCTTCCAGAGGTGACTAACCCCACATTTTGAGAGAATGCACACATTGGTTCCTTCTTTTTTATATAATAACCACAAGAACAGAGATGGTCTTAGACATTGTGAGAATTTTTTTCATAATTATTTGTGTATAGAGAGCAAGATATAAAATCAGTTAAGGTGTAAGTTGTTCTTATTCATAAAATTAAAGTAAACTGGCATGTTTTGGTATGGCATTGATTGAATCTTCATCAAAACACACACACAAACACAAATAAAAACATATACACAGTCACATACATCCAGACAATACACACACACACACACACACACACACACACACACACACACACACACAAATTATTTTTAGGGTAATGAGGTATGTGCAGTGGTTAGAAGACAAAAAAAATAAAATCTCTGTGAAAGAGATGACTTATGAAATGGTTTCCTTTGGTCCTGGTTCAAGCTTGATTTTATGGATAGCTAGAGGATACTTCTGTTGTTTTTCTTATTTAAGGGATTGTTTCCTAGACACTTATAATGCTTAGTGCAGATAGCTGGTATTATAGAAACTATTTTCATAAAAATATACCTAACGACACCCCCCAGGTCCCCTAGAGGACTCTCTACTCGATCTTAGGACCACAGGTGAGTGGAACACAACTTCTGTTCCAATCCAATCACGAAGGACCTGAGACAGCACTAGGGAAGCAGAAAACCCAGCCTGACCAGGGTCCAAATCCCTTCCAGTCGGCACCAACACCAGGTCACCTGGGCGCAGAGTTGGCAGATACCCCCAAGGTCCCTAGAGGACAGCTTCTGAGGCAGACCACGTTTTGGGCTCCAGACATCCGGGCACCTTCCCTGCCAGAGGAGAGGTGTCCACCCTGCCGGAGAGGGCTTTGCTGGAGTACCTGGTGGAGCCATCTTGGTCCCCAGATCCCTCCGAAACTAGTCTGCACAGGTGAGAGTGTGGACTACAGAAGCTAACAGCTTCTGTGACAGGCCAAAGCAACACAGCTTCTGGTACAGGTCCTGTTTCCGGCCGTCATCTTCTGCCAGGAGGCAGGTCCCAACGCCAGATATCTGTGTACCTTCCCTGCAAGAGGAGAGATTGCCTGCAGAGAGTGCTCAGACCACTGAAATTCAGGAGAGATCTAGTTTCCCAGGTCTGCTGATAGAGGCTAACAAAAGAGGAACAATCTCTAACCAGAGACAACTATAACAACTACCTCCAGAGATTACCAGATGGTGAAAGGCAAATGTAAGAATCTTACTAACAGAAACCAAGAGCACTCACCATTATCAGAATGCAGCACTCCCACCTCCCCCAGTCCTGGGCACCCCAACACACCTGGATAGCTAGACCCGGATTTAAAAGCATACCTCATGATGATGGTAGAGGACATCAAGAAGGACTTTAATAACTCACTTAAAGAAATACAGGAGAACACTGCTAAGGAGTTACAAGTCCTTAAAGAAAATCAGGAAAACACAACCAAACAGGTAGAAGTCCTTAAAGAAAAACAGGAAAACACATCCAAACAGGTGATGGAAATGAACAAAACCATACTAGACCTAAAAAGGGAGGTAGACACAATAAATAAAACCCAAAGTGAGGCAACGCTGGAGATAGAAACCCTAGAAAAGAAATCTGGAACCATAGATGCAAGCATCACCAACAGAATACAAGAGATGGAAGAGAGAATCTCAGGTGTAGAAGCGTCCATAGATAAGATCAGCACAACAATCAAAGAAAATGCAAAATGCAAAAAGATCCTAACTCAAAGCATCCAGAAAATCCAGGGCACAATGAGAAGACCAAACCTACGGATAATAGGAGTAGATGAGAATGAAGATTTTCAACTTAAAGTGCCAGCAAGTATCTTTAACAAAATTATAGAAGAAAATTTCCCAACCCTAAAGAGAGAGATGCCCATGAACATACAAGAAGCCTACACAACTCCAAATAGACTGGACCAGAAAAGAAATTCCTCCCAACACATAATAATCAGAACAACAAATGCACTAAATAAAAATAGAATATTAAAATCAGTAAGGGAAAAAGGTCAAGTAACATATAAAGGCAGGCCTATCAGAATTACACCAGACTTTTCACCAGAGACAATGAAAGCCAGAAGATCCTGGACAGATGTTATACAGACACTAAGAGAACAAAAATGCCAGCCCAGGCTACTATAGCCAGCCAAACTTTCAATTACCATAGATGGAGAAACCAAAGTATTCCATGACAAAAACAAATTCACACATTATCTTTCCATGAATACAGCCCTTCAAAGGATAATAACAGAAAAAAAAAATACAAGGATAGAAACCATGCCCTAGAAAAAGCAAGAAAGTAATCCTTCAACAAACCTAAAGGAAGACAGCCACAAGAACAGAATGCCAACTCTAACAATAAAAATAATAGGAAGCAACAATTACTTCTCCTTAATATCTCTTAATATCAATGGACTTAATTCCCCAATAAAAAGACATAGGATGACAGACTGGCTATACAAACAGGACCCAATTTTGCTGATTACAGGAAACCCATCTCGGGGGAAAAGACAGATACTACCTCAGAATGAAAGGCTGGAAAACAATTTTCCAAGCAAATGGTATGAAGAAACAAGCTGGAGAAGCCATTCCAATATCTAATAAAATCGATTTCCAACCCAATGTTATCAAAAAAGAGAAGGAGGGACACTTCATACTCATTAAAGGCAAAATCTTCCACGAGGATCTCTCAATTCTGAATGTCTATGCTCCAAGTGCAAGGGCAACCACATTCATGAAAGAAATATTAGTAAAGCTCAAAGCACATATTGCACCTCACACAATAATAGTAGGAGACTTCAACAGACCACTTTCATCAATAGCTAGATCATGGAAACAGAAACTAAGCAGAGACATAGTGAAACTAACAGAAGTTATGAAACAAATGGATTTAACAGATATCTACAGAACATTTTTTCCTAAAACAAAAGGATATACCTTCTTCTCAGTACCTCATGGTACCTTCTCCAAAATTGGCCATATAATTAGTCACAAAAAAGGCCTCAACAGATACAAAAATATTGAAATTGTCCCATTCATCCTATCAGATCACATTGGACTAAGGCTTATCTTCAATAACAAAATAAATAATAGAAAGCCAACATTTACTTGGAACTGAACAGCACTCTTCTCAATGATACCTTGGTCAAGGAAGGAATAAAGAAAGAAATTAAAGAATTTTTAGAGTTTAATGAAAATGAAACCACAATATACCCAAACTTATGGGACACAATGAAAGCATTTCTAAGAGGGAAACTCATATCTCTGAGTGCCTCCAAAAAGAAACTAGAGAGAGCATACACTAGCAGCTTGACAACACACCTAAAAGCTCTAGAACAAAAGGAAGCAAATTCACCCTAGAGGAGTAGACTCCAGGAAACAATAAAACTCAGGGGTGAAATCAGCCAAGTGGAAACAAGAAGAACTATTCAAAGAATCAACGAAATGGGGAGCTGGTTCTTTGAGAAAATCAACATGATAGGCAAACCCTTAGCCAGACTCACTAGAATGCACAGGGCAAGCATCCTAATTAACAAAATCAGAAATGAAAAGGGAGACATAACAACAGATCCTGAAGAAATCCAAAACACCAACAGATCCTTCTACAAAAGCTATACTCAACAAAACTGGAAAACCTGGATGAAATGGACAAATTTCTAGACATATACCAGGTACAAAAGTTAAATTAGGATTAGGTTAATTATCTAAACAGTCCTATAACCCCTAAAGAAATAGAGGCAGTCATTAATAGTCTCCCAGCCAAAAAAGCCCAGGACCAGATGGGTTTAGTGCAGAGTTCTATCAGACTTTCAAAGAAGATCTAATTCCAGTTCTTCACAAACTCTTCCACAAAATAGAAGCAGAAGGTGCTCTACCCAATTCATTCTATGAAGCCACAATTACTCTGATACTTAAACCATGGAAAGACCCAACAAAGATAGAGAACTTCAGACCAATTTCCCTTATGAATATCAATGTAAAAATACTCAATAAAATTCTTGCTAACAGAATTCAAGAACACATCAAGACAATCATCCATCCTGACCAAGTTTGTTTCATTCCAGTGATTCAGGGATGATTTAATATACGAAAATCCATCAACATAATCCACTATATAAACAAACTCAAAGACAAGAACCACATGATCATCTCGTTGGATTCAGAGAAAGCATTTGATAAAATCCAACACCCATTCATGATAAAAGTCTTGGAAAGATCAGGAATTTGAGGCCCATACCTAAACATGAAAAAAATCTACAGCAAACCAGTAGCCAACATCAAAGTAAATGGTGAGAAGCTGGAAGCAACCCCACTAAAGTCAGGGACTAGACAAAGCTGCCCACTTTCTGCATACCTATTCAACATAGTATTTGACCTACCCGGAGCAATTAGACAACAAAAGGAGATCAAGTGGATACAATTTGGAAAGGAATACTCAAAATACTACTTTTTGCAGATGATATGATAGTATATATGTGACGCTAATAATTCCACCAGAGAACTCATAAACATGATAAACAGCTTCAGTGAAGTAGCTGGATATAAAATTAACTCAAACAAGTCAATGGCCTTTCTCTACACAAAGGATAAATGCCCCATCCAGCAGGATCTAGTTATCATGGGTACAAGGGGGACCTTGGAGAAAATGGGAGGGAGAGAAAGTAGAAACAGAGACCAAGAAGGTTAGGTTGTACTATCAAGGTCTCAATTTATTAGGCTGAAACACTGGGTTTTTAAGCATACAGCAAGGGGAATAGGGATGGGTTGAGGGGAATTAACAAAGAACAAAGAAGTGGGCATCTGGGGACATGAAGGCTGAAGTCACACTACAGGAGGTGGGCACTTTGCGTCTTATCTCTGGAATGTAGATACTCCTTAACAGCCTTGGGTGTTATGCTGGGATCAGCATGTAACTTATGACCTTGGATGGCTTTGGAGTCAGGAAGATATAAGGAAGAGGGGACTATAATTCAGCTTTTTACAGCCTCAGGGGCCAGGAAGGGAACAGGGAGGAGTGGGTGACTACCAGCTCCTTAGCACAAGGCCATTTGGCTTGTTGGGGTGGGAGACTGTGAAAGGCTTGCTTTCTCACAGTATGGTCTCCAACATCTTCCTATTTTGAATTAAATTTAATAAGGCCACACTTAACTGAGGTGATCAAATGATCTTCTCATCCTTGGATAAGTGGGCATTAACCATGGCTGGGGGAGCATTGACCCGATTCCTCCTGTGGGTGCTGTCACGACCCACACTCATGGCTCTTGGTATCTTTTGGGGAGGGGAGGCAGAGCCTTAGAAAGATTTCTTGGTTGTAACTGGAACTAGATACCAACCTCCATGCAAACCGGGTGTGTCTCTCAGGGAACTCAGAAATGGTCAAGTTGGACCTTCCCCTGCAGTGCTTAGCCTCGCACCCATGCTGGTGCCCCTACTGGATTCATATTATCAAGAACCAGTATGCACAGTTCTGAGTCCTGTGCAGCTCCTAAAGGAGAATTGTCAACCTCAGATTCAGTAAGGCCTCTACAAGGATTATGCCAATCATAACACCACAATTTGTGGCTCTTAGGCTATATTAGGAGCTGGAGGTTACCCTCCTCATCCCTATTTTCTCCATGGTCTGAGGAAGCAAGGGTCCCTGCATTTGCATCAAGGGTGGAAAACTGGAGACCAGCAGCTGCTCTTTCTACATAGCTGGGAGGAAGATCTTCTTCACATGAGTCTCGGATATCCAGTTGATGGTAGTGAACTGCAACCGGCTTGCTTAAAGCAGCTTCAATCTGTGACTTAACAAGACCGGTTAATCTATTAAAGGCCCAAAGGCCAAAAGACAAAAGCAGTAAAATACCCACAAAAGGTCCCAAAAGGCTGGGATATAGGGTAGTGAGCCAAGGAGAAGTAGAAAACCAATTATGATACCAATATTCTTGTTTCTCTCTGTTACATTTTCTGTCTTCTAAACTAGTTCTAACTTTGTCTATGCTATCTTGAACTAAGCCAGTCTTATCAGAATAAAAACAACATTCTTCTAATATCTGAAATTTCTTTCTTTGTAGCCTTAATATTTGTTATATCCCGCCTTATTGTTCAGACCATTACTTCTAAGACATTAAACTTTGCCTCCAATTTTTTTATCTATAATAAGTTGCTAATATTCTTAGGCATATCATTAACAAAATGAGCAGTATGCAACTGTTGATCTAAAGCTGTGGTAGATATTGAAGTTAAAATTGCAATTAAAGCAGTAAATCTTAAAATTGCTCATTTGACCTTTTCCAAGTTTGCATTTCCGGATTTTTAAACTAAGGATCATTTCCTAGCTCTAACCGGCAGCAAAACATAAGCAGGTCTCTTTAACAAAATCATAACAGCAAATTCCTTATCTAAATTAGGATCTACACAATTAGTTAATTGACAACAATTACAATGCATATGAAAAGACTTGTCAAGATTGGGGATCTTAACTCTTAAAATTATCTAACAATATAGCATATAGGTAAGGTACAAAAACTTTCACAGCTATAGGGGAGTTGGCCTGAATGGCCAAAAACAGTGTCTCTGATGAAATCTTGTTAAATACACTGTAGCAGTCCCTCTGCCTCACAGGTCATCATTTATAGTTGTCTGCAAATTGACACCAGGTCGGCTCTCCTTGCTGTAGCCCATGGCGGAGAAAGGAAGTTTCTTCATCTTGTTTGCAAGTGGCTACTCTCCCTGATTCCTCTCTCTCTGTGTGCTCAACACAGCTTTCTTGTCACCAGTGTCAGGACACTCAGGAACTCACAGGACAGCCTGTCACACGATTCATTCTGGAAGCTAGCATGCTTCTGTAGCATTCTGTGGAAAAAAGAGAAACACCGCCCCCTTTTCCCCATATTAACTTTCTGTTCAGGATCATGCCATGTGTCAAGAAGTGGATCCTTTCCATCTCACCTAGACCTGATCATGTCTAGCTTTAAGATACTATAAGGCATTTATTAACTTCTTTGACATCCAAATTTCAAAATTCTTAAAAATAAAAGTATGATTTAAATAATGTGTAAGGGGGTATAATTTCTCCCCTTTTTTAAGAAGATAGAGTTTTTAAAGTTCCACAATACTGTGTCTTTGAGAATTATTACATTGTTGACAAAACCACTTAAATACTTGACTGTTATAGTCATTTTAATATAACATGGGCAGTGACAAATTACACTTTCAATTGTTTCTCTTGAAGAGCAGTTGTAACTAGAATGCTTGAAAAGTTATTATAGTCACATGTGTATAACTTATTTATTATTAATCAGAAATAAGAGCATTTATTTGCAGCAATTGATTAAGTATAGGTCCTCAAGAATTAACACCATTATGTGGAAACAGGTAGAAACTGAGGACACCAATATCAATTTTTTTTAAAATTTGACATGCACATTCTCTAAAAATACCAAAATATTATCTTAAACAAATACTATTTGAATATATAAAGAACAAGGTTATATAGTCTAATTTTAAAGTACAATGAGCATGTTCAACTATTCCTTGTATCATGTGGTTATAAGGAATTCTAGTTTTATGTTTGATGCCAATATTTTTACAAAATGAAGTAAAATTCTTGCTAGAATAGGATGCCCCGTTATCTGTCTTAATAAGTTTAGGCAACCTCATGTCATTAAAGGCTTGTAGGCAATGATCAATTACATTTGTAGAGGCCTCTCCTATATGCAGAGAAGCAAAAGGAAATCCTGAACAAGTGTCAATACAAACATGTATATATTTTAATTTTCCAGATTCTGCATAATGAGTTACATCCATTTGCCAAATATGTTTAGGCATGAGACCTCATGGATTAACTCCTAAATGTGGCACTGGAGATAATGTAATACATTTAGGGCATTGTTTTACAATATTTGGCTCTTTGCCAAAATAAGTTAGTGCCTGCTTCTTTCCAAGGATAACCGTCTGAGCTACTGCTTCATAATATGGCAAGGTATTACGTTTAGGACAAATCCTCAAATGTATCCACATTAGCGGAGACTTTTGCCATAACAATTTTGTAGGCATATGAATCATATTAAAAATTAACAAATGTAAAGGCAAAGAATAATCTATATAAGTAACAAATTGCTCTTCAATCGCTTTTTCCACTTGTTGTAAGGGCAGCAATCCTTCTGAGGTTAAAGATCTAGGGGAGGTTGGGTCAGAACTCCCTTTAAGACTATCAAACAAAGGTTTTAACTCCCTAGTAGTATACTTTAAATAGGGGCAAAACCAATTAATATCACCTAACAATTGTTGAAAATCTTTCAAAGTCCTTAAGTTGCCTCTGCGAATAGCTATCTTCTAGGGAAAAACAGCTTGATTATTAAGTCTAAAATCCAAATAATTATAAGGATCCTGAGTTTGTATCCTTTAAGGAGCTATCTGTAATCTTTATCAGTTAAAGTTTTATGTAAACCTCTATAACACAAAAGCAAATCCTGGGGGTCTTTTGCAGGCAACCCAGGACAATTTCTTAACTGTCCAAAAACAGTCTTCTTAAAGAAACAGTATTTATTCTAATAAGTTGCATAAGCAATTGCAAGTTTGAGAATTAATAGCATCTGAGGGATGAACAATTTTAAGCAATTGTAAGCTCTGAGATATAATATTGACTATTAATATACAAATTAAAGTTTGATTGTTCAACATTTTAAAACACCATCTACAGCACTCAATTTAATTATCTGTGCTGAAGCAGGAGGAAACTCAAAAGAATAAGTGTGTGATCCAATTCACATATACTTTTCTCCCATAGAAGTGCTGTTTTTAAAAAAATAGTAAATGGGATGCATGCATGCATGAATTTATAGAAGATATAGAAGCATGCATAAAAACAATTTTTAACTTATCTTTGGGATAATGATTATCAATTTTATTTAATATGATGGTATGCAATAGCTCAAACATCAATATTATGTAATAAACAAATAAATGGCTGTTTGAAACAAGGAACAGACACTTAGGTTCTTAAGACACAATTTTTGTTATAGTTTTTCTAAAATATATGAATTTATCTCAAAATTCTTTATTAGCACCACTGTGGCTTTATAGGGTGTTAAAACTTTACTTTGAGGTGAAGAAGGATGATTTTACAACAATGTTTTCTCTTGCCAAAGATTTGTTGTGGACACAAATAAAATGAGCAGATAATATTTAATTACTATTGATTATAATTGATAACTATTGATCACAGAAATTTCCTCTGCTTTCTGTGAAACCTTTTTGCTTCTCACCAGTAATTTTGAATCTCACTAGATAGCACCTAACAAAGGTTTAAGTCACTTTAAGGCCTCAAGATGAGGTCTTAGCCAATTAACATCTCTTGGAAGTTTTTGAAATTAAAATTTTGAAGCAAATCAATTTTTTCTTGTTAGCTTTTCTGTACCATGATTTTCCAATATAGCTAAAAAAAAAACCCTAAGCATTAAAAGATATTGCCTCTGAATCTTATCTGGAGTTACACCTATTCCCCAGAACTTAAAGGCTCATTGTGTGAGAGCAAGGATTTAAAGTTAATATCCCCTTAAAAGCATTAGTAGCTAAAATACTTTTCACTTAGGAAACAATATACATATAAGCAAACTCTGTACACTATAACTTTATATAAAGTAGGCAAGTCAAATCACAATGTCCTGATAAATTCCACAGCCTGATTGACCTTTTATAATCTTTGAATTTAAACTTTATTTAGAACAATATCTGGCTATGTCTGCAACAAGGCTCTTCTAGCTAAAAGGGAGGGAGGGAGAGCTGAAGTCCCAGGAATTTCCCTAGTCACTTTTGTGAAACAAAAGAAGTGCCACACAAGCCTCACTGAGACTGCTCCCCTCAGAGCTCATCATCAACCCAAATGAAAATATTTCTCAATCTAAGCACTCTGCCAGAGTCCTGGCCCAAAGTTTATCCCTATTTTGAAGTATCTTTAGAGACCTGTTTTCCTGAGTTCCTTTATGCTGCATGTTGTTTAGAATGACTCCAATCCTGAGTTCCTAATTTTAAGCTTTCTGTTACAAGAAAAAGGCTGCCTGCCCCTTTAAGAGCTCCATTTGCAATCTGCTCCCAGCAGGGCTTTTCCAGCTGTACTTCACTGCCAGCCACAGTACAGTGTCCCTTATCAGTTTCTGCTGTGCAAATTAAGACTGATTTTTAAACAAGTTAAACTAAGTCAAAGGATGGACAGCCAGCAGATAAAATTTTAACCAATTATTCAACATGAAACACAGAACAACAATCATTCAAACAACAAAACAAAAGCAAACATAAATAGACATACATATGAATAAATGGTGCACCAAAGACAGACTATAGGCAGAGAGGGAATAGAACTTAATGCCTCAAAGGGACCCAGATATCTTAATCAGAACTAAGAATATCTCCATCACTATAGGAGCCAGAGAGGAAGCAGGACGTCCCCTATTTTAATTCTGTCCCCAGGAGACCTACTCTTCTCCATTTCTTAAGATGTACTTCTTCTCTATCTATAATAAACCATGGACATACCTGGTCTATGAAAATAAAAAAGTTTATCAAATCTTTCTTTTTAACACTAACTTCTCCTTCCCTGGGAGCCATCTTTAAGCCTTTAACAAAGGCTGCCTTTTAAGAAAGCTTATTTCCCATTTTCTTAGTGGAGATGAATCACTCACCAAGGACTTCTTTCTCCCGTGAGCAGCCGAAGTGGTCCTGCACTACTTACTTTTTTGAGGGGGTCAGGACGAACTTCTCTGGTACCTCTACTTAAGGCAAAATGATCCACATCTCGAGCCTCACTTTAGGTGCCACTTGTCCCATCCAGCCGAACCAAGTTTTTCGTGGGTGTGAGGGGGACCACTAACCTGGGAGAAAATGGGAGGGAAAGAAAGGAGAAGCGGAGACCAAGAAGGGTGTCCTATCAAGGTCTCGGTTTATTAGGCTGAAACTCCAGGTTTTTTAAGCATAAAGCAAGGGGAATAGGGAGGGGTTGAGGGGGTATTAAAAAGAACAAAAAAGTGGGCATCTGGGGACATCAAGGCTGAAGTGAGGCTCCAGGCTGCAGGCACTCTGTGTCTTATCTATGGAATGTAGATACTCCTTAACAGCCTTGGGTGTCAGGCTAGGCTGAGCATGTAACTCATGTCCTTGGATGTCTTGGGAGTCAGGAAGAGATAAGGAAGAGGGGACTATAATTCAGTTTTTTAAAGCCTCAGGGTCCAGGAAGGAAACAGGGAGGAGGGGGTGACAACCTGCTCCTTACCACAAGGCCATTTGGCTTGTTAGGGTGGGAGACTGTGAAAGGCTTGCTTTCTCAAAAGATAAACAGGCTAAGAAAGAAATTGGGGAAACAACACCCTTCACAATAGTCACAAATAATATAAAATATCTTGGTGTGACTCTACCTAAGAAAGTGAAAGATCTGTATGATAAGAAGTTCAAATATATGAAGAAAGAAATTAAGAAGATCTCAGAAGATGGAAAGATCTCCCATGCTCATGGATAGACAGGATCAATATAGTAAAAATGGCTATCTTGCCAAAAGCAATCTACATATTCAATCCAATCCCCATCAAAATTCCAACTCAATTCTTCAAATAATTAGAAAGGGCAATCTGCAAATTCATCTAGAATAACAAAAAACTGAAGGATAGCAAAAACTCTTCTCAAGGATAAAAGAAACTTTGGGGGAATCACCATGCCCCACCTAAAGCTTTACTACAGAGCAATTGTGATAAAAACTGCATGGTACTGGTATAGAGACAGACAAGTAGACCAATGGAACAGAATTGAAGACCCAGAAATGAACCCACACACCTATGGTCACTTGATCTTCGACAAGGGAGCTAAAACCATCCAGTGGAAAAAAGACAGCATTTTCAACAAATGGTGCTGCCACAACTGGCAGTTATCATGTAGAAGAATGTGAATAGATCCATTCCTATCTCCTTGTATTAAGGTCAAATCTAAGTGGATCAAGGAACTCCACATAAAACCAGAGACAATGAAACTTATAGAGGAGAAAGTGGGGGAAAGCCTCGAAGATATGGGCACAGAAGAAAAATTCCTGAATAGAACAGCAATTGCTTGTGCTGTAAGATTGAGAATCAACAAATGGGACCTCATAAAATTGCAAAGTTTCTGTAAGACAAAAGAAACCATCAATAAGACAAAAAGGCCACCAACAGATTAGGAAAGGATCTTTACCTATCCTAAATCAGATAGGGGACTAATATCTAATATATATAAGGAACCCAAGAAGGTGGACTCCAGAAAAACAAATAACCCCATTAAAAAATGGGGCTCACAGCTAAACAAAGAATTCTCACCTGAGGAATGCTGAATGGCTGAGAAGCACCTGAAAAAATGTTCAGCATCCTTAAGCATCAGGGAAATGCAAATTAAAGAAACCCTGAGATTCCACCTCACACCAGTCAGAATGTCTAAGATCAAAAACTCAGGTGACAGCAGATGCTGGCAAGGAGGTTGAGAAAGAGGAACACTCCTCCATTGCTGGTGGGATTGCAAGCTTGTACAACCACTCTGGAAATCAGTCTGGCGGTTCCTCAGAAAATTGAACATAGTCCTACCGGAGGACCCAGCAATACCTCTCCTGGGCTTATATCCAGAAGATGTTACAAATGGTAAGAAGGACACATGTTCCACTATGTTCATAGCAGCCTTATTTAAAAAAGCTAGAAGCTGGAAAGAACACAAATGTCCCTCAACAGAGGAATGGATACAGAAATTGTGGTACATTTATATAATGGAATACTACTCAGCTATTAAAAAGAATGAATTTAAGGGCATCATCCTGAGTGAGGTAACCCAATCACAAAAGAACTCACATGATATGTACTCACTGATAAGTGGATATTATCACAGAAACTTAGAATACCTAAGATACAAAATACAATCTGCATAACACATGAATCTCAAGAAGAACGAAGACCAAAACGTGGACACTTTGCCCCTTCTCAGAATTGGGAAGAAAACATCCATGGAAGGAGTTACAGAGACAATGTTTGGAGCTGAGACGAAAGAATGGACCATCTAGAGACTGCCATATCCTGGGATCCATCCCATAATCAGCCTCCAAACACTGACACCATTGCATACACTAGCAAGTTTTGCTGCAAGGACCCAGATATAGCTGTCTCCTGTGAGGCTATGCCGGGCCCTAGCAAACACAGAAGTGGATGCTCACAGTCAGACATTGGATGGATCACAGGGCCCCCAATGGAGGAGGTAGAGAAAGTACCCAAGGAGCTAAAAGGGTCTACAACCCTATATGTGGAACAACAATATGTACTGATGAAATGATCATGTTTCTAGCTGCATATGCATCAGAAGATGGCCTAATTGGCCATCATTGGAAAGAGAGGTCCATTGGTCTTGTAAACTTTATATACCTCAGTACAGGGGAATGCAAGGGCCAAGAAGTCAGAGTGGGTGGGTAGGGGAGTGGGGGGGGAGGGTATGGGGGACTTTTGGGACAGCATTGGAAATGTAAATGAAGAAAATACCTAATTAAAAAAAGAAGAAAAAACGATATACCTATCTAATCACTGTCATACACTTTGGTAATGTATTAGAATTCAAGTATATCAGTGGTGTCTTCTCAGATTCCTATCGTCTGATTTCATGCTATTTTCTTCTTGCTGGTTTCCTACTTGTCTTTAAAAATTTCTAAGTGTTAAAGCAGTAGGGAGTAAATAATACAAGCACCTTGCTTGACTTGGGAGTACTAAGTGATGGAGTCATTCTAAAATATTCATTTTGGGTTCATAGTTCCATCAACAATTACAGATTTCAGTAGTGTATATCTGTATACCATCTAACTATGTACAAAGCATGATATGGAGAAAGTACTCACTCATCTTTTGTTTGTTTTATTTTTTTAATTTTCTTTTCTGTTTGTTTGTTTTTGGGTTTTTTTTGTTTTTGCTTGTTTGTTTGTTTGTTTTCGAAATAGGGTTTCTCTGTGTAGCACTGGCTGTCCTGGAACTCACTTTGTAGACCAGGCTGGCCTCCAACTCAGAAATCCACCTGCCTCTGCCTCCCAAGTGCTGGGATTAAAGGCGTGTGCCACCACACCTGGCTTTTGTTTGTTTTGTCTTTTTTTTTTAATTGCAGTTGCTATTAATACTTATTTACCTAAAACTCTGCACATGCTGTGCATGAAAGTAATTGTGTAAAATGATGGGTGTCTAGATGGCGAGGAAGCAAAGGGTTGTGCTCAATTTTAACCACCCTCCCTGCCTGTCTGCTGCTATCATGAAAGAAATTCAGGATGCTCAGCTCCTGTACCCATGGCCCCTCAGTCTTCCTTTACCATACACAACCTTTTAGCTTTGTTTGAATACCCAGTACCCACATAGTTAATTTTATGATAAATATGTTAGACTGACAGTCTTCCTGAGTTATGTCAAGGCAAGAAAACAAGATGTTTATTCTATATTGGAGTTGCAATTACAGACTGTAGATTATAAGTAATGATTAGACAATAATTTGATACATGAACTTCAAAGTTATTTTATACCATTCTTCTCTGTACTTTTCATAGCCTTTACGTGTAACAGCAACAAACATCGATACGGTAATGACATCATCGAGAAGTTACTACCAATGATGCAAATGCCTATAAGTTATTTCCAACTTAATTTGAATTAAAAGTTAATTTTGGTTTTTAGATCCACATATTTACAAACGTGTTGCATATAAATGATACAGATGAAACTTAATCAGGATAAATTTACAAATCATATTTTATAATCTCTTTTGGAACTAATCATATCTAAGTTATAATAATAGTCTTGAGAGGGAGTTTTTCTTGAATTTCTTGTCTAGGGTTCCATAAAAATAAATCTCACAGCCCAATGGTACTGACCTATACTTTTACTATCACTAGACAATAAAGATATATTGTAATAAAGTGAGACTAATTGATCATATGCACAAACCTAATCAAGGACTGCCAATTTTAGAAACAACAAGATCCTTCCTTCCTTCCTTCCTTCCTTCCTTCCTTCCTTCCTTCCTTCCTTCCTTCCTTCCTTCCTTCCTTCCTTTACCTTCATTATAAATTTTTTTCTTTCCATTTTTTATTAGGTATTTAGCTCATTTACATTTCCAATGCTATACCAAAAGTCCCCCATACCCACCCACCCCCACTCCCCTACCCACCCACTCCCCCTTTTTGGCCCTGGCGTTCCCCTGTTCTGGGGCATATAAAGTTTGTGTGTCCAATGGGCCTCTCTTTCCAGTGATGGCCGACTAGGCCATCTTTTGATACATATGCAGCTAGAGTCAAGAGCTCCGGGGTACTGGTTAGTTCATAATGTTGATCCACCTATAGGGTTGCAGATCCCTTTAGCTCCTTGGGTACTTTCTCTAGCTCCTCCATTGGGAGCCCTGTAATCCATCCATTAGCTGACTGTGGGCATCCACTTCTGTGTTTGCTAGGCCCCGGCATAGTCTCACAAGAGAAAGCTACATCTGGGTCCTTTCGATAAAATCTTGCTAGTGTATGCAATGGTGTCAGCGTTTGGATGCTGATTATGGGGTGGAACCCTGGATAAGGCAGTCTCTACATGGTCCATCCTTTCATCTCAGCTCCAAACTTTGTCTCTGTAACTCCTTCCAAGGGTGTTTTGTTCCCACTTCTAAGGAGGGGCATAGTGTCCACACTTCAGTCTTCATTTTTCTTGAGTTTCATGTGTTTAGGAAATTGTATCTTATATCTTGGGTATCCTAGGTTTTGGGCTAATATCCACTTATCAGTGAGTACATATTGTGTGAGTTCCTTTGTGAATGTGTTACCTCACTCAGGATGATGCCCTCCAGGTCCATCCATTTGGCTAGGAATTTCATAAATTCATTCTTTTTAATAGCTGAGTAGTACTCCATTGTGTAGATGTACCACATGTTCTGTATCCATTCCTCTGTTGAGGGGCATCTGGGTTCTTTCCAGCTTCTGGCTATTATAAATAAGGCTGCTATGAACATAGTGGAGCATGTGTCCTTCTTACCAGTTGGGGCATCTTCTGGATATATGCCCAGGAGAGGTATTGCTGGATCCTCCGGTAGTACTATGTCCAGTTTTCTGAGGAACCGCCAGACTGATTTCCAGAGTGGTTGTACAAGCCTGCACTCCCACTAACAATGGAGGAGTGTTCCTCTTTCTCCACATCCTCGCCAGCATCTGCTGTCACCTAAATTTTTGATCTTAGCCATTCTGACTGGTGTGAGGTGGAATCTCAGGGTTGTTTTGATTTGCATTTCCCTGATGATTAAGGATGTTGAACATTTTTTCAGGTGCTTCTCTGCCATTCGGTATTCCTCAGGTGAGAATTCTTTGTTCAGTTCTGAGCCCCATTTTTTAATGGGGTTGTTTGATTTTCTGAAGTCCACCTTCTTGAGTTCTTTATATATGTTGGATATTAGTCCCCTATCTGATTTAGGATAGGTAAAGATCCTTTCCCAATCTGTTGGTGGTCTCTTTGTCTTATTGACGGTGTCTTTTGCCTTGCAGAAACTTTGGAGTTTCATTAGGTCCCATTTGTCAATTCTCGATCTTACAGCACAAGCCATTGCTGTTCTGTTCAGGAATTTTTCCCCTGTGCCCATATCTTCAAGGCTTTTCCCCACTTTCTCCTCTATAAGATTCAGTGTCTCTGGTTTTATGTGAAGTTCTTTGATCCATTTAGATTTGACCTTAGTACAAGGAGATAAGTATGGATCGATTCGCATTCTTCTACATGATAACAACCAGTTGTGCCAGCACCATTTGTTGAAAATGCTGTCTTTCTTCCACTGGATGGTTTTAGCTCCCTTGTCGAAGATCAAGTGACCATAGGTGTGTGGGTTCATTTCTGGGTCTTCAATTCTATTCCATTGGTCTACTTGTCTGTCTCTATACCAGTACCATGCAGTTTTTACCACAATTGCTCTGTAGTAAAGCTTTAGGTCAGGCATGGTGATTCCACCAGAGGTTCTTTTATCCTTGAGAAGAGTTTTTGCTATCCTAGGTTTTTTGTTATTCCAGATGAATTTGCAAATTGCTCCTTCTAATTCGTTGAAGAATTGAGTTGGAATTTTGATGGGGATTGCATTGAATCTGTAGATTGCTTTTGGCAAGATAGCCATTTTTACAATATTGATCCTGCCAATCCATGAGCATGGGAGATCTTTCCATCTTCTGAGATCTTCTTTAATTTCTTTCTTCAGAGACTTGAAGTTTTTATCATACAGATCTTTCACTTCCTTAGTTAGAGTCAAGCCGAGATATTTTATATTATTTGTGACTATTGAGAAGGGTGTTGTTTCCCTAATTTCTTTCTCAGCCTGTTTATTCTTTGTGTACAGAAAGGCCATTGACTTGTTTGAGTTAATTTTATATCCAGCTACTTCACCGAAGCTGTTTATCAGGTTTAGGAGTTCTCTGGTGGAATTTTTAGGGTCACTTATATATACTATCATATCATCTGCAAAAAGTGATATTTTGACTTCCTCCTTTCCAATTTGTATCCCCTTGATCTCCTTTTGTTGTCGAATTGCTCTGGCTAATACTTTAAGTACTATGTTGAAAAGGTAGGGAGAAAGTGGGCAGCCTTGTCTAGTCCCTGATTTTAGTGGGATTGGTTCCAGCTTCTCTCCATTTACTTTGATGTTGGCTACTGGTTTGCTGTAGATTGCTTTTATCATGTTTAGGTATGGGCCTTGAATTCCTGATCTTTCCAGAACTTTTATCATGAATGGGTGTTGGATCTTGTCAAATGCTTTTTCTGCATCCAACGAGATGATCATGTGGTTTTTGTCTTTGAGTTTGTTTATATAGTGGATTACATTGATGGATTTTCGTATATTAAACCATCCCTGCATTCCTGGAATAAAACCTACTTGGTCAGGATGGATGATTGCTTTAATGTGTTCTTGGATTCGGTTAGCGAGAATTTTATTGAGGATTTTTGCATCGATATTCATAAGAGAAATTGGTCTGAAGTTCTCTATCTTTGTTGGATCTTTCTGTGGTTTAGGTATCAGAGTAATAGTGGCTTCATAAAATGAGTTGGGTAGAGTACTTTCTACTTCTATCTTGTGAAAAAGTTTGTGCAGAACTGGAATTAGATCTTCTTTGATGGTCTGATAGAACTCTGCACTAAACCCGTCTGGTCCTGGGCTTTTTTTGGCTGGGAGACTATTTATAACTGCTTCTATTTCTTTAGGGGATATGGGACTGTTTAGAAGGTCAACTTGATCCTGATTCAACTTTGGTACCTGGTATCTGTCCAGAAATTTGTCCATTTCGTCCAGGTTTTCCAGTTTTGTTGAGTATAGCCTTTTGTAGAAGGATCTGATGGTGTTTTGGATTCCTTCAGGATCTGTTGTTATGTCTCCCTTTTCAGTTCTGATTTTGTTAATTAGGATTTTGTCTCTGTGCCCTCTAGTGAGTCTAGCTAAGGGTTTATCTATCTTGTTGATTTTCTCAAAGAACCAACTCCTCGTTTGGTTAATTCTTTGAATAGTTCTTCTTGTTTCCACTTGGTTGATTTCACCCCTGAGTTTGATTATTTCCTGCCGTCTACTCCTCTTGGGTGAATTTGCTTCCTTTTTTTCTAGAGCTTTTAGATGTGTTGTCAAGCTGCTAGTATGTGCTCTCTCCCGTTTCTTCATGGAGGCACTCAGAGCTATGAGTTTCCCTCTTAGAAATGCTTTCATTGTGTCCCAAAGGTTTGGGTACGTTGTGGCTTCATTTTCATTAAACTCTAAAAAGTCTTTAATTTCTTTCTTTATTCCTTCCTTGACCAGGGTATCATTGAGAAGAGTGTTGTTCAGTTTCCACGTGAGTGTTGGCTTTCTGTTATTTTTTTTGTTATTGAAGGTCAGCCTTAGTGCATGGTGATCTGATAGGATACATGGGACAATTTCAATATTTTTGAATCTGTTGAGGCCTGTTTTGTTACCTATTATGTGGTCAATTTTGGAGAAGGTACCATGAGGTGCTGAGAAGAAGGTATATCCTTTTGTTTTAGGATAAAATGTTCTGTACATATCTGTCAGATCCATTTGTTTCATCACTTCTGTTAGTTTCAGTGTGTCCCTGTTTAGTTTCTGTTTCCATGATCTGTCCATTGGTGAAAGTGGTGTGTTGAAGTCTCCCACTATTATTGTGTGAGGTGCAATGTGTGCTTTGAGCTTTACTAAAGTTTCTTTAATGAATGTGGCTGCCCTTGTATTTGGAGCATAGATATTCAGAATTGAGAGTTCCTCTTGGAGGATTTTACCTTTGATGAGAACAAAGTGCCCCTCCTTGTCTTTTTTGATGACTTTGGGTTGGAAGTCAATCTTATCAGATATTAGGATGGCTACTCCAGCTTGTTTCTTCATACCATTTGCTTGGAAAATTGTTTTCCAGCCTTTTATTCTGAGGTAGTGTCTATCTTTTTCTCTGAGATGTGTCTCCTGTAAACAGCAAAATGTTGGGTCTTGTTTGTGTAGCCAGTTTGTTAGTCTATGTCTTTTTATTGGGGAGTTGAGACCATTGATGTTAAGAGATATTAAGGAAAAGTAATTGTTGCTTCCTGTTATTTTTGTTGTTAAAGTTGGCATTCTGTTCTTGTGGCTGTCTTCTTTTAGGTTTGTTGAGGGATTACTTTGTTTTTTCTAGGGCATTGTTCCCATTCTTGTATTGGTTTTTTTCTGTTATTAACCTTTGAAGGGCTGGAGTGGGAGTGCTGGGTTCTGATGATGGTGAGTGGTCTTGGTTCCTGTTAGTAGGATTCCTACGTTTACCTTTCGCCATCTGGTAATCTCTGGAGTTAGTAGTTATAGTTGACTCTGTTTAGAGATTGTTCTTCTGGTGATTCTGTTACCGTCTCTCAGCAAACCTGGGAGACAGATTCTCTCCTCTGAGTTTCAGTGCTCAGAGCACTCTCTGCTGGCAAGCTCTCTTACAGGGAAGGTGCGCAGATATCTTGTTTTTGGACCTCCTCCTGGTCGAAGAAGAAGGCCCAAAACAGGGCCTCTCTCAGAAGCTGTGTTGCTTTGGCAGTTCCCAGAAGCTGTCAGCTTCTGTGGTGCAGACTCTCACCTGTGCAGACTAAAATCCTAAGTTCCAGGGAGTCCCGGAACCCAGATGGCGACCACTGCTGCTGAGGCTGAGGCCGCCTCCCGAGCCAGGCAGACACCTGTCCTCTGGTCCGGATGGTGGCCAGTTGTCTGTGGCCCGCCCAGGCTGCTGCCTCAGGGGCTCTGTGCTTCTGCCCGTCCCTGAAGCTGTCCGGTTCTCTGGAGCACCCTCTAACCTGTTCAGACTAATTTCCTAGGTCCCGCGGAGTCCCGGAACCCAGATGGCGACCGCTGCTCTCATTATAAATTTTATTGCCCTTCCTTTATGGTATATGATTTCTCTCTTCCCTAATTCCTTCTTGTTTTCACTCTCTGTATGTGGAGGGTAAGTGTGCATTGTCTGCTGTATTTTTGTTGGTTTTTAATCTTTAATAAATGTGTCTGTGTATTTCTTGCTATATTCTTTCTCTCTGCATACATTCCTGTATATTTCACCTTTATTTTTTAAAATGTGCATCTGTTTAATTCTATCTATCTATCTATCTATCTATCTATCTATCTAATCATTCTGTGTGTGTCTGTTTCTCTGTATGTGTGTAGTTTCTTCTCTATCACTTCCTATGAGTTTGTATAATAACCCTCTGAATGTCATTCTGTTTCCCTGTCTCTATCACTCTTTCTGTTTCTCTCTGTCTCAGTCATCCTCTTCTTATAAGTTAGGGTGGTTGGAAGTTTGAGTATCTGCTTGAATGGATTTTTGTCACCTAGTGTAATTCTTAAGAACTCTATGGGACAATTCTTAGTTTTGATCATGAATCACAAAGAAAGCACAATTAATGATATCTCCAATTAGAGGTTATGTTCATTTTAGTCACTCCTAGACACTGTTAATTATTTCAACACACGGTTCTATTTATATGATTATATCAAATGAATCCATAACTCTGCATGCAATAATTATGTTGTGGATCTTCTTTCCAGTGTATGGCCTATATTCAAGGTTAGATACATCGACATCCTCTCCACAGACTGGCTACCCCTGAATGAATGCCAGTGGTTTTTGTAGTTCTAGGCACCCTCAAAGCCTCTCTGTTTTTTGTCTATTTTTCATACTGTTGCCAAAGTGCCCATATCTTTCAAATATTCTTTATCAAGTCATAATAATTACCGTGAGTATATGTTTCTCTGGGTGCTAAGTTATGTGCTCATGTCAAATTAAATTTAAATATTTCACAGACAGACTGCAGAGACCTAAGTGTGTCATTTTTAATAATGTTGATCTTGGTTAGCATTTATGGTTGAATGCATTTTCTTATTCTATGGTGGACCAACAGACCAAGAATCTCTCAGAAAGCAAAGGCAAGTACCTCAGGGTTTTCTCCTGAAATTAGTCCTGATGGCTCAAACCTGTGGTCAGAAGACATGCCATTAATACTGGTCCTAATAATTTCCCTGCTGGAGCACTGGAAATTTTAAGTAAAGAAAATCACTAGAATCTTCCAGACTCTCCTGTCAGATTATTGGTGATGGATGGTTCTATTTGGCACTCAGAGCAGTGAAAATTACCAACTGTGGTTCTGTCCTGGCCATGAGGAAGTTCCAAGAGCACTCCAAGGTAAGCAACAGGGGAATCCAAGGAAGGAATAGCTGAGTTCAGTGGTCTAAACCTGAAGTTACAATGTTTTCATAATTTAATCTTAAATATAAATACACAAGAAAATAAAATAACTAAACAGTATTTCATTTATCAAATTTATACTTAATACCATTATCATAGCCTTCAGGTACATGAAAACATGTCATTATGAAATAGTCTTCAGTATGACAAAAAACAAAACCAAAACAAAGCAAAAAACCAAAAAGCTCTGAGTTTTCCACCTGAGAAGCATAACTCTCCTAAAAGGGAAACAATACAAGACTCTGTATATTTGTTCTGAAGAAAATAACTAGAAAAAAATTGATGATCATTACACAAAATCCTACTAGGAATAGAAAATTTTCATTGATTCCCAACACTCATGTGATACTTTAAAGGCATCCATATCTCCAGTTTCAGGGAATCAAATTTCCTGGTCTGAACTGTTCAAGTATCAAGCTCAATATGGTACAAAGACAAACATTGAAGCAAAATGGTTACAAACAGAAACAATTCTAAAATTAAAATGAAAACACACTGAAAGAACAATTTAGTATCTTTAAGGAAACTATACTCACAAGATTTTTTCTTTTGTGTGTGTGTGAATATTTCTCATAAGCAGTAAAAAACTTTGACAACTTGAAAAAGTATTCTATTTTTTTGTTTTGGCTCATTTTATTATATTCAACAAAATATATATATTTTTTATCAATCATAAAAAATGGTAGACATGTTAATAAATGAACATAAATAAAAATCTTTCTGTTTGTTTTGATTGTAGTAGAGCCTTAAAATATTGGCTTTTACTGTAGTACAAATCAAAAATAAATACAATTTTTAGACATTGGAGTTCATTGTAATAAGGCTGTACTTCAATGTCCCTCACATCACCAAAGGATATTTACCTCAATAATAGTTAAGAGTTCACAGTTCTGCTGTGCCTAGGAATGAATTGTAGGAACGACTATTTGGATTCATATTTCCTGCCATGGTCAAAGCTACTAGACTTGAGTGATTGTCATCATTCTCAGCCCACACAGAACAGGTTTCATTCACTTAAGAAATGGTGTGTTCATTAAGATGGTCTATACATGAAGTAATTCATCAACTGTATTTCAATGAACAATGGTTCTGCTTTCGGGGTGGCAAAGACATTAGGTGAGGGTAAGATTCTGCTTCATTGGCTATGATGATTTTTAAAAGCATTCATTTCAGAAAAAGAGTAACTTATAGGGTCCTCTTCCTCAAAATTGATACAATCATTATAAATATCAAGCAAAACATTCAGTCTCACACTTTGTTCTTCTCTTACAAGCCACCTCCCAAATTAATTATCTACATTTCTTTGGGGTGTATATATATTATTTTCAAATATGCAAGCTGTTCTGAAAACTATAATATAGTATAAAAACATCAAATAAACAATCCTAATAATCTAAAGGGTGAGATAAGAGAAACATGATTTCAAGACAATTATGTAGTATACAATAAGACACAGTCACTAATTAACAAGTAGAAAGTGTATTTTAATTGTAAAATATTGGACCCATTTCTCCATTTTTCAAATTAGAGACACCATTGGATGACAGCCATCGAATTTCTAATTCTGCATATATTTGAATTTCAATTGATTAGGATATGTTGGTAATATTAATTTTCTTATTAAGAGATATTAAGGAAAATGGATTGCTACCTCCTGTTAATTTTTGTTGTTCACTTCAACTGTTGTTGTTCTTATGCCGCTATGGAGAAACATGTTTTATTTCATCCAGGTTTGTGATTGAACACTTCCCTCTGGTGACTCTTCCTAACCCTCAGATTATAAACTATATGAAGTACTGAGAAAAGTTGTCCTGCATAAAACTTAATTCTGCTTCATTATTAGGCCACATTCTTCCAAGTCCATACACCCAAATAGGGTCCTAAAAAATCTTCTGTGTCCAGAGGGCTCATGTGTTAGTTACAGCATACAGCCTCAACCTGAACATTGTCAAGGAGAAAATCAACAGAAGGAAACAGAGGCCATTCCACTTCACTAATTCCAAAAAACTCTGCCCTCACACTATGAATTGAAATATAGTCTTATAAATATGCAAGAAAAAAAATTGAACAAAGAAGTGCTTGGCATGGCTATAGAATTACTTACAGAAAGCTAGCTTCCCAGCTATATGAAAAAAATGTGCAGTGGAAAATATTTAAATTGATTAATATAAAGCAAGATGTATAAAGTAAGGTTCTTATGATGTAAAAAAGCTTATTGATATCAAAAATAAAACAGGAAGGTCTTAATACTGTCAAAGTAGGACTCATACTTTTGCTAAGTCTCCCATACAAAGTGCTCCAATGAGAGGGTCTAAACAAAGGGATAAATTGAAATTATTCTCCTCGATTTTAGAGTTCTCAGTTTCCATATCCGTACTTTATCATAATATCCATGTAACTCTCCTAATGTTTAGGATATAGAGTCTACATTGCCCAGAAGAAGAATGAGGCATAAAATAGAGTGGTGCATGTTAAATCCCATTGCAAGGATTGGTCACACTCTTTATGATTAGTTTCAATTCATATTCTTATTTTCTTCTTTTAGGCTATGAGTGTACACATGATATTATAATTACCAACCTTCAAAATACCTTCAGTAGATGGGACTCAAGATTTTTCACAGCTTTTCCTGCTTTGCCTGGGTTGTTTGTGAAAGACCTAAACTTGGGTGCACAAGGGAAATTCATCTTAAAGCTTAGAGACTCAGCTAAAAGCCAGCAGGAAAGTGAGTTCTCCACCTTCCATCAATACCATCTTAGTTCCCATAGAATATCAATACATGTTGTCATTTTCTTGCTTGGGGGAGGGGCACCATAGAAAACAAACCCAAAACAAAACAAGATGCCCCAGGTCCAGCTTGAGATCTCTACATTCTGGTATCAGGACTAAGCTTGATTATAGATAGAGCATTCGATTTGTTCCAGAAAGATTGTCAACATAAGCTGGTATGCCATGACACTATATGCACACAAGTGTGTGTGTACACATCTTTTTTCATATTAGAATATAATTTCATGCGTAAAGCAGAACAGGATCTAAGAACTGGATTTAAACTATTGTACTGCAAGATACACAGAAAAGTTATATGCATGAAACATGAAGTAATCTGTTTCAGACTGAAGAAGTAACCCCAGACTCTTAATCTCATTTTATTTAGACTCTAATCTCACTTCAATTCATACAAAAAGCATATTTTTTTCTGGCTTCTACACATGCATCTGAATTTGGAATAGATATAGTACATATGTTCTGTGGCTTTTGAAATTGTTTTAGGGATTTTTTTTTCAACAAGAGCATAATTTGAGCATTTTCCCCTTACTCCTATGTAAACCCTTTATTGCATTAAAATTATTGTTTTTCTAAGAAAACCATTGTTGTGTGTGTGTATATATACATACATATATACATATATATATATATTTCAATAAATGTCGATAGGAGCACATATATACACACATTAAAATTCATACATCTTATTCAGGCTATATAATATTATGATATTACTTGGGTAGTTCAGGCAAACTGAGTTTAGAGAGGTAGACACTAGGCTCTACACTGAGAAAGACTGGTTAATTTGTATTTTGTTGTATGATCTATTTGTTTTCTTTTAATACTTTTAAGTATATGTGTAAGATTTCATCATGGTCAATTTTTTAAAAGTCTTATAGGAGAAAAATAAAATTTGAACTCAGCTTTGAACTTAGACTACTGGATCCAGGATCCAGAATTTGACAAAATTGTCATGTGTACCTAGTCATAAAGGGAGACACAGCTGATGACAGAAATTTCACAATGGTTCTTCAAAAAGCTTAACAAGAAAACTAATAATGGGAAGAGATGCATCATGACATTTGAAGACAATAGAAACTGATTGATGTGAATAAATGTGAGGGTGGCTATGAAATAGGATATAACTGGCGAAGCAACTGCCTGTATGTAGTTTAGGTAACTTGCTCAGTTAGAACTCAATTATCTTATGATGCAGTGTAACTTAGAGGCCATCATCCTGTGAGAATTCTCACTGGATCATGTCCTAGAGAACACTAGATCATGTCTTAGAGACATCTCTAATAATAACAATGTAGAGTGTATGGAAAAAGAATATATACAAATTTCAGGATGCCTATCCAGATAAAACAGGGATATTATACAATTGAAATTTGTTTTTTTTTTTTTTTAAAGAGTTGTGTAAATTACACTATTTCAGGTAATGATCTCATCTCCTCTTTAGATGTCGTGGAAAGACGTCATAAGAAACAAGGGACTGTTTTGACATCCTGCTTCCACAGGGGCTCTGTGCCCCACCAGGACCAAGAATGCCCTGCCCCGATATTTAATACAGGAAAACTCTTTGGAAAAGAACTGTGTTCGATTTGTCATGAGGGAAAATGGCCCACCGTAATTTGGTAGGTCTCATGTGGTTCATTTCTGGTTCTCCTAAGGAAATTCTGGTAAAACAATTAGTGTTGATTTTAGGGTGGGATGTGCACATGAAAAAATTGATGCACAAAACCAGTTTGAGGTCCTCCTTGACTTTGTCAGCCCTTACACTGTACCTGTGCAAACCATTTGTCTGGTTCTCACAAGCACATAGGTTTCTGTTCTGCATGAATGGTAACAGGTATTTCCCTTTCTTCTATTCAGGATATTCTATCCCTCATAAAGGAAAAAGACCCCAAAACTGTGGGCATATTCCTGATATCTCCAAATGCGAAATCATGCAAAAATCCTAAAGGACAAATTTAAATTTGGGCAGAGGTCCATATTAAAAAGGACTTAGTTCATGAAATCGCCTGTATCTTAAAGGTAGGGAAATTCCTTGTACTACCCACCCTCAGGATTCCTCTGAGTTTACATCTAGTAGTTTCCTTCATCATGCATTCCCTTGAGAGATAGTATATACATGTGAGAGAAATTTGGTAAGCTCAAAGGGTCTTCTGTTATTCACAACATAAGGAGTACCAACACAAGCAAAAATTAAGTCAAAATGAACTGTAATGTAACTAAGTAACTTTCATTGGATTTTTTCATGGCCATGTGCAGGGTCACTTCACACATGCATTTGAATGTCACCTGGTAAGTGTGCATAGTCATATGTATTTGACTACCAGTGTTCTTTATTTTTTGTCTCTGTCTCTCTCCCATTTTTCTGAGAGGCAGACTTCTCTTCCTCAGTATGGAAGATGTGACTTCTTCATGGATCTCTGTGCTACTCATACCAAGAAGGATCTCATGATCGGCTTGTCTCTATCTCACTAAATATTGGTACCCATGTGCAGGTCCTCAGGGATGTGAAACAGTTATTCTTAATTGCTCTGCCATACCTGCAGCACCATCAAATGATATTCTTTATTATTAAAATTAATATTCAAATACATCATTTCACTCCTTCCTTTCTCTTGCTCCATGTTTGTTTCCCTTCAATCTCCCAATTCTGTTAAAATCCATGGCCCATTTTCATTTACTGTTTTTATTATATAGATAAAAATAAGTACATAATTCTGTTCAAACAACCAGATAAGTCCATTATCCTTCATAGTATATGGACTATTTCTTAGCTAACCAACTGCTATTGGCTTAAAAATTAGGGGGCTCCCTTAGAGAAACACCAATTTTCTCACTCTTTGTAGTATTTATGTGCATATAATTATTAATCTACAATTTTTCTTCATAAGATTTACTTATTCCCAGTTAGTGTTACTAACCTGGATGATGTTTTGTTCAGAAATTGTTTTGACAAGCATATTGTTGGACTATCAAAAGTGTAACCACTCCCATATTTCTAGGATGCCAAATCGCAAAGCAGATTTCTTGAATCTCTGATGTAGTCTTTCTCAATCTTCTAACCAATGTTTGCAGCCTAAGGTTAAAGATTTAGTAGGTAATATGAATGCAGTGGGTCTTGAAGGCCCAGGAAATTTTGTTCTCTGTACTTTGAATAGCTGCGGTTTTCTATAATAGACTCCATCTATTGCCAAGACAACCTTCTTTGATGTATTTGTATGGGCTACATTATCTATAAATATTAGCATAAATATTTAGAACAGAATTGGGAATCATGTTTGTTTAGTGAAACGGTGATAGGACCTTCTCTAAGACCCTCATGTGATCCCACGCTTCCAATAATAGACATGATCTTCTGCACCTCAGAAATTAGATAATAACTTAATGTGGTCGTCTTTTTTGTTGTTACCATAATTGTATATTTCTGTCATTTAAAAGTAGTATTTGATCTGAGGTATTGATCTCTTAGGTATGCTAGTTTTCTCAGTTGTTTACTAGAGGTACGATGATCTAAGTAGATATTTTTCTGTAACCCGAGCACATCTGAAAACCTGCTCTTAGGTTTACAGTTTTGAGGGACAAAACATACTGGGCCTACATATCAGTCAACATCCTACCTTGGGAAAAGTTTGGGAGCTGTGAAGAAAGTTGGAACTAAACTAAACTTTAGGGTTGACTACATTTTAAGTAAACACCATAAGTTATTTTCTCTGGAAAATATTTTTTCTCAATCTATAAGGAATTACTTCAATCTCTCAAAGGAAGTCTGATGACATTTCAATTATATGACCAGTGGATTGCTGTACCCGAAAAGGTAAATGATATGCAGAAATTAGCAGCAGTGCAGAGGTAAGGGCTGGCAAATTGTGTGAACGACATCAACAAAATAGAAGTAATATTTGCTTACACACAATAGAGTTTATATATCCCAGAAATATTCCCCCAAATTACTGACTGATAGCAAAGGTTTTATTTGTTTACAAACATGGAAGACATTTTCAAACAGAGGTGTGACTTGGGGAGTCACAGTGCACCATGCTTATCATTATCAGCTTTGTACTCCAGTTAAATTTGTCATTTTCACCTGAATATGGGGGAAAATTTCAAGACACATTTCGAGTATACCTTTTTTCTTTCATTTTATTCATGGAGATCAATTAATAAGATTCAATTTGTTTGTCCCCTTCCTTCATATTTACAAGGTGAGTAAACTTGTTTCAAAGTAACTGTCTCTTTGTTCAGTCTTATAATAAAACTCCCAGGTACAATGCTGCTCTTCTCCAACAACCTTTTCGAATCTTACACAAAATTGCCAAAAATTCTTCCATTAACCAAATGCCATCATACACTCTATCTGCTGAGATAGCACCATGTATCTTATGTCTTCCTAGATATCATAATGAAGTACTGGCAAATGATATCACCAAAAAGGTAATTAGACATGAACTGTAAGCATAGATTTGATAAGCCTTTACATTAAGACAGGATTATCCTGAGAGTCTGGGTTATTTTTGTTGTTGTTGTTGTTGTTGATAAAGATTGTTTTGGTTTTGGTTTTCTTTCATTTAGTAAAATAAGTACAGCTTTGAATTAATAGTGTTCTTCTGGAGAGAAAGAATTATTGGTGCATTTTAAAAAGTAAAATGTAAAGGAGTATTTGAGCTCAATGACTCAGTCTTTTGTCACTTTTTATTTAGAATATCCTTAAACTAACACGGTTAGGAAAAATGCCATGAAATGATAAAAAAAAAAAAGTCCTGGCTATTGGGTTAAGCATCCAAGACTGAATTCTGATGTAATTGGTATAGAATATATTATATTATATTTGTTTTCATGTGGTCTTCTTAGCAAAATAAAGGCAATATAATTTGGATATTTTTTTATCAGATAAGTTTACTATGACTCCTAATTTGTGTCATTAAATATAGCCTTGATCTCATGATGCTAAGTATGATTAGCTTAGAGAAATTATGGAGTATACCTTTCTATGTGATGTGCCTTTCAAATACTATCATAAAATTCATAACTTCAACAGTATTGGGATCAAATTGTTATTATTATTCTCAATATTTGTGTTTCCAATTCATTATTAATTAACCAACTGCCCTTGGACCTGAAAGAAATATATGGTAGAATAGCCTAACTGAGAAAAAAATGTTTGATTATATAAGATCGAATATCAGAAGGAAAAATAGGGTTCCAAAGAAGCTTCCTTAGGAGATCCATAACTACCCAGTTTCCTCCATATTGGCACCAGAGACCTATGAATGTTACTGCTCACACGAGTTTGCCTCTCTCTTGCTTTTAGGTCAGCCTATGGGAAATTTCAGGAGGACAGTGCCCTCATTCAGAGGTCATTTTCTCTCCTTGGTTGTGCCTTTCTATAAACATCCTTACAAATATGCATAGTCATGATTGTGTCCAATGAAACCAAATTTACTCAACTGGAAGGTATGGGTCACATACTGGCCATCACAAGGAGACAATTGGAAAGCATCCTCTTATATAGAATTGCACTGTGATGGTCACACTTGAACATATGATCTCACAATCATGTTTTACATGTCTAACAATGCCTGACCACATATTTTATTACAGCTAACATTTTCTCAGAATTCATATCTACATATTTTTAGCCTCCAAACCACATAAGTAAAATTTGATTGTCAGGCATGCAGAATGACAGAGACAGTCTGTGTTTATTCCATTTTGTCCCAGACATCTCTGGTAAAGTTTATGATCGAAAACTCTCTCAAAATTTTTTGGAATAGACATGGTTTCAGTTACTTAGGAAACATCAGTTTTTCATCCACAAGGAGCAAAGGCCTCATGTTCCCCAAATACGCCATTTAACATTAGGAACATCCAGGAAACAGAATATGGACTCAGCAGTACCCACCCCTGGTCATGATGCACTGGCGATAAGTACAGCTGCTTCTCTTTCCTATGAGGGCATTATAGGTGTGTATAGATGTTGTACTGTCATAACTTAAAAGTTAGAATCATTTAGCACTGAAATTATGAATTATAACAATGAGCAATGAAGAATTTACTAAAATATGTGTAGCAAAACTTCACGTGTTTGTTATAGATAATTTCCTATTATAAGAAGTTGCCTCTAAATTTTGGTACCTCTTTCACTGGTCCTGAATTTATGTAAGAGGTAAATCCCAAAAATGAGATTAAGTAATTAATTACCGATATGTCACTTACTTTGCTATATTGAGTAGTAACTTGGATGTGCATAATACATAGAAAAACACTTGAATACTGCATTGGGTTTTCTCTATGAAAATCTCTGACTGTCCTTAAACCTCCTTTGTAGGCCAGGCTGACCTCAAACTCACAGAGATCCTCTTGGCTCAGCTTTTGAGATTTCGGTAAAAAGCCATGAGACACGATGCTTTTCTCTTATGCAATTCTTAAAATATAGCTTACTATACACATATGGGAGACATAGACCCTATGACCTCAGCTTTGAGCTTTCAGTTTATGGGATTGGGGAAGCCAAGGACTTTAACAGAAGATGCAGTAAGGCAAGTTGTATTGTGACTTCTAAATACTACTGTTAATTTACATTTGTCCTTGACTGTTCCATCAAGAAGTAACACAGGTGAACTAACAGATTGGTATTATATTATTGCTTGACTCTAATGTCTTTCAAATCATGCACAGTATTTAACATGTATATGAGAAGTATGGGCCATATTCAACAGATATCCAGTGCCTTATGAACCAGTGCAATTATTATAAATATTATAATACTCATTTGTTATTTTCTGTGTATTTGTGGTGATGCATGAGGCTTTAAGGCTATAAAATGTGGAGGGCATGCAAGGGCTAATTGAGTTCAATGACAACAAATAATGATTTCCTTCTTCAATATATCCAGAGAAACAAGAAGGAAATGGGCATAGAAACCAAGAAACATCTTCTCCAACTCCTCCAGAATGAATAAAAAAACAAACATTTGTACAATTCCACTCATTTTTTGCTTGGACAAAATGGTACCTTCTATATTTGTGAGTTTATTTTGGTTTTCTACAGCTGTCCTATGTCCCATAATTTCTCTGAACCTTTGTTCTAGGCAAATTATTTCATCAAACAGATGAATGTATATAAAACCTATTTATGATGGTAAGACACTTTTAAAATAGAAAAAGAAATACCACTGAAATTAGAGAATTCTAATTTTAAAAAAATGAAAAGAAATAGTGTTCCCATGTTTTTCACTGATTTCAGCAAACACTCAAACTCACCAGTTTGTTGGGCAAAACAAATTTTTGGCACTGCCCCACTGATTCTCCTACTATAAATCCTTTAAGCTGCATTATGCCTCCATCTTACTTTACAGTCTACTTTGATATCACTGCCTCTGAGATTACTCAATCTCATAATGAGAAATATCTATAGACCTTTATTTGATATTATCAGTGAATTAGATATGCACATTGTTCTTTGCTATATATTGATCTTTATATATTGACTTTAAAAATTGCAGCTAATATGTCTTTGTCTATTTTAAATATGCTACTAGATTTCCATTGGAAATATTCAATTATTGTCCAGCATCTATTTTATCAATATGCTTGTGCCAGAAATTTATGCTGAATGTGAACAAGTTTATCATATTAGACAAATGAGCATTACTGCCTATTGCTTAGGTATTTTAGAGCTGAACTTTGTGTCATCAATGACTATAGACATGTAATCAACTGAAAAGAGAGAAACTGTGGAGAAAATCTGGGTGTGGCCATGATTTTTACAGAGAGAAACCTGGGAAGACGTACTGAAATTTTCTTTGGTACTCTAATGTGACAGCGTCGTTAGATATAGAGAGTGGAAAATTAGAAGTAAGAGATAAAGGAAATTAAAGTCTCAGCATTACAGTGGAAAAAGAAAGCTTTCTTAAAAACACAAATATCAGGATGCACAATAGATCCCATGACATAGAGGAGGTAAAATAGTGATTTGATCTCTGAAAGAGAACTATCCCAATAGTAATTTAGAATGACATGCTTAAGAAAGATATTCATAGAAGAAAAAGAAGTAAGAGAGGAGAATTCACCAAAATGAATAGACATGGTGACAGAAGTGTAACTAAATCTTGAGGATTATCCAATTCCAATAAAACCTTGTTGTTTCAAATTGGGAAAAATTGATTAGGGAAGAAAATATATTTCGCAGCTAAAAAGGAAAAAAGTTCAATGTCTTCTTCATCCCTTTCAGTTGTAACTTTACATCCATAATTGCCATGGCTCTGGTATACCTTAAAAGACACATATGGGCTTTCCAATCTGCAGTAATAGATGATTCCCTTATCCCACACAGGATATGTTATCCATGTTTGCAGAAAAGGGACAAAATTCAGATCTAATATTCTGATTCTTCTCGATAGAATCACACTGGTCCCTGAGGAATAAGATTTACACTGAACAGCTGATTAACTGGAATGAAGAATCTGTGCTAATAGTAGCTTCCGTTTTTAAGGTAAGGAATGATTTTGCATCACCAACATTCAGCATCCCTCTAGACATGCATATGTGCTTTCTGTCTCTGGGATTTCCTGATGATTACATTTTCCTTGAACTATGGACACACGACCTCTGGATTAGAGGCATGGTAGGTAAAAGTCTGACAAGCTAAATGATTCATCACAAAGACACAGGTGAACACCTTCTGTTTGGAAGTTACCTTCCTCTTATGTAAGATGGCCTTTGTTTTGTCATTACAAATGTTCCCACTGATTTCGCCTCTATAATTATATGATGTGAATTAATAGCAGAACAAGTAATAATTGTGGAAAAAGTGTTTTTACAAGATACATGTCTTAAATCATACTTACGAAAAACAAAACAAAACAAAAAAAACCAAATACCTACTCCTCATAAATACAATAGTACAAAAGAGCTAGTCCACCACAGACATATAAGAAGTTATGAGAGATTTGTATGTTGTCCTCTGTCCAGTAGATACATGAAATTGCTTACCTTCTCTAACAAAAAAATAGAGCAGCACTTGTATTTTTGCCAGATATTGCAATCCAAAGTCCATGTCAAATAATGATAGTATTAGTCTAACCTACTTCTAAATAGTCTACTGTGCTTAACCTAACAGTGAGAAGCAAAACTCTGGAGCACAGATCATTGTTTTATTTTTTATGTGGGCCATGATCTGAGTTTGCCACTCAGTAGACTGTGGAGCTTTGGCCCCTACATAAGAGAAAATATAATGCTCTGAGAGTAGGCAAGCTGAATAGCATTAGGCAAAGGGATTGACTGATCCATCCTTGGCCCTCCAGCTGGCCAAGTGTGTCTGGCTCGCATTGCCAGAAAACTAGGGCCACATCATGGGGAAGAAAGTGATGATCAGTAACTGAAGGTGGTCATGTATATTCACAGCAATTTCAAGGTATAGGAACAAATGGGAATCTTGCATTTTCCTTATGTTTTTTTCCCTTGGCACAACATGAAAGTTAATAGTGGTATTTCATGAACAAAGACAATTATATATCCTCAAACAATCTGCTGCGTACAATTAGTTTAAATAGTTGAGTATTTTCACATTTAAAGAATGGATGTGAAACAGTGAGGCCATCTCACATGTAAAACAGGGTGCGCAATATGAAAGTTCACCACTCCAGGTTGACCTGTACATAGAGGTGTACATGTATATTACAACTTAACTCAGTGAACTAAAGGTACAGATTCACCTAATTATATAATCAGAATGAAGTATTTTTTGACCATAACAAGAGTGAGTTAATATACTATCCTAATAATGAGGATTCTCCAGACAAGATAAAATTTAACAAGGCCTAGAGAATTTCGGTGTCAGTGACACTACATTATTCTTGAAGCCTGGCAAGAGTTAATAACCCCCTGGTGCTATTAACACTAAAGTGTGAAACACTTGCCTGGCACAAAGCTGATCCCAGGCGGGGGATGTTACTTTCTAGTGTAAACATTTATCTGATTCCTGCAAGTTCCCTTTGAAGTCACTCCTCTTGCATCTGTGCTAATCTCTAGTGTTAAACATTTATCTGGTTCCTTTTGAAGTCACTCCTCTTGCACCTGGAAAACTTCAATGTGCCTTATTCTGTTATGATTTGCAATTTACTCTGTATTATAAAAAGTCTGAGGCTCGACCAGAACATTACATTCAGATTCAACACCTCTCTTGTGTGTTTGTCTGTTTGTCAACTCCTAAGCTTTGCCCATCTGCTCGAGAGAGCCCATTCCATGCAGACACAGGTGCCCAGAGGGTCTGCGGCAGTAAACAAGGCCTGGCTCCCGCCATCTTTTTATATATACATTTTCTTTGTTTTGTGTTAAGAACCAGTGTACCTTGAAGGTTGTATTTGCCTAGCCTTCTTGTTTTTCTTCTGTATTAAAAGCCTGGTGTTTGCTTGGACAAAATACATTCAGATTCAACATTCCCTTGTGTCTGTGTCTGTTTGTCACCCTTTTCTGATCAACTCTTTCCCCATCTGTCTGAAATCCTGATTTGCCACGGATTGAGAGAGGCTGACTGGTACAGTCTGTGGCAGGTTTTAGTCTTCCTAGTCCTGTGACATTAATACAGTTCATCATGCTGTGGTCATCCCTAACTATGACATAATTTTGGTGTTTATTCATCACTAAAATTTTGCTACTGTTCGTAATTGTAATGTGTAATGTATGGGATATCCGAAATGCAGGATAAGTGATCCCCAAAAGTATTGTGACACACAAGTTGAGAATCACTGGTCTAAACTGCTATTTTTTTAACAAAGCTTTCTCAAATACTTTCTACAATGTACATTGACCATTAATTTTCTTGTTTTTTTTTTTAAAGGACTGTATTAGAAATATAAAAGGACACTTGTTTGTTCGAACTTATATGAAGATTGGATTAGCTTGCTTGATGAAGAATGTCTTCTCGCAAAAATGTGTGTTGTACAAAGGTAAAAACTTTCGGGAACTGAACAAAGGTAGAAGCAATGCATTTTGAAGGTACTTAGGCTTGTATTTACAGAGTTATGGACTGGAATGATGTTTCATGTCAAGACGTTTCCTTTGCTTAGACATGTATAGTCACTTTATAAACAGGTGCATTTCTCAAGCAAGCGTACTGTGCCATCCCACCACTTGAGAGTCTTCTACATTATAACTGTCATGGTGTGAAGACAGCCTATTGCATACAGTTGTGTGTAGGACACCCTAAAGTATTGGTTTGAGTCCCTGTTTTAGACAAATTAAAGTAAGCATGTATGAAGAATCCTGTGGGTATTGCATACAAATATTTTTCCCATAGTTTTGTGAATTATGCAGATGTTAAATAAATTATAATCATTTTACACGGTTTCATACTACATTATATATTACATGTGTCCCTATGGTGGCTGGAAAGTTGGTTCACTGTATTTGTTGTTGTTGTCTTTCTCTCTCTCTCTCTCTCTCTCTCTCTCTCTCTCTCTCTCTCTCTCTCTCTTTCTTTCTTTCTTTCTTCCTTGAGACAGAGTTCCTCTGTATAGTCCTGGCTGTCCTGGAACTCACTTTGTAGACCAGGCTGGCCTCAAACTCAGAAATCTGCCTGCCTCTTCCTCCTGAGTGCTGGTGGCCTGTGCACCATCATTCCCTGATTCACTATTTAACAGCAATATGTTTCCATACACAAAACCCACAACCTAAAAAAACCTCCATTCATTCTATTTCCAGGGAGCCTGAAAGTTTTCTCTGGGTTCTTTGAATAGCATTTATTTGTATAATACACAGAAATTCATAATTTGACAACATTTTCCATAATTGTATAGGGAGAATTGATTTGCAGAAAATATTTTAGGGAATACTGTAGCTGTATATTCTTACTTCTTTTGAATTCTGATTATACTATGAGTTGGTCTACAAAACATTTACCCTGATTTTTCTGTGTATTCAAAGTTTTGTAAGCAACATTACTTGTCAGACAATCAACAATAGAATTCTCCTTTTTCCATGTATAATATTCTAATGAAGATGCCACAAGCAAACTACCTGCTGCTCAAAGAGCTCATCTTTGTGTTATCAAAAATTAAAATTTCTACCAGCAATCACCTAGAGACCTACAAGTTATCTGTCCACATGGCCCCTCATGTGCTGTGGAAACCGACTTGCCAGAACTCATTATTTGGAAGTGACCTCTCAAAAAAAGTAAGGGGATCTAAATTTTCCCTTTGAGAACAAAGTCCTCATTGTGATCCAGAAATTGGAAATAACTCGGATAGGTCCCTAATGTTAAAGGACACCCTAGGACTGCACTCTACTAGGATGGGTGATACATTGATATATTTCAGGAAGGATTGAGGAGGGAGATTTATAATGTTATTTTAAAAAGTGAGTCCTTTCTTTGTTATTCTTTTGTTCTTTCCCTTTTTCCTTTCTTTCTATTAAGATATTTATTTTAGATATTTATATTCTATCCAAGAGTATGCTGCATGAATAATGGTAGTCCAAGAAGACTACAGTGAGGTTGAAAAAAATCTCGATTACCTAGTTTTTGCTGTGTTTGTTTCCTATTGTATCTGTACTTTGGAGCACTGGTTGGTTGTGCTTCATAGTGGTTAGACTATTATAATTATGAAATATTCACCCCAACTGTACTGCTGGTCATATAAAAGCACAATGCATATAATTATATATGTATATTTGTATACATATATACATATATACACACAGATACATATGTATACACTATATGTGATATAATGAATAATAAAAATGTAGTATGTTATATATTATACTTCCCGTTATTTTCTCATTAACTACTACTTACATAAAAAAAGAATAGTGTGTGCTTGCCTTATTTCAGGTACAGTCTTATGTTCTTCAGTCTTTTGTTTTCTGTAGCTCTTAGTTTTACTCTAACGCTGTATGCATGAATATTTTTCTTTACTTTCTTTACATTATATCCAGATTGCAGTAACCTCCTCTAAGTCCCATTCTCACAGCACACTCCTCCCTCAGTTTCATTTAAATTCAAAACTTTACTTAATTTTTCATTTTTTAAAATTTTCAGTGTAATTTAAAGACGGGAGTAGATATGGAAAGACTGGAAAATGAGTGTTACTGGGTTGCATGATGAGAAATTCACAGAAAGTCAAAAAAGAACATACATTTTGGAAAGGAGAAAAGATAGACAATAAAAAATATCAAAAAGAAATAGAAACTAAGGATATATTTTAAATATTATTTTCCAGAAATAATGTCTATAAGAAAGAAAACATTGTAGTGTTACTCATAATGAGGTATGATTGTTAATAATAAGGCCATGGAATAGCTTGTTCAATTCAGAAAGTGTCTTAATTTGCTAGTATTGCTATGAAAACACACTGATGAAAAGCAACTTATGGAGGACAGGTTACATACACTTCATGATATCCTTCTAGTTACCAGTTAACTACTGAGAAATGTCAGGGCCCAAACTGAAGCAGGGCAGGAACCTGAAGGCAAGAACTGAAGCAGAAGCTGTGTAGGAGTGCTGCCTCCTGTCCGGCACCTCACATCTTACTTTGTCTGACTTATAGTTCAAGGGTGGCAACTTCCTGGAGATCTGGGCCCTACAAAATTCCATTGTTAATCAAGGTAATATCCAACAGACTTCCCTACAAAGTGGGCCAATCTGCTGCAGACATTTTCTCAACTAAGACCCCCATTCTCACCAACTTTTTCTCTTGTTTAAATAAAACCCAGGACTAAGGCAATTAATATAGAAGTAAAAGTTTATTTGGGACTCAGAGCTATAGAAAGATTATAGTCCTTCAAAATCATGACAGAGGAACATGGAAGCAGGAAGAAAGGAGAACCAAACAGGAAGTAGAGCCCTGGTGGCTCTCATCTGAGGCAGCGAACATGAAGCACAGAGAGTATAATGCAAATGGCACCTGCCTTTTGTAACCTTAAATTCTAACCAATGACATACTTTGTCCAGGAAACCAAGTCATTTAAAAGACCTAAAGTTGTCACAAAGATGGTATCATATATTGAGATGCCTGTAATTACACAGGCATCCCATGCAAACAATCACAATGAAAAGTGACCGCCTCCTCACACCATAGCAAAAGATCTACCAATTCAAGAGACTATTTTTTATTAAAACATTTTAAATGGTTTACAAAGGAGCCACAGAATACATTTCAACTAATCTTTGTACAAAATGCAGAGAGACTGAGCTAGAGATATAGATAAAGAGATACTGGATCCCCAAAACACCCAGGGACAAATTTAGGGGGAGAGAGCTGAGGAAGATACAAAAGGAACAGGAAAACAAGAGATTAACATTATACATACTCAAGAGTGAAGCCAGAGAACAAGGTGAGTGATGACTTAAAAGTATTTACCCTCACAGCCCTGGTGATAACTAGATTGGAACCCACAGCAAATATCATGGGATTAAAACATTTCAAGGTAACAGTGATACAGAGACTGCCTATTGCCAGTACTAAGAAAGATAAACTGATGTTAGCACCAGATTGGAGCACTGCTCCTCTGGCCAGGGTTGAGACTTGGGAGAGTGATGTAGGCCCTAGGGCAGCTGCCTTTGGCTTCCTCAGATCATTATCAACATAGTCTGACTTTGTCCCTAGTCTTTAGCTAGGAAAGGGATGTTAGGGCGTTACTAGAGAAAGGTGTCATCAGAGAGAAATACAGAGAAATGCCGTTATCTACAATTCTGAAGAGCAGTTACTGAAAAAGCTGGTTAGATAGAATCAGTTCCCTCTAAACTAGGTTCTTGGTAAGTTTATGGTATTGTTACCTTGAAATACTAACATCAGTTTATTCCATTTGGTCCGTTCTGTGCATACTTAATAGTGTTATCAAGACTCAGGAAATATTTCAAGGGAATGTCCCCAAATCACATGTTATTAATGTTGAAATAAAAGTTATTTATCCTCAACCACCATCACACCTTTTATTCCTAAAGAACAGCAGAACTCAAACCGTGTCATCTTACATTTATCATCATCTACTTGGGCATCTCTGGAGGAAGACAGCAGGATAAGTCACTGGAATGCGCAGTATTTTGCTAGAATTTTTCAAGGAATAGAATCTTGTTCATTATGAAGTGATTAGATATAAGCTGGCTTAGTGATGCCGAGGACTATGAGCCTTTCCATAAGTTATCTGATGGTGTTTTCAAGAAACTTTTGAGGTCATTAATTTGATTCATTCACAGCTATTCTGGCAGCATATCAGCTCTGATATCTTACTTTGCCTTAGTAGTTCCTCCATACTTTGCAATATGCATGACATTTTTACCAGGTTAAATAGGTTGCATAGAACTCAGTGTGTCCATTTCACAGATTTCATTTCACAGGTTCATATCTGCTCACCGTAACTGCTATTTTCCTCATCATTCTTATTGATTTCAATTTCATAAACTGTGTGAAATGACAGAGAATCGTGTTTTTGCATTGTGTTGTTACAGATGTCTATTATACAAATCATGATTGACAACTGTGAAGATATATTTGGTGACTATGACCATATCATTTATACTGATAATCAGAAGAGTTCAGATGACATAAAGACTTCACTAAATTCTGCTGGTAAGTCACCTGTTCTGAATAAAGCCATAGATGGCCACAGTGGGAAAACCTCAAATGCTATTGAAGAATGAAAGTTTTCATTAGCTCCAAGTTTTACTTAGTCATCAAACAAATGGAAGGATGATATCCGTCCCTGATTTCATAAATTTGTAAATATCAGAGCAGCATAGGGACATATCATGACATCAGAGTATGGGAAAAGTTATTTTTAAAAAACACTTTAATTATTTGGATATATGTATATATGCATAGGTATAAATACAGATACACATATATACATACTTACATACATGTATGTATGACAGAGGAACTCCTTATTTAGCCCCTGTAAGAATTTTAGAATATTAGGTGTTATATTTCACACCTTTTTCCCCCATGGTCCATAAGTCACACAGGATTTCTTGCATATGAAATTATTTTTTAAAAGATAACTGGGAAATAATTATATAAGACTCCATTAAACATACTAAACATTTAAACCATGTGTCAACAAGCTTTGTAACCCTTGTACATAAACACTGATGTTTAATTTCATTTGAGAGACAATCTTGCCAAATATTTATTACCATTTGGTAGAAATATTAAGTTGCACGGGATCCACTACAGCACATATGTGAAAAATCATAAAGAGGCTAAAACACACCTGATTTAACAGGTAACACCATTCAATATCAGATATATTGTTAACTCATGTAATTTTTTTTATATAGAGTTGAGAAAATGTAATAAAAAACATATTCTTATGTGAAGGGGGTGTGAATTTATCATCTTGAAATGCTTGTCTAACAAAGACATTTTTATGTTTCATTTAGCAGGAGATAATGAAACGACTCCAACATACAAGTTTCTACAACAGAAACTTCCTCATGACTATAGAAGATGTCGTCATTCTATTTCCATGTTCCTTTATACCTCCCACTTAACCAGAACAGAAGGGACTACTAAAATAAACAACTTCAGTTTTACATTTAACAATACTATTTGTTAAAAATAGTTTCACTCACTATATTTACTTTATGGCGTGTATTAAAAATTCTTATCTATCATAATAAATATTCTTAAATTATGTTATTGGATAGACTCCAATGTGCCTGATTCATGATTCTCCATAGTCTTTGGAAAAATGCCATTTTCAGTTTTCTCCTCCTCCTTCGTTACTCAGGGACCTGTATTCATGAGACATATCCACTAGAATCACTTTACTAATTTTTTACTTCCAAACTGTAATCAAAATGGCGTTCTAAGTAATTATCAATAAATGAAAATTTGGAATTTATCTGACCAAGTTCTTCCATATTCTTACCATTAAACAGTTCCCACAGCAAAAATTCAACTAGTTAGAATCAGACTCACTCACGGGCATTGTAGCAACACTTTCTTTATAAAGAAATTTATAATCCTATTTCTGTGAAAGGTACTCTAGAAAATTATTTACATTAGGAAAAAATAGCACATTATTTGATGGTTCAGGGTACCATCACACAGCAGTTCAGATGTGAGGAGGTTGTAGGTAGTGAAGTCGTTCCCTTAGTTGAGAAGCACAGGACAACGAATGCTCAGATATAGTGACATTCTCCTTTTTATACATTTCAGGAAAATGAAAAGAATAGTATAACCCAGTTATAGTGTCAGTTTGCCCACATCAGTTACTTAAGCATAGATAGACTGTAATGATATTAAATATACTCCCAGAGTCACTCAAAGGATCCTTTGTCATAAATATTTCTAAATAAAATTTGATTAACGATCAACATTAATCATCACACATAAGAAAATTAGAGGTAAATCACATTTATTTAAATAGATATTATCTTTGTTTACATTCCAAATGTCATTCCATTTCTGGGTTTCCCCTCCAAAAGTTCCCTATCCCCTTCTCCTTCCCTCTCCTCACCAACCAACCAACTCCCACTTCCTGGCCCTGGCATTACCCTATTCTGGGGCATAGAGGCGTCGTAGGACCAAGGTCCTCAAGTGACGGTAGATGCTGGCAAGTATATGGAGAAAAAGGAACACTCTTCCACTACAAGTGGAATGGTACAACCATTCTGGAAATCAGTTTGGCAGTTCCTCAAAAAATTGGACATAGTTCTACTAGAAGATCCAGCAATACCTCTCCTGGGCATATACCCAGAAGATGTTCCTACATGTAATAAGGACACATGTTCCACTATGTTAAGAGCAACCTTATTTAAAATAGCCAGAAACTGGAAACAACCCAGATTTCCCTCAACAGAGGAATGGATACAGAAAACGGGGTACATTTACGCAATGGAGTACTACTCAGCTATTAAAAACAATGAGCTTATGAAATTCTTAGACAAATGGATGTATCTGGAGAATATCTTGAGTGAGGTAACCCAATCACAAAAGAACACACATGATATGCACTCACTGATAAGTGTATTTGCCCAGAAGCTCAGAATCCTTCTTAGGAATGGAAAAAATACTCATGGACGGAGTTACAGAGACAAATTTCAGAGCAGAGACTGAAGGAAAGACCATCAGAGTGCCCCACTTGGGGATCCATCTCATAAACAACCACCAAACCTAGACACTTTGGCAGATGCCAACAACAGCCTGCTGACAGGAGCCTGATATATCTGTCTCCTGAGGGCCTTTGTCAGTGCCTGGCAAATATAGAAGTGGATGCTCTTAATCATCCATAGGAGGGAGCACAAGGTCACCAGTGAAGGAGCTAGAGAAAGTACCCTAGGAGCTGAAGGGGTCTGAAGCCACAAAGGAGTAACATCAATATGAACTAAACAGCAACACCAGACCTCCTTTGAACTAAACCACAAATCAGAGAAAACACATGGCAGGACATGTGGCTCTAGATGTATATGAAGTTGAGGGTGGCCTAATTGGCTATCAATGGGAGAAGAAGCCCTAGGTCCTGTGACAGTTCTATGCCCAGTATTGGGGAATTCCAGGACTGGGAAAGGGAGTGGGTGGGTTGGGAGCAGGGGAAGTGGGGAGGGAATAAGGGATTTTCGTAGGGGAAATTAGAAAAGAGGTAATATTTGAAATGTAAATAAAGAAAACACCTAATAAAAAGAAGAAAAAAGAAAAAAAAAGATGTCATTAGAATGTTGGCAATAATTTTTATGTCATAATAATTTATTTTTTGGTGTTATATACTTTGTAATTTTAAATTAAATATACATAAAACATTATTCAAAACAATTCACCGGGTACACTTAATATCAGTCTTTTAATTGATTTGTTTGCAGATAATAAATACATATCTGTAAATCTTAAAAAAAACTCAAAAGAAAAATCAATGGCCCTCCTTTATGCAAATGAAAGATGGACAGGGAAAGTAGTTAGTGAGTCAACATGCTTTGCAACAGTCACAAAATGTTAAAAATTATGTTGTTGTATCTTTAATCAAGCAAGTAAAAGACATATTACAAGAACCTCAAGGCTCTGAAGAAAATGTTGAAGATGATATGAGAAGATGGGTACGATTAACATAGTGAAAATGGCCATCTTACCAAAACAATCTACAGATTCAATGCAATTTGCATCAAAATTCTGACAATTTTTACAGAACTTGAAAGAATAATTATCACCTTCATATTGAAAAACAAAAACAAAAAAGTTCTCAGTACAGCTAAGGCAATCCTGTACAATGAAAGAAATCCTGTATGTATCACCATCCCTGACCTCAAGCTGAACTACAGAGCAATAATAATAATAACTGCATGGTATTGGTATTGTAACAAACAACTTGATGAGTTGAATTAAACTGAAGATCAAGAAATAAACATACACACTTACAGTGACTTGATTTTTGATAAATCAAATCGATACAATGAAAATCAGCATCTTCAACTAATGGTGCTGATCTAACTGAATCTATGCATGCAAAATAATGCAGATAGAATCACATGTATCACCCTGCACAAAACTCAAGTCCAAGTGAATAAAAGACCCCAATGTAAAGCCAGATACATTACATCTAAGAGAACATAAAGTGGGAAATAGCCTTCAACTCTTTGTTACAGGAGACAATGTCCTGAACTGAACACCAATGGCTCAGGCACTAAGATCAATAATTAATAAAAAGGCAATCCATGAAACAGAAAAGCTTCTGTAAGGCAAAGGACACTGTCAGTAAGACAAAATGAGAGCCAACAGACTGGGAAAAGATGTTCAGCAACCCTATATCAGACCAAAGACCAGTATCCAAAACATGTAAAGAACTCAAGAAGTTAAATAACAAACCAAAATAAGCCAATTAAAAATGGGGTATAGGCTAAACAGAGAATTCTCAATGGAGGACTCTTTCATGACCTAGAAACACTGAAAGAAATATTCATTGTCTTTTAGTCATCACCAAAATGCAAATCAAAGTGATTGAGATTCCATCTCACATCCATCAGAATAGCTGAGATCAAAAACAGTACATACTGATAAGGATGTGGAAGAAGGGAACATTCCTCCATTTGCTATTGTGAGGGCAAGCATGTACAAGCAATGTGGACATCAATTTGATGATTTCTCAAGAAATTGGGAACAATTCTACCTCAAGACTCAGCTATAATGTTATTGGGCAAATACACAAAGGATGCTCTACTATCCCACAAGAAGACCTGCCCACCTATTTTTTTAATTGGATATTTTATTTATTTACATTTCAGATATTATCCCCTTTCCTGGGTTTCCCCTCTGCAAACTCCTATCCCATCCCCCCTTTACCCTGCTTCAATGAGGGTGCTTCCCCACCTACCTGCCCACTCCCACCTCACTGCCTTAGCATTCCTCTACACTGAGGAATCAAGGCTTCACAGGATGAAGGGCCTTCCTTCCCATTGAAGCCAGATAAGGTCCCTCACAGCTCCTCCAGTCCTTCCCCTATCTTCATCATTGGGGTTCCTGTGCTCAGTGCCATGGTAGGCTGCAAGTATCTGCATCTATATTGGTCAGGATCTGGCAGAGCCTCTTAGGGGACAGCTGTAGCAGGCCCCTCTCAGCACTATTTTCATAGTAGCTTTAATCATAATAGCCAGAAACTGGAAACAACCTAAATGTACCTCAACTGAAGAGTGGATAAAGAAAATGGCATTTATACAACGGAATATAACTGACCTGTTAAAAACAAGGACATCATGAATTTTGCATTCAAGTGAATGGGAACTACAAAAATATCATTCTGAGTGAGGTAACGTAGACCCAAAATGGATATGCATAGAATGTACTCTCTTCTAAGTCTAAATTAATCATAGTCTGCAAAGATAACCACACTACAATCCATTGACAGAGAGGAGCCAAATAACATGGAATGCCCAAGGGAAGATATTGAATCTTTCTCAGAAGGTGAAATAAAATAGAAACTGAAGGTTGGTGGAGGGAGAGAACTGGGTAGGAGGAGGGATGGGAAGGGGAATGGGGTGAGGGGATGGAGTTTAAGGAGAGCAGGTAAAAGAGAAAGGAGACTGTAAGTAGGCAGGGGTGACAATGTCTAGGACATGCCAGAGAACTGCAATTGGTGGTATGAGAGGTGAGGCCCCTGAGTGGCTACGGGGGTGACTCCAGCTAAAACTTTTGTCAGTGAAGAATATGATGCTGAAGTGGCTACTTCCTGTAGCCAGGCTGGACTCCCAGTAGAGATAAGGATAGCACCCCACCCACAAACCCTTAGAATCAAAATGTGTTCTTCCTAGAAGATGTGTAAGGACAAGGGTAGAGCAAGTCAGAAGGAATGGCAATGACTGGCTCAAATTGAGACCCATCCCATGTGAAAGAACCAAACCTTGACACAATTAATCATTGTCCATTACACTTGCAGACAGGGGCCTAGCATAACTGTCCTCTGAGAGGCTCTACCAGCAGCCCATAAGAAGAGATGCAGAGATCCCCAGCCAAACATTAGATGGAGTTAGAGGAGTCTTATGGAAAAGTTGGGAAAGGATAAAGGACCCAAAGAGGACAGAGACTTCACAGGAAGTCTAACAAAGTCAACTAACCTGTATTCTTGGGGATTCTCAGAGACTGAACCACTAACTCAATAGCTAGAATGGGCTAGATAGAGGTCCCCACATATATATAGCAGAGGTGAAGCTTGGTCTTCATGACGGTCCCCCAAAAATTAGACCTGGAACTATTCATTAATCTGTTCCCTGCCTTATGTTCCAGTTCCCCGGACTTGGCAACTTGTCTGGCCTCTTTGAGAGAGGATGTGCCTAATTCTATAGTGATTTGAGATATATAGTGGGGGTGATACCCAGGCAGGGGTTCCCCCTTCTCAGAGAAGGGGAGTGAGGAATGGGGAAAGGATCTATTTGAGAGGGTCCTGGTTGGAGTGGTGGAGGATATTGGGAGGTAAGTGAATAAATAATGTGATAATTAAAATTATTTTACTTTTAACTTTCATAAAATAATTAATAAACCAATTTTTACAGACCTCAGTATTATCTTCATTCATTCTGCTCTTTGTTCCCAACAGTGTGAATATGCAACATTTCTTATTCCAAAAAGATTAGCAATTACACAAAGATAGCAACTTACCTTCCTATTGTCTCAGTATTCCCCACAATCTTTTTCATCTTCTTAAAGAAAATCAAATAGCCATTTTGCAGCATCAAAGATTCCGTGAAGATATATACTCTATATAGTTTTAGCAATATCTAAACAGCATGAAGCTTTAATTCAATTTCTTACTTTAAGCATTCTACTGAATTAAAGAGAGGCATACAAATGTTATGTTTCAAAGGCATTATTTCTAGATGATTAATAAAAGAAAGATGTAAAAGAAATGCCAATCTAGCAGTTACCTGTAACCATGCAACGGCACGTGTAACAGCAGACTCCAGGGCAGGCATTCTGTAGAATGTTCACCGGGTGCACAATGCCTTTAATAGGTTTTCACGGTGTTTTATTGTTGATGTTGTTTTGCTTTTGTTGAAGTCTCACCCCATGAGCTCATAAGTACCCTTCTTATAGATCAGAGCTTCTCAAACATCTTCCACTTCTCATACCTTTAGCAAAGTAATTCCTGTGATCTTGAGTGCATAGTCCTGTAAAAAGAAAAGCCATATAAATGAGATCCTTACTAACAGTCATGACTAATCATAAAAGTAATTATAAACCATTATTTGTTATCTCCCTTTAATCTTCTGGTAAAAGCAATCTGTACATTCATGTAATAGACATAATTATTAAATTTTAAATGAAAGTTAATTTTGTGTAACTATTTGATACTTTGGGTTCTAGAGAGCTGTCAATATTTTGGGATAGATTGATATTTTGCTTTCATAACTGTCAATTCTGAGAATGCTGATTCTTATAAATACATGGTAAAAGTGGCTATGTTATTAGGGTGACTTCAGAAATTATAGCAAATGTTATCTTAATCCCAAGGCAAAATTCCATTTTAATTTTCTTAAGACGCTTAAGTCAGAAACTCAAACACCAAATTTTAATATCAAACATTCTGATACCACACAATTACAGCATACGGTAATCTGATATTTATATGTGGAGTAATAGTGTTTGAAAAATATTGTCTTTGTTTTCCACAATTAAACAGCTACAATCAGAAAATCGTATAGAGACACTGCGTTCTTGTCTTTGGATATTACAGCACTGGAGGATCAGTGACTGCAGTGTCGCTCATGGTGACTGGTGAAGTCCAGATGCAGTGCACTGCTGCAACTGCATCATGGGTAACCTCCGCCAGAAATTATGTATTTGAGCTTGAGTCTACTTTTGGTCTAGCAAAGAAAGGCTCCACCCAGAAGCCCATGGGAAGAGATGCAGAGACTCACACCCAAAGAGATTTTTACTTAATTGATCATAGGTGATCACGATAAATTCCCCTGCTACAGAAAAAAGCAAAACAAAACAAAATAAAGCAAACAAACAGAAAAGCAATGTACTGAGTCATTTAGCTTTGACATCTTCTACTTCAGGACCTGAAACTAGGTAACATGGTTGCTTAATGGTAATGCCTCTGTAAGGTTTTAGGTCAGTTTGGCATGAAGAATGTTGGACTATATGTTTCAAGGGTCTGGACATAGTCTGCTTGAGCATAGACTGCTTTGATCCTTTAAAAAATCATTCAACATTGAAGAATATTCCTCATTTTCCTTTACCTATAACTATATCACTATCGTGGTACATTAATGATGTATCGAACCACCTAGGTGTACAGAATTCCATACGTTGGTATATGTCCTATTCTTAGCAGATAGCTTATCAGAGACTCTAGCTCTACTAACCAAAGGAATATTTAATCACAGATTCTGTATTATTCTACATTAGTAACTCCATGATAAATATCTAGTGGTACATTGCCAAGTAGCACAGAACCTGGTGAGAACTTTGCCCTAGCCTGAGAGGCTATATGCCCAAAACTGATCAACATCTAGTTTGCTCTATTTGAGCATGAGAAGTATTTGGTTTGAAATTTCCACAATAGAGCATGACTTGTTTTCACTGAGAATTCTGAGTAGGAGAGGGGCATCCATTTTGATGTATATTCAGTTAAATCTCATAGATACTGCAGTCTCCCAGACAAGGTTGTGTTTTCTTTGTCAGCATCAAGATTTAAGCCTGAGTGAAGAATGACTTTTTTCTGTGAGTCATATTCTCAGGATGTATAGCAACTTGATTACATGTGAGAATGCCCGTGGGAGCTGAACACTGGGAGATTATGAATCAGCGTGTATCCTGCATTCCAGACAAGTTCCTTCTGAATGACAGCACTGGCATTTATCTGTCTTTTCATCCTGAAATGTTTAAAAAAAAAATCAATGAAATATTTGTTGTCTTGAATTAAACATCGTCTATCATAAATAATTCTGGCAGAATTACAAATACCAGATGCATGTAGGAAACAGTGTAGCACACATAGTGTTGGTCAGAGACAGAGAGAAAATCAGAGGAAGGAAAGATCTTCCACGTACACGTAAAAAATGGACCTTTTTATTTCCTTTATCTGTTGGCTCTACCTAAGCACTTACGTTTTGCTTCTTAAAACACGTATGCAAATGAGACAAAATTTTTAAAGAAGGGTTTCTCTGAGCTCCCTGCACAGTGGCTGCTGCATTTACTGGCTGCAGAGTATCTATCTGCTTTAGGTTTAGTTTGCTGCAATCAGGCTGACTGAAAAAGTGATGTGCAGAGCCCTCTAGAGACTGGATCGCAGAACTGCATGTATTGCTGTGCTTCGGTGCCGTCCTTTAATTGAATTATTCGGGGAGCTATAACACAGCTGTAAAGAGAACAAGGTACTATTCTATTCCTGGTGATGTGCTTAGAATCAGTGTTCTCAGAAGCCTGATGTTTTTGGCTATTTTCCTCTTAATGAGTTAATTAAGGTAAAATATGTTTTGCATTTGCACTACTGCAAAAACAATGATTAAACAACAGCTGTTCAGGCCAAAAATATAAATTATCAATGTGTACAGAATATTTACCTTGAAAAAAATAGAGTGGGGGTTTACCTTCTTCCAAGGCATACATTACGTCTTGTTTAAAATATAGCTGGTGTTACACTAAGATTCTTCTTTTTAAATTTAAATTTAATTTCTCCTTTTCAAACCTTTGACTGTGGCTGCAGCCTCCTTTAAATGTTCATTAATAATCATATGAAAATGCGCTAAAATCCATAGAGTATCCTTTGCAATGTTATAAGCATATGTTACAACCATATTTGTATCATTTGTACTATTTTGTGCCTGGTACAATAAAGTTATGAATTTCCAATATTTGCTGCTACAATGAAAGAGATAATTTAAACAATTATGCTTTCTTAAATACCACTATGACCACAGTCTGACCAACTTGTGTACATGCATGAACTCGTCCTTGGTAATTACGTTCTCTAAACAAAGATAATGTAAGTGTGTAGGATTGTGTGGGGATATAGGTGTATGTGTGGACATATACATGCATATACGTACAGAAAGACATAATGCAGGCTGAAAAGAAGTAATTTATGATGGATGTTATGGGGTTCATAAGTTCAGAATATTCCAGAGAGACTGAAAGGATGAAGACATCAGGGAATACTTAATGCTGAGGCTCTAGTCAAAGCGCTAAGGTACCTTTTAAAGTCCTCAATCAATTAGACTAAGTGCATCCTCATGTTAGGAGGTAATATGTCTTATTTCATGTTTACCCCTCTGAGAGGCACACTTGGTCTACGTGTGTAGCTCAGGGGTAGAAGATTTGTTTATACAAGGCCCACAAAGGATCAGGGTTTGATCCCTACCACAGTAAAATTAATTAATAAAGGATGCCTTCACAGCAATATTAAGATTGGGATTGACCATTAAGTGAGTGTCATAGCACACACAAGTACACACATCAAATTTACCATTACAGTAAATGGTTTACAGTGTTACATAATTCACTACTTTTTGATGAAACAAACCAAACAAACAAAAACCCAAAAGCACATAAAACATAAATATAAGTATAAAGACAACAGTAGTAATTATGTAGAAATTAGGATTTTGTTATTTTTATTGTAAAATGTACCTAAATACTGCAAGAGTAAATTGTAATGAAACACTTGTCAAATGACTGTCGTAATCTAATTTCAGTATTGTGCAATGTCCAGTCTCTTTAGTGAAGATATTCTCCTACCATTCATTTCAGGTTAAAGAATAAATCTGAACTTGAAATTTTAAGTAATATTAAAGTATCAATTATTGACTTAAAATGTCTTGATATATATATATATACATATATATATACATATATATATGTATGTATATATATGATGACAAAGGAATTTGTAAATTTGTAATAGAACTATGTCAATATAGAAAGACCAAATCAAAACGATAGATCAGTTCTGAATATCAAAATAAAAATTAATGGAATGGTCAGTCAACTTTCTCCCTTAGCTCTTAGTCCTGTGAGGAATAAATGTCATAAATTTAATTAGATTGTGTGCCTTTCTAGAATGGCTGCTAGTTATGGCAAAGAGTAATCAATAGTAAGTTAATATACTTGGCAATGCCCATGCCATGCATGGTAAACTGAATGAAAGAGAAAGTATCACAAGCCAAATTTAGACCTAGTGACCTCATGATGAGATTCACTTCTAGCATCTTCTGGATGAAAGAATGAAAAACATAGGCAGTGACAGATATTTGTTGTATTTTAAGTTGGCACATTAAGTTTATGACTCCTGACTTGGCCACCCCTTCCCAGCAAAGATTCTCAAATATCTTACATTAGTAGCTTACATCTGATTTACACATGGCTGATTGAAACAGCAATAAAAAAAAAGAAAGCAAGAAGAATTTTATGTTAGCCAGATGATTCATATGTCACAGATTTCTATAATCAAGGTTCTCATATACTCATGTGTGTCACCTGAGTTTCATATATATGGAATCTCAAAATATGTACCATTTTAATATAACTTCTGCTACTACTCCTTCTTCTTCTACTACTACTACTACTGTTAACACTGTTTTGAAGATTCCCCAAAATTCTCCATCAGAAATTTGTACTTTGTATAAGTCTATTTACTTTTTTTTTAATGTTACATTTTACTTACAAAAGAAAACACATGTGTGTTTATGCAGAACTGTATACACATCACTATAAGTGCCTAGGGAGTCCAGAAGACTGTTATTTTAACAAAATAATCTCAGATGTTCGATTTTGCCAATAAAGATTCAGGAGCCAGATACTGAAGAGAAAGCCGGCTAGTTTCAGAGCCGCAGAGAAAGCACCACTGACCTTCTGCCATAGCATCTATCTCCAAAAGGAAGCACTCCTCCACTCAGTCTCAAAAACACTTCAAACTGAATGTCCCTCCCTTCTACTTTCTGTTTTTCTCTCTATCCTTCCTCCCAACCTTCTCTTACTCTCTATGTTTTTTTCCTACATTCTCTCCCTGTCAACTGCTTGCTTGCCCTGTCTCTTGAACTATTGTTGACTTTTTAAAATCCTGTTTAGAATAAACAGAAATCTCTTGGATTAAAGGTGTCTGCTAAGGCAGTGGAGCACCACAACTAGAAACGGGTTCTTCCAATAAGTTACTCAATTTCGGGGTTCACACTATGATCAAATACTCTGCAAAATCAAACCCTGTGGAATTTCAAGGAGAGAGATTTACAGTGAGCTATGATCCACCCAACTTGGGTGTTAGGAATAAAACTCAGATTTTTCTATAAGAGCAGTATGTACTCTTAAACCTTATCTCTTCAACTCCTCCTGCTATATTTTTAATCAAGTAAAAAACAGCCTTGTACAGAGATAGGATGGCTGAAGTCTGAGAATTTTCCTCATTGGAGTTTTGAACTTCTATAAATAGTCTCTAAAACATTATTTTAGTTCCTTAAAAGCACACTACAAAGGGTGAGTATATGGGAGATAGTATATACAGCTAGCCAGAGAAATGGTATAATTCACTATTTATAACTAATAATTTTAAAATATATTATTTCTGAATATAGTATGAGATCTCTATGTATCTTCTTCTCACTTGATTTCTCTAATTCTTTTTTATACTTTTAAAGTCGTAGGTATCCAGCATGTTTTAAAGACTTGTGGTAATAATTTAAGTATTTATATAATGATATATTATCATATAGTCAGAAAGACCTAATTACAGGGTCGTAAACCCCTTCAGCTCCTTGGGTGCTTTCTCTAGCTTCCCCATTGGGGGCTCTGTGTTCCATCTTATAGATGACTGTGAGCATCCACTTCTGTATTTGCCAGTGGGAGTGGATGGGTAGGGGAGCAGGGCGGAGGGAGGGTTAGGAAACTTCCGGGATAGCATTTGAAATGTATATAAAGAAAATATCTAATAAAAGTAAATTAAATATATATATATATATAAAAATGTTTGACCTTTACAAAAACATTAAAAAAAGAAAAGAAAGACCTAATTATTACTGTCCCCTCCAGATTTCCTTATCTTTCTTGTTGCTTATTCTCTTTACTGCTACATTACCTACCTGTCTTCTTTTCTGGCTTTCAAAAATTCCATAATTTTGAAATTATGGTCATAATTCTGGAGAATGAAAATATATCTGAATCAGAGGAAACTCAGATCCCCTCTTAGGGTTCCTGTCTCATTAATTTATTTAAGAATGGACTCAAATGGAACTGTAGGTCAACTGTAGTAGAGTTTAAAGTGAAGAAGCACAGGGCCAGTAGGTTGCGAGAAGAAAAAGAAATCCTTCTGTGTAAGTTGTCATGGAGTTCAGACATGTGCATGACGGACAAGCAATCCTATGGTGGAGATGGAGGCTTTATAGAAGAGTATCAAAGAGTATAGAAGCCCAAAGTATCAGGAAAAAAAGGCACATTTAGGATCTGGACAGAATCCAAAAGAAGGAGATACAGAAATCAGGAAGGGTGAGTCTCATAGATCACAGAAAAATGGGTCGATGGCCAAGCTTCTCACAGTAGTTTAGCTCACAGGGAAAGGGACAGGATCAGAAATTCTGAAAAGGAAAAATAGAGTATCTCATCAAAGAAATGGGATAATTCTTCCTTTTCTTCCCTTTCTTTTTTGTTTTTTTAAAAGATTTATTTATTATACATAAGTACACTGTAGCTGTCCTCAGATATACCAGAAGAGGGCATCAGATCTCACCACAGATGGTTGTGAGCCATTATGTGGTTACTAGGAATTGAACTCAGGACCTCTGCTCGCTCCTGCCCTGCTCACCCCGGCCCAAAGATTTATTTATTATTATATGTAAGTACACTGTAGCTGACTTCAGACGCACCAGAAGAGGGCGTCAGATCTTATTACGGGTGGTTGTGAGCCACCATGTGGTTGCTGGGAATTGAACTCAGGACCTTCGGAAGAGCAGTCAGTGTGCTCTTACCTGATGAGCCATCTCACCAGCCCTGATTCCTCCCTTTCTTTAGCATGATTTTAAAAGATCCTTCTTAGGGTTGTGGCTGGCCAGGAGATTCCATTTTTTCTGTCTAGATGAAGTTTTCCTGTAAAAGGCTTTTACTGCTCTATTCTGTCTGATTTCTCAAAACATTAGTGATTTTTCACATATCCTTAAAGATAAGGGCTGACAGGCCTACAGCCAATTCACTTTATGGCCTAAATAAATTCAGCAGAAGCAGGGGCTCATACACAGCTTTATATAATTCAAGACTCTATTAACTTAAGTACGATCAAATAATCCAGGTATGTAACCTTTTTTACTTCCCTTTCTTTCAGTCAGAAAAACATAATTAAGTAACTCATTAAACGAAAACATTTGTGTTTACCCACTTGAAGAATATATATATATACACACACACACACACATACACACACACACACACATACTGGACACTTAGAAAATCTCTTCTAGTACATAAAACTCTAATGTTTCAACATCAAAGAGGCAAGTACATTAAACTAAAACCATCTCCAACTTTATTCCAGTTTGGGGAGTATATCCAGAAACCATGAGACTATAATGAAGTGGAAATTTCTGGTTTCTTTGGAGACTCAGTTGGGTCATGTGGTGTTTTTCTGTCTTATGATGTTTTTTTCTGAGAACAGATATGTGGCGTTTTTCTGGAAACTGTGTTGTGAAAGGGCATGTGGTGTTTGGCTGGAGCAAATGTTTGAGAGAGCACATGGTGTTTGGAAAGGGTATAAGTTTAACCCAATAGACAGTGTGTGATGCTCTTGCTTTTGTTGACCTTGCAATGCTTTGGGGTCTTTGTTGATCTTTGCTTGTCATCAATTCATAGAGAGAAAAGCACCAAAGAACTTCTCATGGCATTCATACTGCTCCTTGCCATTTTAGCAGATTCGTGCCCATTCAGCATTATTCCTGTTTCTTCTGGATCAAGCCCTTGCTACTGATTCATGTTTGATGTTTACTGATTCGACTGAACTGTTGCTACTGATTCATGTTTGGATTTACCCCAAAGAAATACTTCTAAACAGGTCCACATCTCTCTTGTCCTATAAACCATTTTCTTTTGCCACCCTTGGTCAGTGGGCTAGAAGGGAGGTTGAAGTGTTTAAAAACCCTAATTAAAGTAGGTTTTAAAAAATGTAAGCCTACATATAGATATAAACTCAAATAGGAACAATGATTTACTGAAGGAGACATGGTCTGAGTGAAAGTGGTCTTGACTGCAGATGTTGATTTTACTGAATATCTCACTGTCCCTAATGGAGGAAGTACTGCCAGTCAATTTCAGCTACAGTGACTTTAGGAATTCATTCTCCCTTGTTATGACATTAGGTTCAGCCCTTAGGCAGCCACTGGTTTATGTCAGACTGTAAAACCCACTCTCTTACAAACAGCTCCAAGAAGCCATATAATCCCTATTGGGCCTGACTCTAACCTGGTCTCTCTGTCCAATTTTGCCTTACGAAACCCCACCTTAATAAGGTTCTTGAACATTAAATCCTTTCAGACCCGGCTTCCCTCAGGGAAAGCAATCCTACAACAAAACTGGTTCCTCGAGTCACAAACCTGTGTAATGTATATTTGCACGTTATATCATCTGGCTGAGGAAATTTTATGAGTGACATGCACTTACTGATGTTATTAACTCTGTCATTGCAAGATAATTCTGAAGGGATGGCTTTATCTACTTATATGTTACCTTAGACCAATTTCTCACCTTGTCAATATGAACAAAGGTCCTTTAAATAGAGGAACTTATATTTACTAAAGTTAGCTTACTGACTTCAGACTTCGGTTTCTTTTATTTCTGTTTTCCTTTTTTTTATATGCATCATATGTGGTTTATGTTTGTATAATTTTTTCATATTACCCAGTCCCTTGAGGGACATGTTGCTGTTATACTTGGAAGTCATTAACATAAACCCCAAAACTGTCACATCTGAGTTCAGAGAAGTGCCACATGGCTGTAACTCTTAAGGCAGGAGGACTGTAAGTTAGAGTTAGCTGAAACCCAGCCTGGAGTAGCAAGAGCCTGCCTTTAAAAAAAAATGAAAGAAAGAAAAAACTATTTTATAACCATAGGTAGTATATCTCTTATGCATTTTAATTTACTTCTGATCCTAAGAAACTAATTATAGGAAATGAGTTTTCCAATAGTTTTTCCTTACTAACATAAGGCAATGAGCAATTTGGATACATAAAACACTTCACACTTTGGGATCCAAATTCAGTAATCTTAGTATTGTTTGTTTACAATTTTTATACGACTAACAAACTAACACAGAAGTGGTTTGATACTGGAAAGACTGAAGCTCAGGGCTTGAGTATCTGTGTGGCATCTCTCGTGTACAGCAAAATAACTTCACTGAAATCAGACACAGTTTACTTAACAACACATTTAGAAAATATTACATGTGTTTCCCCAGCAAAGATGCTATTCAGAACCAACAAATTTCATGTTTCCACTAACCTTTCCATCAAATGCTGCTTCAGAGAAGACGGAAGAAGATTAGAAAACGACCAGTTTTTACTTTCTATTTTTGTGTAATCAAATAGTTCACATTTCCAGGCTGCACTTTTCTTTTTAATCGACTCCCATTATTCTCTCACTCAGCCCAGCTGTTTCTGACAGACAGAACAGTGCAATTTGGGAAGTAGCAAGTAGCAAGGGAAGTTTATAATCAGACAACAGAGATGGAAAATTACCTCCAGTGCTAAATACGAACGGATTCTACAAGATAAGCGCGAAATGAAACGCCATGATCCAGAGCAAGACTGAAATGATCCATCTTACAGAAGTGCAAGGATACTTGCTTTGTTGGATTAAATCGCACATACTCTTGTGTTAAGAAATTGAATATTTACTGTGAACTGTAAATACAATTACAATTATTTCTCATTTTAAACTTGATAACAATAATTATTTGATAGGTTGTAGTCCAAGTTGTAAATCACAACTGATTAAGGATATGCATCTGACATATTTTTTAAGTTCTTACTTCTTTATGCCTTGTTACTATGCAATTTAATTATTTTTAGTCTATTAAATTTATTTGGTTTATGATAAGTTAAAACATGGATATAATCTAGCCTCATTATTTTCTTTTTCATAACTTTCATTATTTCTTCCAACCCTACCATACCCTATGCCAAGTTCTTTCTGATTCATGACTTTTGGATTTGTTTGATCACCTACCTAGTTCAAAAAGGGCCAACACTGTGACCAGTGGATTGGACATGGACATTGTAACTTCATAGGATAGCAATAGGACCAAAACTATATATAGCAAACAGTTGGACCATGAAGTCATTATCTACTGAGTCCCTCTTACCACCCATGCCTGACAGTTTTGATATTTTTTTATGGAAGTCATGTATAAATTTGAGACTTTCTCTGAGTGTTGTCATAACCATCATCCTCAACACTACTATACCAGAGACATATATGTACTTCAGAACTATTGTATTATGTGTAAGAAAGCATTATAATTCTACCAAAGCTGATACTGTCAGGTACCACGTTAGAATTATTCTCATCTTTGGACAGAAATGAAAAACAAAACAAGTGATAATCAAGCCCTGTCCCATTCACACCTCCAAATATGTCAATAGCATTCTCTCAATCTCCATGGAGACAGAGTAGGGTAGAGAAGCCACTTGTGACTGCAGGACAGATTTTCTTAGACAGACAATGCGTGTCTGGAGAGTGCTGGAAGTATAGCACAGAGGCAAACAGTAGAATGTGGCTGGAAGTTCCCTTGCCAGTTGAATCACCCACATTGCTCTACAAGGGTTTCTGTAGAGTTAACCTTCACTGATTATATATCGTCTTCCTGGAATAGGGGTTATTAATATTATGTGTGTTTTCATTAAAAAGTTAATATATTTATGATATTCCTGATTTTTTTTTTAAATCTAACCTGTTGCTAGCAAGTCCAATAGATATTTTCTATCTGCTTAGGAAGAAGTACTTGCCTGCCCTTCTGAAAATGAACCATCTTACTTGACAGTTTCTACCACAATAGTCTTTTAATTTGGCACTGTAGTTCTGAAATCAACAGCAACTGGCATAAAGACCCGAGAGCAGCACATCCTGCACATTGCCTCTTTATTCTTCAAGTTGTTCAGCATTTCCATCACAGTACTCCTCAGAAAGGATCGTCTTGAAACAGATCTTGATGGCAAGGTGAAGAATCAAGTGCTTCCAGAGATTAGAAAGTATTCTTTTTTATTCTGTCAAAGTACACTTTCAAAAGTAACTGTTTCACTGGGATTGGGTGAAAATACACTTTGTGCTCAATAGCAAAATTCAAAATTTCAAAATTGGTATCCTTTAATGTTTAGGTTTAAGCAAACGTCTTTGTAAGTCTTTGCATAGCATCAACTTTCAGTATTTGTTAACTTCTTGATATTTAAAAAATCACTTTCTTATTTTTCATTCTCTTTCTTTCCCTCTTTCAGTTTCTCTTCTCTGTGTGATATATGTTTATATAAAATGCAAACACACACACTTCTGTAGATCAGAAGCAAAATTTGGGGAACCAGCTCTCTCCTTACACCATGTAAAAGCCAGAAATCAAACTTGGCCATCAGGGGCTTTATCTACTCTCCCATCTTGCCAGCACCCATCAGAAACTTCTAATTTGTCTTGGGTAGAACTACCTTTATTTTTCCCACATCATGACTATCCACACAATGATGTCTTTGATGCATCTGGTCTGATCCTGATCTATCACTTCTTCCCTCTGCCTATACAATGCGCTCTCTCTCTCTCTCTCTCTCTCTCTCTCTCTCTCTCTCTCTCTCTCTCTCTCTCTCTCTCTCTCTTTCACATACACATACATACATACACACGCACACATACACACATGAACTAAGTGCATCACATCTTGTAGTATTTGAGAATATCAGTGGTTGCTTGCTACTATTGAGGTAAAAGTAAAAATCCTTACAGTTGTTCTGGGCCCAACTTTATCCTTGTCCACAACTCTGCCTCCTTTCCAATTAATCCCTGGGTTGGTATTGCCTTTAAGTTTTCTTTGCTGAAGAACTGGCTTTTTTGAACAGTCCTTACAAACACAATATTGTAGGTTTATACTTCTTAAAACCTACACTAATAAGGGTTCTGAAGTGCTTCAACTTCCATCCAAGTAGGAGAGGAAGATGGCTAATAGGACAAAGGGGACATAGATCTGTTTAGACTTGGGGGAATTCCAATCTCTGTTGTCTACAGTCCAGATCACTAGCAAACCACAAAAATATGAATCAGCTTGATCCAGAAGAACCCATGAAGCTTGTACCAGAAGTTCCTTGGTGAGTTTCTCTCTGTGAAGTTATAACAGGCAGAAAAGGAGAGCAAGATGATCCAATGGCAGAGTATAGTCCACAGTCTGTTGTGTTACATTTATATTCTTTCCAAACATTATATGCACTCTCAGGCACCTACTCCAGCAAAACCTTGCATGCCCTTTCACCAGACAGCTTCCAGAAAGACACCACATGTCTGACCTCAGCAAAACATCCTCTTTCTAGACAAGTTTCTAGAAAACCTCATATGACACAACTGGATCCCCAAAGAAACCAGGGATTTCCACATCACCATATAGAGATCCTAATTTTAAAATTTGAAAACTAACAATTTACAAATGGTGAAGCTCATCTGACCAATCTGTTCTATGCCTACCTTTAATTTTTTATTATATTATAAATTAACTATTTTAATGTTCTTATTTTAGTTGCTCATTAAAGTATACAGTTTTAAAGAACTGAGATTCTGTACCTTATTTTGGTATGTTTTGACCCATTTATATATAATGCTGTTAGCTTAGTAAATATTTACTCTCTATGAAAGAATTCATCTGGAACAAGTTATTTTGCCTCATTAGCTTTGATGTCTTTAATTTAAAACTGTGGTCAGGAGGATTCCCAAGGACACTAGTTACTGCAACTAATAAATACCATATTCCCTGTCAAGCAATTAGCAGTGTGTTGGACTCATGATGTCCAATTAATTATTTCCCAGTATTATCAATTTCATTATTTTTTCAAATATTTTGAAAATTTAGATTCCTAAATCTTATCATAAGAAAAATAAAAAGATCAAAGAGAGAATACAAAAAATTTATATATAAATGAAATTTCAGGAAAAAATGAGTAGAGGCATTTATGTGACTGACATATGTATTGAAATAAACATAAATATTTCAATTTATTAATACTTTAGTGACAGGAGGAGGGTGGTTTCAATTTATAGTTTTAAAGCTTGTAAAAACTACTAACTCAATATTTGCCAAAGCTCAACTTATGCTGGATAAGGACTCATCCTTTCCAATCTATAAGAATTTTAAACCACAGACAGCTGTTTTTTAAGGAACAGGAGCTCCAGTGTGACGACGACATGAAGAGACACTCAGAGGGTGAATCCATGTTTGCTCCTAACCTTCCCATAGCTAACACAAGTCCTTACAGAGCGTTTTAGACATTCCCTACCGTAGATACTTTCTGCTGTTTTGGTTTTATGGTAGATAAGCTTTTAACTTATGTCTTTACCCTCACTACCCTCTCTTTTGCCATTCTTGGTAATTTTAACATAATAGTACATTTCAATCACCATTGTTAGTTCTTAAAAAAAATACTTGCTATCTCTAAATTTTATCTACCATAAAATATTTATATTTCGCATTTTAATTTTGTTTGATGTTCTTTGCATCTAATAATGATAACATTAGATTTTACTGTGCATTTAATTGGTTGTGTGCAGAGGCCTCAATATTAGTTAGGCCCCGGAGACACCAGCCTGACAACCTAAGATTTCATGTAAAAAATAATATTTGAAGATTCATTTGATTTGGTGTTTGTTTCATGTATGACAGGGTACATGCTTATGTACATGTGAAAATGAGGTTGATGTCCTGTCTTTCTTATAAGTCTCCATTGTATCTTAAACGGCAGGATCTAGAGTGGTTGTAATGGTGCACAGCTTTAATCCCAGCAGGCAGGAGCAAATAGATTTCTGTGAGTTCAAGGCCAGCCTGGTCTACAAAGTGTGTTCCAGGACAGCCAAAGCTACAGAGAGAAATATTGTCTCAAAAAACAAACAAAAAATTGATAGATAAATAGATACATAGATAGATAGATAGATAGATAGATAGATAGATAGATAGATAGATAGATGGATGGATGATAGGTAGGTAGATAAATAGGAAGAAAGAAAGAAGAAAGAAAGAAAGAGAGAGAGAGAAAGAAAGAAAGGAAGAAAGAGAGAGAGAGAGAGAGACAGGAGGGAAGGGAAGAAGGAAGGAAGGGAGGAAGGAAGGAAGGAAGGAAGGAAGGAAGGAAGGAAGGAAGGAAGGAAGGAAGGAAGGAAGGAAGGATATAGGCAGGGTCTCTCACAGAAGTTGGAGTTTAGCATTCAATAGATTGGCCAGCAAGCCCCAGGATTCTGCCTGTCTCTGCTTCGCAAGCAGTTGGATTAGGGATAAGCAACACTCTCTTGATTTAATAACATGAATGTTGGGAATTGACACTTGTGCAGCAAACTTTTGCCTAATTGAGCCATCTACCTATCCATACTTTTTATAATTTAGGTATTAAAAAGGGTCTCATTATAGAATCTCAAGTTGGCTCTGAACTCATCTTCCTGCTTCAAAAGGGATTACAGGTGCACGCTACCATACAAAGCACTTTATCAGCTTTTGTGTTCCATTTGTATTTTCTGCCTTTGTGTTAGGAAACATGGACTTCTGAAAAATCCTTTGACTACACAGAATCCCGTAAAAATGCATTTGTGCAGCATTTAAGGTGTTGAATGCATAGACTTTCTGGGTGAGGTGAATGCCACACGATATTATTTCACAAACTGAGATGTTTAAAATATGCAGGGTGTGTGTGTATGTGTGTGTGTGTGTGTGTGTGTGTGTCCACAAAGGACAAAACACCATGAAATGAAAGCACAAGAAAATGATGCAATGAGAAGTGGTAAGCACAGCATATGTGAGATACTGCCACTTGATCATGGTATATATTTTACTAAGAACTACTTATCCTATGTAGACAGAGTCAGCTTTAAAACACAGCATATGTACAGCACAGCACATGAATCTGTACCACCACTGTTCTTTACATAGACAAGTATTATCTCTGTGCATGCCTGAAGTTCCTCGAGAATCATGATGTTATAAAGCCCCGTTCTCTACACAGTGCATCACTGACCACAGTAATTCTATATGGCATATGACTGTATTCAATAACACAATGTCTTACTTCTGTTAGAGTCTTCGTTGTTAAAGCTAAAATAACTTTTGTTCATTCTGATCATTCTGGGTCCTTGTATTCTCTGTGTGTGTGCCTCTGTCTCTGATTCTCTCTCTTTCTCACATCTCCAACTTCTGCTTAGCCTGGCCTGGGCCTAGTGAGGAAAGAGTGAGATAGAGACATGGTTCCAGTCCCTGGGACAAGGCCCTGGTGTGAGCCCTCAGGAGATGCCAAGCCTGGTGTAACCATGGTGGTGACAGTGACATGGTTCTTGCCTCTGGGATGGGGTCCCTATGTGAACCTCCACAAAGTTAGATAGCTGCTGTAGGTGTAAGGCCTGTTTGTCTAATAATGTAAATATTTTCACATTCCTCCAAGGAATATCCTCTCTGTTAACATTAATGACTTCATGATAATCAGACAGCACAGGTACAGGAGGCAAATATGTGACTAATGTCTCAGCAAAATGGTAAATGTTGGGACCCTTAAAGGCTATGGGAAAGCACTCTATATACGTGGGTTCAAAATATATAATTTCTCAACTATGCAAAATATAAAGATTTAATAGGAATTACTAGGGCATTCATGAATCTAAAGGAACGAAGGCAGTTGCATTCATGAGGCAACATGTCAGAAAAATACAAAGGCAGGCAGGGCAGATTACTGAGTCCAAGGTCAGCCAAGCACTTGGTAAGGTTAGGCCCAGGTGGTGTAGAAATGGTAATTTCAGGGCAGGGTCCACCCAACTACCTTATCATCTGTACTTAACAGGGGAGGGCTGATCTCTGAATTCTTTTGCAAGGTTAAAAAAAATTGTATGCTTGCTGTCTGTTAAGAATCAAAGGGCTGGGGTCATAGGATACTGATTCATAAAATAATCTAAAGAAAACCTGAAGTAAATGAATGGGATTGGTATGTAAAATAAAAGGCTGGAACCTGTTCTGTAGGAGATGAGCTATCTGGAAAAAAAAATTTTTTTTTTTTGGAGAGAGAGGGGGGAAGGGAGGGAGAGAGAAGAGAGAGAGAAGGAAGGAGGGAGGGAAAGAGAGGGAGGGAATGAGGGAGGGAGGGAAAGAGAGACCAAGGGAGGAGGAGGAGAACACCAGCCTGGACCTAAGATTTGACTTTCAGTCATTCTTATTTCTGCTCCCAAACACCCCACCTCTCTGAACCCCTCTTCATGCTGAGGCTACTCATTGGAACCCTTCCTTCTTCATTCTATATTCTCCCCCCCCCCAACCTTGTGCCTGTTTGTGTGGTGTCTGTGTGTGTGGATGTGTGTGTGTGGATGTGAAAGACTTTCCGTGAAAGGGGTATCTGTTATCAATAATCCATAGAATATCATAGAATATCAACAGTTTTGTCTTGCTGTGAATAATAAATTCAATTTTGAATATTTTATTTATAATAAAATGAGCACAGTGGTTTCCAATTAGCTAGTAAAGAGAATCTTAGCGACATGAGGAACCGTTTTTGAAAATTTACTTTCTAAAGCAGCTCACATAATTATAGAAATGCTAAGAAGAAATCATTCTGTCACTTTTTCCTTAACAGTTGTACTGGATTGCCAAGAGTGTCTAATTAAAGAAAGATTGTGGAAACAGCAACACCTCGATACATTATTTATGCAAACATTTGTAGAGCAGAAAATTGTAAATTACCATTATATCAAGTTTCACAAATATTGTCTAACTCCTGTTTACAAACCAGGATCAGATTCTGTGAGAATACTGTTAGCAACATAATTAAAGATCAGAAGATTCATTTGGTTGTAATGAAAGGAAAAAGTGAGAAGACAAGAGTTGGTTATCCTTTGTAATTACATTTCTCCACAGCTTTTGACTAGCAGTGAGGTTTTAGGCAAATACTGCCGGGTTCGAGGCTTGGCGATTCCGATGTTCTCTGGTGAGAAATTAACAGTGCCTATGTATTTTGAATCAGCCATATTTTTGCTTTACTGTGCACTTCAGATTAATAAGATTAATATTTTTATATTTGAGACAGGGTCTTAAGTTTTCAACATTGGATCTGTGTTCTTCCTGCCTCTATGTCCTAAATGCTGGGACATCAGGTATGTATGTGCCCTCTCTGTGGTTTATGTAGAGCTCAGGATATATCGCAGGGCTTCCTGCATGCTGTGCAAGCACTCTTTCAGATAGTTACACTGGAAACTATTTTACAGCTTCTAAATTACAGAATCTCTGGTCCAAACATACATAGAAATTTTCTTTTTAGAAACTGATTCTTAGAAACTTCTTAGAAAGCCAGTCTTGAAATTTGTATTCATAAAAGAAAGCATGTTGGCAGGTAAGATATGTGACTGATAGGAGCACTGTGGGGAATTGTTATATAGTGTTCTTCATAGATCCTAGCAACATATACTCCTAGAATAATAGCATCCTTAATACAATACATATTGCACATCCAGATGTAAACAAACTTTATAGAAACAAATATTGATATTTGCTTCCTGAAATAAATGAAAACACACAAAGCAATTAACACAATACCCTGAAATTCTGGAGGTGAAAGTCCTTTCCAATACTATAAAACACATACTTCTATGTCTTTTATCCAGATTTCTTTCTCTTTTTCTTTCTTTCTTTCTTTCTTTCTTTCTTTCTTTCTTTCTTTCTTTCTTTCTTTCTTTCTTTCTTTCTTTCTTTTTGTAATCTTGCATGATGTAAATTTTTCATTTCTCTTCCAGTAAGGTTTCTCTCTTTAGATAATGGAGAGGGCCTGCCACCATAACAAGTCAACTGAGAAGTCTGGATCAAGCACCTTGTCATCTATCTTTCAAAATTGAAGTGAACTGTTTCCACTGTCAGGAACTCAAGAATAGCAAATAAATAAAGGTTTAACAAATCAAATAAAACAAAATAAAAAGAACACATCATGCAATAATGATAGGAATTTTTGGATAAAAGAATTTGAATATCAGTGCATTCTTCAATGTCAAGAGATTAAAAAGAAAGTGCTGAAGTGATAACAAATTACACAGAAAAAAATTACAAAAGCCTGCTGCCATGGACGATCAGCACGGAAACTCTTAGTACACTAGCAGTGGGAAAGAACTTCTTTAAAAAAAAAAAAAGAATTGTCTTAAAGCAACTATCTTGAAGCCAAAACATTCATTTTTCATAATAATAGCCTAGACTATAAGAAATAATTAATAAAATTAATCATTGACAAGCTAAAACGAAGCATATATTACTTCAAAAATAATGTCCATGGATGTACATTCTTCATAGATATGTATATGTAACATATATCCAAATATAAAATCTCTGATACATATATATTTTACCAGTTTTACATCTTACAAAAATTAGAACCCTGTTAATTTCTTTACATTTGTTAAATAAATATGAGGATGCCTTCTAGACTTGAAGTCCAGAAGTACAGTTTCAGACACCATCCAAAACACAGAGTACATACAAGAACAAAGGCACAATTGACCTTCATCATAATCTCTGTTTTATCAAAATCTTCATTAGAAGGATGTATAATTAAGTTACAGATTTTAAGAATATTAATATTAATATTGTGCTTATATTAAGGTATCTGAGAAGCTGTGTTTCTATTCTATCAAGAAATAGTTTTGAAGTGGGTGTCACTCACTGGTAGAATACTAGTTTTGCATGCACAGGGCTCTGCTTTAAATCTCAAATGGTACAAAAATAAATTAAAATAGTAAATTTAGAAATGAAGACAGGAGGACAGGTGTCCGACTGGCTTGGGAGGCGGCCTCAGCCTCAGCAGCAGCGGTCGCCATCTGGGTTCCGGGACTCCACGGGACCTAGGAAATTAGTCTGAACAGGTTAGAGGGTGCGCCAGAGAACCGGACAGCTTCTGGGACGGGCAGAAGCACAGAGCCGCTGAGGCAGCACCCTTGGCAGGCCGCAGACAGCCGGCCACCATCCAGACCAGAGGACAGGTGTCCTCCTGGCTCGGGAGGCGGCCTCAGCCTCAGGAGCAGCGGTCGCCATCTTGGTTCCAGGACTCCCTGGAACTTAGGAATTTAGTCTGCACAGGTGAGAGTCTGCACCACAGAAGCTGACAGCTTCTGGGAACTGCCAAAGCAACACAGCTTCTGAGAGAGGCCCTGTTTTGGGCCTTCTTCTTTGACCAGGAGGAGGTACAAAAAAAAGATATCTGCGCACCTTCCCTGTAAGAGAGCTTGCCAGCAGAGAGTGCTCTGAGCACTGAAACTCAGAGAAGAGAATCTGTCTCCCAGGTCTGCTGAGAGACGGTAACAGAATCACCAGAAGAACAATCTCTAAACAGAGTCAACTATAACTACTAACTCCAGAGATTACCAGATGGTGAAAGGTAAACGTAGGAATCCTACTAACAGGAACCAAGACCACTCACCATCATCAGAACCCAGCACTCCCACTTTGCCCAGTCCAGGGCACCCCAACACACCCGAAAAACTAGACCTAGATTTAAAAGCATATCTCATGATGATGGTAGAGGACATCAAGAAGGACTTTAATAAATCACTTAAAGAAATACAGGAGAACACTGCTAAAGAGTTACAAGTCCTTAAAGAAAAACAGGAAAACACAATCAAACAGGTAGAAGTCCTTACAGAAAAAGAGGAAAAAACATACAAACAGGTGATGGAAATGAACAAAACCATACTAGACCTAAAAAGGAAAGTAGACACAATAAAGAAAACTCAAAGTGAGGCAACACTGGAGATAGAAACCCTAGGAAAGAAATCTGGAACCATAGATTTGAGCATCAGCAACAGAATACAAGAGATGGAAGAGAGAATCTCAGGTGCAGAAGATTCCATAGAGAACATCGGCACAACAATCAAAGAAAATGGAAAATGCAAAAAGATCCTAACTCAAAATATCCAGTAAATCCAGGACACAATGAGAAGACCAAACCTATGGATAATAGGAGTGGATGAGAATGAAGATTTTCAACTCAAAGGACCAGCAAACATCTTCAATAAAATTATTGAAGAAAACTTCCCAAATATAAAGAAAGAGATACCTATGAACATACAAGAAGCCTACAGAACTCCAAATAGACTGGACCAGAAAAGAAATTCCTCCCGACACATAATAATCAGAACAACAAATGCACTAAATAAAGATAGAATACTAAAAGCGGTAAGGGAAAAAGGTCAAGTAACATACAAAGGCAAGCCTATCAGAATTACACCAGATTTTTCACCAGAGACTATGAAAGCCAGAAGAGCCTGGACAGATGTTATACAGACACTAAGAGAACACAAATGCCAGCCCAGGCTACTATACCCAGCCAAACTCTCAATTACCATAGATGGAGAAACCAAAGTATAACACGACAAAACCAAATTCACACATTATCTCTCCACGAATCCAGCCCTTCAAAGGTTAATATCAGAAAAAAAACAATACAAGAACGGGAACAATGCCCTAGAAAAAACAAGAAGATAATCCCTCAACAAACCTAAAAGAAGACAGCCACAAGAACAGAATGCCAACTTTAACAACAAAAATAACAGAAAGCAACAATTACTTTTCCTTAATATCTCTTAACATCAATGGTCTCAACTCCCCAATAAAAAGACATAGACTAACAAACTGGCTACAAAAACAAGACCCAACATTTTGCTGTTTACAGGAGACACATCTCAGAGAAAAAGATAGACACTACCTCAGAATAAAAGGCTGGAAAACAATTTTCCAAGCAAATGGTATGAAGAAACAAGCTGGAGTAGCCATCCTAATATCTGACAAGATTGACTTCCAACCCAAAGTCATCAAAAAAGACAAGGAGGGGCACGTTGTTCTCATCAAAGGTAAAATCCTCCAAGAGGAACTCTCAATTCTGAATATCTATGCTCCAAATACAAGGGCAGCCACATTCATTAAAGAAACTTTAGTAAACCTCAAAGCACACATTGCACCTCACACAATAATAGTGGGAGACTTCAACACAGCACTTTCACCAATGAACAGATCATGGAAACAGAAACTAAACAGGGACACAATGAAACTAACAGAAGTGATGAAACAAATGGATCTGACAGATATCTACAGAACATTTTATCCTAAAACAAAAGGATATACTTTCTTCTCAGCACCTCATGGTACCTTCTCCAAAATTGACCACATAATAGGTCACAAAACAGGCCTCAACAGATTCAAAAATATTGAAATTGTCCCATGTATCCTATCAGATCACCATGCACTAAGGCTGATCTTCAATAACAAAAAAAATAGCAGAAAGCCAACACTCACGTGGAAACTGAACAACACTCTTCTCAATGATACCTTGGTCAAGGAAGGAATAAAGAAAGAAATTAAAGACTTTTTAGAGTTTAATGAAAACGAAGCCACAACGTACCCAAACCTTTGGGACACAATGAAAGCATTTCTAAGAGGGAAACTCATAGCTCTGAGTGCCTCCAAGAAGAAACCGGAGAGAGCACATACTATCAGCTTGACAACACATCTAAAAGCTCTAGAAAAAAGGAAGCAAATTCACCCAAGAGGAGTAGACAGCAGGAAATAATCAAACTCAGGGGTGAAATCAACCAAGTGGAAACAAGAAGAACTATTCAAAGAATTAACCAAACGAGGAGTTGGTTCTTTGAGAAAATCAACAAGATAGATAAACCCTTAGCTAGACTCACTAGAGGGCACAGAGACAAAATCCTAATTAACAAAATCAGAACTGAAAAGGAAGACATAACAAGAGATCCTGAAGAAATCCAAAACACCATCAGATCCTTCTACAAAAGGCTATACTCAACAAAACTGGAAAACCTGGACGAAATGGACAAATTTCTGGACAGATACCAGGTACCAAAGTTGAATCAGGATCAAGTTGACCTTCTAAACAGTCCCATATCCCCTAAAGAAATAGAAGCAGTTATAAATAGTCTCCCAGCCAAAAAAAGCCCAGGACCAGACGGGTTTAGTGCAGAGTTCTATCAGACCTTCAAAGAAGATCTAATTCCAGTTCTGCACAAACTTTTTCACAACATAGAAGTAGAAGGTACTCTACCCAACTCATTTTATGAAGCCACTATTACTCTGATACCTAAACCACAGAAAGACCCAACAAAGATAGAGAACTTCAGACCAATTTCTCTTATGAATATCGATGCAAAAATCCTCAATAAAATTCTCGCTAACCGAATCTAAGAACACATTAAAGCAATCATCCATCCTGACCAAGTAGGTTTTATTCCAGGGATGCAGGGATGGTTTAATATACGAAAATCCATCAATGTAATCCACTATATAAACAAACTCAAAGACAAAAACCACATGATCATCTCGTTAGATGCAGAAAAAGCATTTGACAAGATCCAAAACCCATTCATGATAAAAGTTCTGGAAAGATCAGGAATTCAAGGCCCATACCTAAACATGATAAAAGCAATCTACAGCAAACCAGTAGCCAACATCAAAGTAAATGGAGAGAAGCTGGAAGCAATCCCACTAAAATCAGGGACTAGACAAGGCTGCCCACTTTCTCCCTACCTTTTCAACATAGTACTTGAAGTATTAGCCAGAGCAATTCGATAAAAAAAGGAGATCAAGGGGATACAAATTGGAAAGGAGGAAGTCAAAATATCACTTTTTGCAGAGGATATGATAGTATATATAAGTGACCCTAAAAATTCCACCAGAGAACTCCTAAACCTGATAAACAGCTTCGGTGAAGTAGCTGGATATAAAATTAACTCAAACAAGTCAATGGCCTTTCTGTACACAAAGAATAAACAGGCTGAGAAAGAAATTAGGGAAACAACACCCTTCTCAATAGTCACAAATAATATAAAATATCTCGGCGTGACTCTAACTAAGGAAGTGAAAGATCTGTATGATAAAAACTTCAAGTCTCTGAAGAAAGAAATTAAAGAAGATCTCAGAAGATGGAAAGATCTCCCATGCTCATGGATTGGCAGGATCAACATTGTAAAAATGGCTATCTTGCCAAAAGCAATCTACAGATTCAATGCAATCCCCATCAAAATTCCAACTCAATTCTTCAACGAATTAGAAGGAGCAATTTGCAAATTCATCTGGAATAACAAAAAACCTAGGATAGCAAAAACTCTTCTCAATGATAAAAGAACCTCTGGTGGAATCACCATGCCTGACCTAAAGCTTTACTACAGAGCAATTGTGGTAAAAACTGCATGGTACTGGTATAGAGACAGACAAGTAGACCAATGGAATAGAATTGAAGACCCAGAAATGAACCCACACACCTATGGTCACTTGATCTTCGACAAGGGAGCTAAAACCATCCAGTGGAAGAAAGACAGCATTTTCAACAATTGGTGCTGGCACAACTGGTTGTTATCATGTAGAAGAATGCGTATCGATCCATACTTATCTCCTTGTACTAAGGTCAAATCTAAATGGATCAAAGAACTTCACATAAAACCAGAGACACTGAAACTTATAGAGGAGAAAGTGGGGAAAAGCCTTGAAGATATGGGCACAGGGGAAAAATTCCTGAACAGAACAGCAATGGCTTGTGCTGTAAGATCGAGAATTGACAAATGGGACCTAATGAAACTCCAAAGTTTCTGCAAGGCAAAAGACACCGTCAATAAGACAAAGAGACCACCAACAGATTGGGAAAGGATCTTTACCTATCCTAAATCAGATAGGGGACTAATATCCAACATATATAAAGAACTCAAGAAGGTGGACTTCAGAAAATCAAATAACCCCATTAAAAAATGGGGCTCAGAACTGAACAAAGAATTCTCACCTGAGGAATACGGAATGGCAGAGAAGTACCTGAAAAAATGTTCAACATCCTTAATCATCAGGGAAATGCAAATCAAAACAACCCTGAGATTCCACCTCACACCAGTCAGAATGTCTAAGATCAAAAATTCAGGTGACAGCAGATGCTGGCGAGGATGTGGAGAAAGAGGAACACTCCTCCATTGTTGGTGGGATTGCAGGCTTGTACAACCACTCTGGAAATCCGTCTGGCGGTTCCTCAGAAAATTGGACATAGTACTACCGGAGGATCCAGCAATACCTCTCCTGGGCATATATCCAGAAGAAGTCCCAACAGGTAAGAAGGACACATGCTCCACTATGTTCGTAGCAGCCTTATTTATAATAGCCAGAAGCTGGAAAGAACCCAGATGCCCCTCAACAGAGGAATGGATACAGAACATGTGGTACATCTACACAATGGAGTACTACTCAGCTATTAAAAAGAATGAATTTATGAAATTCCTAGCCAAATGGATGGACCTGGAGGGCATCATCCTGAGTGAGGTAACACATTCACAAAGGAACTCACACAATATGTACTCACTGATAAGTGGATATTAGCCCAAAACCTAGGATACCCAAGATATAAGATACAATTTCCTAAACACATGAAACTCAAGAAAAATGAAGACTGAAGTGTGGACACTATGCCCCTCCTTAGAAGTGGGAACAAAACACCCTTGGAAGGAGTTACAGAGACAAAGTTTGGAGCTGAGATGAAAGGATGGACCATGTAGAGACTGCCATATCCAGGGATCCACCCCATAATCAGCATCCAAACGCTGACACCATTGCATACACTAGCAAGATTTTATCGAAAGGACCCAGATGTAGCTGTCTCGTTTGAGACTAGGCTGGGGCCTAGCAAACACAGAAGTGGATGCTCACAGTCAGCTAATGGATGGATCACAGGGCTCCCAATGGAGGAGCTAGAGAAAGTACCCAAGGAGCTAAAGGGATCTGCAACCCTATAGGTGGATCAACATTATGAACTAACCAGTACCCCGGAGCTCTTGACTCTAGCTGCATATGTATCAAAAGATGGCCTAGTCGGCCATCACTGGAAAGAGAGGCCCATTGGACACGCAAACTTTATATGTCCCAGAACAGGGGAACGCCAGGGCCAAAAAGGGGGAGTGGGTGGGTAGGGGAGTGGGGGTGGGTGGGTATGGGGGACTTTTGGTATAGCATTGGAAATGTAAATGAGCTAAATACCTAATAAAAATGGAAAGAAAAAAAAAAAGAAATGAAGACAGGCAAGTGGGCAGGGAGGGAGGAAGAAGGAAAGAAGGAAGGAAGCAAGAAAAGAGGAAGAGAGGGAGGAAGGATAAACAGAAGGAAGAAAACTTAAGAATATCAACTTTGAAAAGCAACAAAATGTTAAAGGGATTAAGACACGTATAGCACGTCATCAAAGAAAGCAAACAGTGTGCTTATTAATTATACATTATGAAATTAGGTTGAAACTACATACACATACCAAGATGGCTAAAGTATGAACATTATATGCAAGTGAACATATATTGCTTAGGTTAATTTCTAAATATTTATTCCAGAGATGAGAATTCATGTTCACAGGGAGACTTGTAAATAACATGAAATTCCACAAATATTTTTAGTAGATGAATAGTCAAGCCAAATAAACTTATATCTATAGATCAACTCTGTGACCTCATCATGAAATGAAAACTAAATTGCTATTGAGATATGTATGCTGAGGAATGAACAAACTTCAATAAAATTGGTTGAAGTGGATAAAGTATCAAGACAATATATAGAGTTCAATTTCAGATTTCATAAACGAGCATAACTATAGAGAATAATTGATTGCTGTGTTAGCAAAGGGGTAGAGCTTCTTGTGGCTACTGATAAAAAATAGGAAAGAATTGTAAATATCATAGAAGAAGCTATTTTTTTATTATAGGCAATTAATTCAACAGGCAAGCCCTGTTATAAAACTATATAGACCATCATACAGGCAAATCCACATAAACATTGAGTGCAAATGTAGGTAGATAAAAATAAGTAAACACTCTAGTGTTAACACCACCAATTTCCTAGGTTGGTAGATGCTGCATTTCTCTTTGACACGATGTTACAAAAGAAAAGGATGGGTCCATGGTAGGCGCACAGGACCGATTTTAAGTGACTTTGTAAAATCCTGTGAATTTGCATTAATTTCAAATAAATACTAACATATTAAGATAGCTATAGAATTAATGAATTTTCAGTATCATTTGAAATAGAGATCCTGTTCCTTTATTTATTTTTAACCACTAACATAATAGGTTATCAAGAATTAATTCAGGGAAAAATGGGAAAGTTGTTCACTTGCTCCGGGAGGTAAGGATCCAAACACTGGTTTGGTACTGTGCGTTCTCTGTGGAGGCTCCTGGGCCAGGTTCACCTCCTGTGTCTGTTTTGATATAATAGTATTCTTCAATTATAAACATTCTCTCCTGAGGGTAGGGGAGGCTCCTGAGACTCCAGAAGTAAACAACTTGTCAATTCGAAAGAGTTTTGTCTTAGCAGAAAGAGTAAAGGCAGACTTGTAGAAGACACTGACTCCATGGGCCTTGGAGAATCACCTGTACCTGCTTGTAATGTGGACAAGGAGTTACAAGGCTGTAATTTTACAAATGCCGACTTGCATTTCTATGCAGTGCTTTCATGAGTCATCTCTGCTCCTGTAAGTGTCCTCTCAACCATACTCCTGCTAATAATCCCAGTGGAATCTGTTGGCTCGCCAACTTGGTATTTTGTGAAATCATAAGTTTGGTCAATATTAGGCTCTTGTCTGTGATGTGTGCATTTTCCATCCCCTGGAAAAGTTTGTCACACACATATATTCATTAGTAAACTTTCTGGTTCCTTAATGACGGCATCTTTATGATTACTAACTGCATTCTCAACTAAATATTAACCTCATATCTACATTGTTGTTCATATTTTTCTTATGAAAAATATGACTAGTCATTGGTATAAAGAGCATGCTATAGTATATAGTCAGACGTAATTGCGAAGAATTATCCTCATGTGTATATTGCCCACTTTAGCTAGTCATTGCTATAAAGCATATGCAGAGAACACAGTCAAACACCATTCTTTATGATCTCTTTAAAGAATAAAGGGAGGAGGTTGGAGAGTAGGTGTGGAGAAAAAGCACCTTAGGTGCCTTCACTACTGGGCAGGGGCTTGTGCCATAGCCTTTTGATGTCTGCTACATTCTTTAAATTCTTGCCATTTTTCTCCAGTCAGGGATTTGGAAGAGTTTGTCTTACAAATTCAGAGAAGCTGTTTGCCTTTCCTTACAAAGTTTAGGAGCCCAGAATCTACTATAGAGGCTGCCAGGAATAGATTGAGGGATGCTATCCTCAGTGGTTTAGCATTTCTTGAAGGCTGAAACATCCCAGGAACTCATCACAGACATAGTGGAATTTCCCAGTTAGGATGCCTGCTGCTATACACTGGATAATAGGAAAGAGTGCTCTGCTTATCCCTTAACTCAAACCTAACAACTTCATTTAACTCCATGACCTAAAATGAGAGAGTCAGTACAATGGAATGTCTACAGGTGCAGGGGTGAGCTAAGGTCCGAGAACTAAAAACTCTGAAGAGACAGAGTCATTTACCAGTTTCTGTAATTTCATCTTCTCTGGCACAATTGTCATCTCCTTGTGCTAAACGACCTCTTTCCCTGTAGTTAACCCTGTCTTTTTGTCTATGTTAAGCATATTATACAGTGTATACCCTTGTTCAGATTCAACAAAACTTATGAAAATGCAGCGTTTTCTGATTTGATAGTTTAAAACCCAGAGCATAAAGATATCTCTCTCCAGTGCTGTGCAAGGAAACATTGCTAACTTTTCTCTCAAGGATTTCTACAACATGTCCTTGCTGTTCTGAGCAGCATTCTACTGTTGTCACAGCTCCTCAACAGATGTTTAGCTCTGTTAATGCATAGAAGCACATGGAGATTGCATGCATGTTGGCACACAGTTCACTTCAAAGAGAACGATGAACAAAACGCTATTAAGTAACTGGTTGGATGCGTGTGCATATTTTCAATAGACAAGTTGTAAAATGTGTGTCTCTGGATTGTGGACCAATTGAGCCTCCCCTATGGGCTCTAAATGAATCCTTATCTTTTTATTAAAAGAGAAAATGGCCTATATTTTTATAACTGTACAATTATATATGTTTGAAAACTAAAATTATTCAAGAAAGAAGGCTGTGGAATAGAGGAGACCTGTCTTATATTTCAAATAGTCATTTCAGCATTGAAGCATTTTACAGACACAAAGGCCTAAAAATGGATTTTTTTTCTAAAAGAATTGAAACAGTCAACAAAAATGAAAGATGCTTTGTTGTTTCTATCTATATTTTCTGTCTTCTTTCCTCTGGCAACTTTGAAGTCATTCCCCGAAGCTATGTCTCAGTGCCCTCCTTCCTTTGGAGAAGTCATACACAGTGGAATTTGTATAATTGCCTGGAACAGTATTATTTTAAGATACTAATGATATGGAATTTAATAAATTGCAGTTTTAGTTTACCACTTTTGGTTCTTATTATTTCAATATTTCCTTTAATAGAATTTTAATTTCATTATGTTTGTTATATTTCCACTAACTTTATTGCTTGCTTTATATCCTATGTTAATTACTTTGTGTCTCCTCTAAACTAATTTTCTCCTTCACTACTCAAGGGAATTTTCTCTCACACATACTGAAATAAAAACCCAACAACCCTAAAATATACACTGTGGCTTAAAGAAACAATAATTCAATTTATTAGAAAGATATCAGATGATAATCATTACATATTTACAAAGCAGTGGGCCCAGTAATCAAAACAGCAAAAGCAAGGCCATTGGCTTTGCAGAGCTTACAATAAAGCCAAACCAGAAATAAATAAACACTCAATGATATTAGAAATTAAACATAGAGGAATAAGGTCAAAACAGCTGAATATTTGGATGGCCAAGAGGCTGAGGGGTAGGGGAAGGGGAGAGAGAGGAAGTCATTTGCAGGTGAGATGTTTAGAGATGCTTATTAGAGAGTAGGTGGGATACCATGGGCAACTATCACTCAGCAGTTCTAAATCATCCTTCTGATCCTAAGCATTGGAGTTCCTGAGAAAGTAACTCTTGTGTTGTGTTGTGTTGTGTTGTGTTGTGTTGTGTTGTGTTGTGTTGTGTTGTGTTGTGTTGTACTGTACTGTGTTGTGTTATGTTGTACTGTATTGTATTGTGTTGTGTTGTACTGTATTGTGTTGTATTGTATTGTACAAAAGCAAAAGCAAGGCCATTGGCTTCGCAGAGCTTACAATAAAGCCAAACCAGAAATAAATAAACACTCAATGATATTAGAAATTAAACATAGAGGAATAAGGTCAAAACAGCTGACACAACACAAGAGTTTTGCTGTTGTAGCAACTTGTTGTACTGTTTTGTGTTGTGTTGTAGTATTGTGTTGTTTTGAGTTGTGTTATATTGTAATGTACTGTACTGTGTTGTGTCGTGTTGTACTGTATTGTATTGTGTTGTACTGTATTGTGTTGTATTGTATTGTAGTGTATTATTTTACTTTGGACAGTGTCTTTCTAAGTAGCCCAGAAACCAGATTGGCCTAGAACTCAAGAAATCTGCTTGCCTCTGCCTCCCTAATGCTGTGATTAAAGGTGTGTGTACTCCAGAGTGAGGTTCTGAAATGTGGTTAATTACATTGTTATACACTAAGCAAGATGAAAAAAAGCATAGGATTTTAAAAAGACAAAATTTACAACATGCTGTTTTGACTAAAACTCCATCTTTGGATAATTTGCATTTTTAGCATTTGCAATGAGAAAGCATGCTTCTATGTGTTTTGTCCATAAGTTTTCATGCAATTCTTATAAAAGCCATGCTCATCTCCTTATGCTGTATATTGGAAGACCAGGGATCATATAGGTTCAATGACATTCTATAAAGTATTTTCTTTAGAAGATGATGCACCCACTTCCACCTTGCCAAGCAGTATTGCCAGTGTAGGAACTATAAACATTGTGCTCTAATCGACTCTCAACGCCTCATCTCTGGCACAAGAAACCTGCTCATCTGATGGCCTTTAAGGATCTGACAACTTGTCCCTAATATCCTGAAAGGCAAGAACTTGAGCAATATGGCTTTTTTCTATGACAATCTGAACATTGTGCTGTAGGTAATAGAAGTTGATATATTCAGATACTACTTCTGATTTTCCTTCAGAACAATGACAGGCAAAACGTCACCAATTACCAATTTCAACAAAGACTAATCTATTTTGGTCAGTGTTATCAGAGGTTAGTAGGGAGAATCCTCATTCTGCAGAAAAAGTAGACAGAAAGAGGGAACTGAATTCAAATATAGCTTTCAAAGATGTCTCAATGACCTGCTCCCTCAGGCAAATGTTCATTCTTAGGCATGCCCACCACACAAGCAGCCTCGAAGATTACAAGTGAACCAGTTGAGTTTTCTTGCTGCAACTTAAGACTACTAAGACATTGAAATATAACTTACATATATTATATATTGCCCCATTATTTGTCAATTTTAGTGCATATTCGGGGGATAGATTGAACAAAACTTACATTGTACATGATCAGCAAGTATCAGCAAATATACAAATAGGAAAAACAAACAAGGAAACAAAAAAAAACAAAACAACAAATACAAAACAAAACAAAACAAAAAACTAAGCAACCAACCAAACTAACTAACAAAAACAGGAGTTCTAGTTCCAGTACACATATAAGCAAGAATGCATGAAAACATGAGACGCTACTAAACTACAGGCAGAAATCTCGCCAAGAAATAATAGTTGTTCAGGAAGGATGTGGCTAACAGAGACCAGCTGCAGTCATAAAGGGAATTGATTGTCTGATGAACAGAAAAATATCAGGGCTACTTATTAATAATTTATATAGCTTTTCAAATAATTAAGAGTATGAAGATCAAATAATTTCTTAATGGGTGTGATAGAAAAATATTCAAAGAGAAAAAAATCTATATTGGAGCACATGTAGGAAAAGATGAAACGTACTGAAGGCAGTTAAATGAGAACACTAGGCTCTTTGGAAGTCTCAAAGCTCCGATAGCTAATTCAAATGAAAAACAGTTTGTGACTGAGGAGTAAGAGACTAACAGTTGCTGAGGTTCTGAAATCACAGGGCCTTGAGAAAGGCAGCTATGAAAAGAGACAGGACTGCAAAGATGATTTTCACTTAATATGAAATTTTTATTATTTTCAGTCCAGTTAGGAAGATTTACTGCAATTTCAGTGTTCTGGAGACAAATAGGTGTCAGGTTGAAAGTAATGTAACTAATGCAAAAGGATGTGAATTTTCAGTGCTGCACAAACTGTGCAATAACTGATGTAATAAAGTCCTTTATTCTTGTTAAAGACTCATCATGAAAATCTACCTTCGGCGCCACAACACATCATACGTTTAGCTTTCTTACTTGTTCCTACTTTCAGTAATGAACATTTTCAATGTTGAATATCTTTATTTGTCAAGCATAATTATATTCTTGTAGAGTTCCTAAATAAGTAAATAGTTCTGCTAAAGTTGGAGAATTGCTTTAAAGACACTTTAGAAGAAGAAATGCATCTTCAGGATGAAATAAATTGGGCTTTCTATGATTTTTGTAATAGTTCTTGGTTTATAAATGATAAGGATACTGAATAGACACTATTTTTCAAAGAAAACATCAAACCAGGCAAAACAGTCTAGACAGCAGTTATACAAAAGCCTGATCAGTTCCAGGTATCTCCAGGGAAATGTACAAAGAAAACACAATGAGATATCCATGTATACAAGATTATTATTATTATTATTATTATTATTATTATTATTATTATTATTATTATTATTATTATAAATGACAGGAAACATGAACATGTAAAGAAAGAAAAATATACACAGTTTTTATGTTTGTAAGTTGACACATGGATGTCAGAAGTACTGTGTGACAAAGTTCTTCATAAGCATGCTGTTCACCAGAACACTTTGATAATATTCAGGACATACAGAAAACCTTAATAGTCACTGAGTGTGGGATATATAAAGAAGCTGTGGTATTTAATCTAAGATGAGCAGTAGGAAGGGTGAAGATTGTGACCACAGAAAAGAACCTGAGTCACATTAGGGCAATGGAAATAAAGCACACACAGGAACAAATACCACATGATGTGAGTGGCAGAACTGGTCCATCCAAACAGTGTTGAACATTCCAAACACTGTTGAACATCTAGAGACAAAGAGATTAAGGGGAGGAGATAGAAGTCAGAGAGTACCATATTGAGGTCATGTACAAAGTAAGTGTAGAGGTCTAATGTATAGAATAAAGAATATCATCAAACTAGTATATATTTGAGACATGTAGTAAATAGACTATAATTTCTCTTATTCCAAAAATACATATGCAATAGTTAAAAAAATAATGAAATGAAAGATGCACCTATTAACCTGCTTCATGATGTATATTGAGATATCCTGCTAAGTACTTTACATATAGAATGAGATAAACAAAAGGTCTGAAGAAATGCTCAGAGGTAAGGCCACTTGCAAGCTATTGTGTAGGACCTGGGTTAGAATACCAACGCACATATCCAACAGCTCACTCTTGCCTGTTATGCTGTTTTACTGAGTCATATGCCTTCTTCCACCCACTGTAATCATTCTCATTCATGTGACACACACAAACACACTCAAACAAGCTCACAGACACAAGAAATAAAATATATTTTAAAAAGAATAATTCAAAAAGAGGTGATTTTTCAAAAAATTAATGAATGATACAAAAATTAGGAGAAGTAGACATAAAAACATCTTTATGGTTTAATACACTAATGTGTATAGGCACTGTAGCAAGGGCCTTATGGATGAGTCTGTGAGCATCACTACGGGTTCTTTTTTTCTGCAGATACTGACTTCTTAGTTGCAGTTGGCCAATCCATACATGTTATTGGTCATCTAAATGTAACAGAGTTTTCTAAATTGTAAAACGTAATGTCACTCACCAGTTTTCTCTGACATCACTGTTCAGCCTCGTCTACATCTACATTTTGTTCTGTGAAACACATTCTTTATGTTTTGATCTTCTTTTTGAACTCATGTTGCCAAAGGAAGACCCTGTGGGACAAAAATGGACATATCCTCATGAGGTTAGAGAATATTTACCCTGAGCAGGTGCAGGCGCTGTAGTTACTCATGCCCAAGATAACAACATATCATTAAGTCATGCCTTATAAATAACAGGGTATTTCTTAAAGTCCTAAGGCTGGGCATCCCAAGAGAGCTTTCTACTTGGTCCCACACTAGTCAAGTACCTTACCATCTCTTCCTTATGTGTATGTGTGCATTCGGTGAATATTTCTGGAGTATTTGATTCTCATTGTATGAAAAATATTTCCACTCACAAGTGTCATATCCAAAAGGCCTGAGTTCTTAGTACTATTTTGTTGTATGCACTTTTTGCTTTAAGCTCTGGGAATGGGCCATGCTAACCCAAATTCCCTTAGATCCACAGATAAACGCACACAGACACAGGCACAAAGACACAAAGACACACAGGCACAGTCTCTCTCTCTCTCTCTCTCTCTCTCTCTCTCTCTCTCTCTCTCTCTCTCTCTCTCTCTCCCTCCCTCCCTCCCTCCCTCCCTCCCTCTCTCTCCCTCCCTCTCTCTTTCTCTCTTTCTCTCTCCAGTTAATCTTAAAATAATTTTGCTAACTCAATGACTGGGTACTCCTAAATCCTCCCTGGGTCCCCAGGCAACATCGAATAGAGTGGGCATTGGTCACTCTAACGGAAAACTCACGTGGCTGGTGGTTGTTTGGAGTTACCTCCTGCCGCTCTCTTCCTTCCCCTTGCGTCTAATTCTCTCTAGATTCTTCCTACTTCCTCCAGTGCAACTCTAAGTGTCCCGCCCTCTCTTCAGTCATTGGTCGCTCCTAGCTTTATTGATCGATCAAGAACCAATTGGGGAACAGAATCTGAGCATTAGCACCACCCACACTAATACATTTCAGACTTGGGATTTGCATATGAATTCGGGTGGCAGGATCCAAGTGGTAATCTCAGCCCAGGCACCTGGTGTTCTACAGTATTTCTGAGATGACAGTTGTGAAATATGGTGGGCTCAGGAGCATGCTGTACTGACATACGGGGCTTCCAGCAAACAAACAACCCAAGTAACAGGTGAAGCAAACAGTCTTAGTTCTTTATTTTTTTTCTATTTTCTTCTAATTTATTTATTTGCTGTATGTACACATGCATGCATGCACACGTGTTTATGCTGTGGGTGAGCATACTGTGGTGTAGATTCGAGAGTCAGAGTACAACTTAAAAGTAATTGTTTCTCTAACCATGTGGCTCTGAGGTCAAAGATCATCAAGCTTAGCAACAGGTAACTTTTTGGACTGTCTCTAATTAAAGATGGCACTTAGTTTCTTGTTTGTTTGTTTGTTCGTTTGTTTTTCTTACATTCTAAATCCTCAAAGTCACAGTTTCAGCAAAGATGATGTCTGAGATCATCAGTAGACAATGTTACATTTGGTTTTACATTTTAATCAACCCAGATAATTGTTACAATTGAATTTTCTAATTTGTTACTAGGAAGTCAGGATTGTTATTAACATTATTACCCTATTTGAAAAGCATCTAGTTGTCTTATAAATAAATATAAGTAGGAGAATAATTGTATTCTAGCTTTAGTGCTGAAAAATCCTCTTTCACTGAAAAGGAGCGTGTGCTTGTAATCTGTTGATATTCCCCAGCCATCACAGGAAAGGCCGCTTTCACACCGCCCTCTTGCCATGTGCTCTAGCCATGTGGCTTATGATCAAGTCAAACATCACAGGCTTTCCTGTGATGAGGGCGCTGATGAGGAATGGCAGTGTAGCATAGGAAAATGTGGATGCTTTGTCCTTTACACTCTACAAAAGAATTTGAAAAATACTTAGGCACATATTTGTTGTTTATGAATACAAGGTATTTAACATATTAAAGAAATTTCTGTCATTTCTTTGTAAAATAAAAATTTTTAATTCATGAACAGTACAAAAACAGTTTATGTTCTACAACTATGAAGAAACATTTATTATTATCATCATTATTATTACTTTTTAACTAATATATAAAAATAGTTGACTGAATTGGAATAATAACACTATGCTTATATTTCAGAGATAATTAACAGTTTATTTTTCATTTGCTTGATTTTTGTTTCTTTTGTTTAATAACATTTATTTAGGTTTTCCCAGACTTTTTATCCTTTGATGTTGTTTTGTTTATTATATACATACCTGCCTATAATATGAAACAAATCTGATACTATTTCCTCACTTCCTCTGTCTCATACAACCACTAAATTTCCATGACAATTTCAGTAGGTTTGTTTGTTTGTTTGTTTGTTTGTTGTTTGTTGAAGACCAACTGAATTCTTTTAGAGCTTCTTGAATATGAATGGGCATAGGGAAATTTTTACTAGAGCATAGGCAGACTCTTAGGTCCATCATCCCTGAATAAACAGATTCTTCATTCAGGGGCCTCCATTAATTCTCAATACCTCATTTAAAGGGCATGAGATTTCACGAGCCTGTTCTCCATCCATTAAATTATTTTGGAAGGTATAGTCCTATAGAGATCTTGTGCATGCAGTCATGGTGGCTGTGATTGATGTTTGCAATAGTTGGTCATATCTAGCTGTTTACTACTGTGAAAATTAATTCCCTCTTCATCTCCTGTCTGTCTGTCCATCTTTATGAGACACAAAGGTGTCTCATATGGCATTTTTTTTATAAATGAGTTTTAATTTGCTGTTCTTCCATGTTGTATAATAATTTTCATTAGTATTTATTCCTGATTTTAGAATTTTATCATTTTTGATTCATTTACAATTCATTTACACTTTCATTTCTCCATTTATTTGTTTATTCACTCTACTGCCCTATCAGTGATCCTGCTTCCAGTGCCCCCTACACACACACCATTCCTCTTTTTCCCCTTCTCCTTTGAGAAGGTGGAGCCCTCCCCCACCCCACCCCCACCCTGCCCTGTATTTTTTCCACCCCAGCACAACAAGTCTCTTCAGTGCTAGGCAGATCATCTTCCACTGAGGCCAGACAAGGCTGCCTAGACAGGGGAACAGATTCCATAGACAGACAACAGCTTTATAGTCTGCCCTTTCTCCAGTTGTTCGGAGACGCACATGAAAACCTAGCTGCATTTTTAAGACTCCCTGAGCTCCATTCAATATTTGTTTAACTCAGCTGCTGGGTGGAGCCCCTCATAGAACAGTCATGCTGGACTCCCATCTGCAAGCATAACAGAGTATCATTAATAGTGTCAGGGATTGGTGGTTGGCCATGAGATGGGTCACAAGTTGGGCCAGTTATTGGTTAACCATTCCCTTAACATCTGCTCCATCTTTGTCCCTGAATTTTTTGTATACAGGAAAATTTTGGGTCAAAAGTTTTGTGTGTCCATTTTTCTCTCTATCCCTCCACTGGGGGTCCTGCCTGGATAGAGGAGGTTGCCTCTTAGGTTCCACATCCCCACTGAAAGTTGTCTAAGATAAAGTCACCCCATAGAATCCTAGGGTCCTTCCCATCCAGGTCTCTGGAATGTCCTAGAGATATCCCAAAACCCAACCTCCTTCACCTGCTGCCAATTCCATTCTTTTTCCTGACCCTCTGGCCCTCTTTCCTGTCTTTCCCCACACCTGATCCTGAAAACTCCCGTTTTCTTTTCCATCCCCTCTCCAACAATGTTCCCCCATCCAGCTGCCTCTTATCATGACTATTCTATTCCTCCTTCTAAGGGAGATGGCTAAGTAAAGAAGAGGCTTACATTTCCATTCTCAGAGTTGTGGTCATCAGTTTTATTTCCACTTTGAGTGGATTTTGAGTCACCTAGAGGTAGCATGATAGACTTCTGGATATGTCCATAAGGTTATTTCAACCAATGACTAATAGAGAGCTATAGCCCTACCTCATTTGATGGAAGTACCATCCTATGACTTGGCAATTGTCCACTAGTAAAAGGGAAATTGGGGAAAGCAGAAAGTCACTATTCTTTCTTTGCATCGAGGCCACCTTGATGTAAAAAGTCCTGCTGCAGCATCCTCTGTCGGATACTCAGAACATATCGAAAATCTGAGACTAAGCAAAAACTAAGTTTTCCTCTTTAGGTTGCTTTACTGCCATGGTGCAAAAGGGGCTATATTAAAAAACGACTGCTTTATACTTCTCATCATTTAAAATCCCTGTGTTCAATACTGATGCTATTTCTGACCATTTCATCTTAGTTTGTATGTCTCCATTTACTATGCCAGTGGATCACTTGTTATATTCATTTCACCTACAGCTTTTTGAGTTTTATAGTATGTACTTAATTCTTTTAATGTTGCGTATTATAACAGTGATTGGGTTTGTCAAATTTGTCTTGCCAATAATGGGCATGGGTAAGATGGATATTTCATGGCAATAGCACTGAACTTGGCTGTACTGGCTACTAGCATTCAGTTAAAACCCTGAAGAGTCTTTTTCTCTGTAATCACTGGATACTGTAAAAAGCTCATGAAGGAAGGTTCTTGTACCACTTGTGCATTCCCTAGTAACAGCATGGGCATATTCCAGGTACCACGATGATTCCCCAGACTCTAAATGGCCTGAAATCAGTAACCCAGCTGACCACCACGAGCTTTGCTTCAGGTTTTTGCTCTAAATAGTTTACCTCTTGCATGTAGACATACACCATTATTTTGTGGGTTTTTTGCTGTTGTTTTTTCTGTGTTGAGAGTGTGATGAATGTGTATCAGTTTCTTTCATAAGCTTTCAACTTAGCACACTGTAGCCTTCCTTGACCACTTAAACATCTAGAAAGATCAACTATTGAAAATGAGGTATCAATTTAAGACTTTCGAAGGCTTTACCATGATCACCTCAGGCCTTGCTGAACATAGGACTATTGGTTTATTATTATTCTGTTGGTTTATTTCCTCCAAACAGGAGCTCTCAGATGGAATCTAATTCTCAGCATGGCCTTTCATTAAACAAGTGTTCTTCACTTGGGGAGAAATCTTCATTTTACATCACTCCTAAAACCCCTTCTTTTAAAAATTCTATTCTGCTTCAACCTCTTTGCAAAGCATTTAAAGCTTTAAAAATACAATATTGTAATATAATTCATTTTTGAAAATGTTGACAGAAGGGCCATGTTTCCATCATCAAAGCTAATGAATATACCTAATCACGATTAACAAATATTTCTGAAAAATGTATGACCAATAAAATATGGTTAATCACAGAGGTGGTAATGTTTCATTGTGAACGCAGTAGCAAGATAATGATACTTAACAAGTAATCATGATTTGTTTAACATAACAGGGAATCAAGTAAACATTTCTTATAGTTAACCTAAATAAATGGTAATGTAAATGCATAAATGTTTTAGATACTCTGGACAACAGATGGTCATATTTCACCAGTAGTGAGACTTGATGGTGTTTCTTAACAAACAGGGCATGAGACCAATGAATATGAAAAAATAGGTTTACTTCACCAAAGTCTGTTGGATAAACTCCATGGCTATTGTGATAATCTTTCATTTGTCTTCAAGTAAAAATAAAAATACAGGATTAAAAAATATCAAAATATTATTATTTTGCAATTTTCCTTCTAAAAGAAACATCCTTAGTCTCAGGGAAATGTAAATCAAAACGACCCTGAGATTCCACCTTATACCAATTAGAACGGCTAAGATCAAAACCACAGGTGACAACACACGTTGGCAAGGATGTGGAGATAGAGGAACACTCCTCCACTGTTGGTGGGATTGGAAACTGGTACAACCCACTTTGGACACCAAACCCTGACCCTATGCTGATGCCAAGATATGCTTGCTGACTTAAGCCAGGCATGGTTTTTTTTCTGAGAAGCTCTTGAGCACCCGACTGAGACAGATGCAGATACTTACAATGAACCATTAGACTGAGTCTGAGGATCCTAATGGAAGAGACAGAGGAAGGAATGAAGGAACAGAAGAGGATTACAATCCTATAGAAAGAACAACCTTATCAAATAATCAGGCTCCTCGGAGCTCCCAGTGACTAAGCCACCAATGAAAGAGCATACATGGACTGGTCTGTGGCCCCCATTACATTTATACCAGAGGACTGCCTTGTCTGGCCTCTCTGGGAGGGCATGTGCTTAGTCCTGTGGAACCTTGATGTCCCAGAGAAGAGGGATGCTGGGGATGGGGGGGTGAAGTAGGAGTTGGTGGGTGGGTGGAGGAGCACCCTTTTACAGGCAAAGGGCAGGGAGCTTGGGGTAGGGGGACTCGTGATGGAGGAATCGGGAAGGGGAACAACATTTGAAATGTAAATAAATAAAATAATTAAAAAATGAAATTTCAGGTACTCTACCCAACTCATTCTATGAAGCCACAATTACTCTGATACCTAAACCACAAAAAGACCCAACAAAGATAGAGAACTTCAGACCAATTTCCCTTATGAATATCGATGAAAAAATCCTTGATAAAGTTCTTGCTAACCGAATCCAAGAACACATCAAAACAATCATCCATCCTGACCAAGTAGGTTTCATCCCAGGGATGCAGGGATGGTTCAATATACAGAAATCTATCAATGTAATCCAGTATATAAACAAACTCAAAGACAAAAACCACATGATCATCTCGTTAGATGCTGAGAAAGCATTTGACAAAATCCAACACCCATTCATGATAAAAGTTTTGGAAAGATCAGGAATTCAAGGCCCATACCTGAACATGAAAAAAACAATCTACAGCAAACCAAAAGCCAACATCAAAGTAAATGGTGAGAAGCTGGAAGCAATCCCACTAAAATCAGGGACTAGACAAGGCTGTCCACTCTCTCCCTACCTATTCAACATTGTACTTGAAGTCCTAGCCAGAGCAATTAGACAACAAAAGAAGATCAAGGGGATACAAAGTGGAAAGGAAGATGTCAAAATATCACTTTTTGCAGATGATATGATAGTGTATATAAGTGACCCTAAAAATTCCACCAGAGAACTCCTAAGCCTGATAAACAGCTTCAATAAAGTAGCCGGATATAAAATTAACTCAAACAAGTCAATGGCCTTTCTGTACATAAAGGATAAACAGGCTGAGAAAGAAATTAGGGAAACAACACCCTTCTCAATAGTCACAAATAATATAAAATACCTTGGCATGACTCTAACTAAGGAAGTGAAAGATCTGTATGATAAGAACTTCAAGTCTCTAAAGAAAGAAATTACAGAAGATCTCAGAAAATGGAAAGATCTCCCATGCTCATGGATTGGCAGGATCAACATTGTAAAAATGTCTATCTTGCCAAAAGCAATCTACAGATTCAATGCAATCCCCATCAAAATTCCAACTCAATTCTTCAACGAATTAGAAAGGGCAATCGGCAGATTCATCTGGAATAACAAAAAACCTAGGATAGCAAAAACTCTTCTCAAGGATAAAAGAACCTCTGGTAGAATCACCATGCGGGACCTAAAACTGTACTACAGAGCAATTGTGATAAAAACTGCATGGTACTGGTATAGTGACAGACAAGTAGACCAATGGAACAGAATTGAAGACCCTGAGATGAACCCACACACCTATGGTCACTTGATCTTCGACAAGGGTGCTAAAACCATCCAGTGGAAAAAAGACAGCATTTTCAACAAATGGTGCTGGCACAACTGGCGGTTATCATGTAGAAGAATGCGAATTGATCCATTCCTATCTCCTTGTACTAAGGTCAAATCTAAGTGGATTAAGGAACTCCACATAAAACCAGAGACACTGAAACTTATAGAGGAGAAAGTAGGGAAAAACCTCGAAGACATGGGTTCAGGGGAAAAATTCCTGAACAGAACAGCAATGGCTTGTGCTGTAAGATCAAGAATTGATAAATGGGACCTCATAAAATTGCAAAGCTTCTGCAAAGCAAAAGACACCGTCAATGAGACAAAAAGGCCACCAACAGATTGGGAAAGGATCTTTACCTATCCCAAATCGGATAGGAGACTAATATCCAATATATATAAAGAACTCAAGAAGGTGGACTCCAGAAAATCAAATAACCCCATTAAAAAATGGGGCTCACTGTTGAACAAAGAATTCTCACCTGAGGAATACCGAATGGCAGAGAAGCACCTGAAAAAATGTTCAACATCCTTAATCATCAGGGAAATGCAAATCAAAACAAACCTGAGATTCTACTTAACTCCAGTCAGAATGGCTAAGATCAAAAACTCAGGTGACAGCAGCAGGTGCTGGTGAGGATGTGGAGAAAGGGGAACAGTCCTCCATTGTTGGTGGGATTGCAAGCTTGTACAACCACTCTGGAAGTCTGGCGGTTCCTCAGAAAATTGGACATAGTACTACTGGAGGATACCACAATACCTCTCCTGGGCATATATCCAGAAGATGTTCCAACCGGTAAGAAGGACACATGCTCCACTATGTTCATAGCAGCCTTATTTATAGTAGCCAGAAGCTGGAAAGAACCCAGATGCCCCTCAACAGAGGAATGGATACAGAAAATGTGGTACATTTACACAATGGAATAATACTCAGCTACTAAAAAAATGAATTTATTAAATTCCTAGGCAAATGGATGGACCTGGAGGGCATCATCCTGAGTGAGGTAACCCAATCACAAAGGAACTCACACAATATGTACTCACTGATAAGTGGATATTAGCCCAGAAACTTAGGATACCCAAGATATAAGATACAACTTGCTAAACGCATGAAATTCAAGAAGAAGGAAGACCAAAGTGTGGACACTGTGCCCCTTCCTAGAAATGGGAACAAAACACCCATGGAAGGAGTTACAGGGACAAAATTTGGAGCTGTGACAAAAGGATGGACCATCTAGTGATTGCCATATGCAGGGATCCATCCCATAATCAGCTTCCAAAAGCTGACACCATTGCACACACTAGCAAAATTTTGCTGAAAGGACCCAGATATAGCTCTCTCTTGTGAGACTATCCCAGGGCATAGCAAACACAGAAGTGGATGAACACAGTCAGCTATTGGATGGATCACACAGCCCCCAATGCAGGAGCTAGAGATATTACCCAAGGAGCTAAAGGGAACTGCAACCCTATAGGTGGAACAACAATATGAACTAACCAGTACCCCGGAGCTCTTGTCTCTAGCTGCATATGCATCAAAAGATGGCCTAGTCGGCCATCACTTCAAAGAGAGGCCCTTTGGTCTTGCCAAGTTTAGATGCCCCAGTACAGGGGAACGCCAGGGCCAAAAAGGGGGAGTGGGTGGGTAGGGAATTGGAGGGGGGGTGGATATGGGGGACCTTTGGGATAGCATTGAAAATGTAAACGAGGAAAATACCAAATAAAAAAAAATTAAAAAAAAAAAAAGAAATTTCATTGGAAGAAGTACAAAGGAATGCTGTCTTTTAGGCACGACTGATGAATAAACCCGAAGAGAGTTAACCAACCAGTGGAAGAACGTATAAAATAATAAACTATTTTATTGAGATAGAGATAGTCGGCCAATAGAACTGAAGCTTATTGTCTGAGCATTTATTTGTGACTTACTAAGTTGCAGTCATCATTTCCGGGAACTTGGGCGCAGCTACATTTAATAGCCAGCATCCACACTTAATCACATAGCATTAGTTTTCTTATATTCACAGTAAAAATAGCCTTCTTTTTATAAAAATAAAATACTCATTTATACGACAAACATTTAAAAGCATACAAATAAATGGTTTTGCAGCACAGCACAGATTGCTTGGTACCACCCAATTTACTTGCTGTCCCAGGGACGCCACGTTCAGCGGTGTGCAGAACTTCCTCCTTCCCCACCATGGTTTCTGCTCACTCAGATGGTACACTGACTCAGGTTAATGAAAAACATTATACTGCTTTTTAAAACAATACAGGCTTTCATTTTTATAATCGAATCCTATTAATAGGTAGTTGTATGATTTTCACTCTTTTGTGATTGCAAATTGACTTGAAAAATGTTCTTCTGTGTCAAGTCCACAACCTCAGTTCTTACTAAAATAAATTAGTAATTAGTTCTTCTTTCAAAATATATGTTAATTACATAACTTTCATTTTTTAGAGAAAAGATCTTCCTTTGGTCAGCCTTGGTATCTACATAAGTTAAGAGGAGTGTGAATTCATGTATTTCTTTTCTATTCCCATATCCCTCCTAGTTTGTCTTCACAAGATAAACTCTACTTAAATATCTTTCATATTGAAATCTCATCTATTAATGTAGAACCCTGTGTTGTCTAATTTCCTCCACTGTCCCTTGTTGTCATTTCCTTTCCTTCTGATATTGTGTTTGATGATAAGAATGATTATAAAGCCTCAAAACTCATCATCAATGAATATTTATTTATGCTAACATTGATGTTCATTCCCTCCAAATTAAATGAACTGCTTTGAAAACAGGTGTAGATTATAATATTCCTTCCTAGGTATGAAGAGTTATATTATTGGCTGTTAACCGATAGATGTAGATTCTTGTAAAATAAAATTATAATAAGGATTATAATTAGACAGTTTTCAGGAGAATGATTTTTTCTAGAAGAAACTGTGTGTCTGTGTGTGTGTTTGTTCACATGTTTGTTGTACATCTGTCTATGTATGATTTTGTGTCTGTATGTATGTGTCTGAATTTGTGTTTGGGTATGTGTGTGTGTATCTGTGTGTGTGTGTATGTGTGTTTGTGTGTGATTCTGTGTGTCTATATGAGTATATGTGTGTATGTGTGCCTGTGTTTTTGTGTCTGTTCATGTTATGTCTTTATTATGTTTATGAGTGTGTGTGTGTGTGTGTGTGTGTGTGTGTGTGTGTGTGTGTGTGTGTGTGTGATACACTTCATAATAGAATTGGGGTATTTTCCTAAAAAGTCACATTCTTATCACTTTGCATTCTACTAAAAATTCTATTAGAAATTTGTTGAATTGATTTTTACAGTAGAGAGTTCTAAAGACTTCTTGAGTCTAAAACTGTCTAAATGATATGAATATAAAATAAAACTATTGTTTAAGTCAGTCAATATAATTATATTTGTTTTATACAGGTAGAAAATCATATTCTTTGCTTTATGAGGCACATTCCAAAAACTGTAAATTGGTTGATAAGCTTGTTAGTATTATGTTTTATGGCTTATTTGCATATATCTTTTCTTCTGGAATCAGTGGAAAGTTTATAAGAGGCTAACATTTTCAATAGAATATTATTTTCTCTTACCTTGTAATAAATAATAAATACATGTGTACATAAGACATTTGAAAAGCTATTTGTTTTAAATATTCACAATTAAATAATGAACATTTCAGAATTTGCCTGGATAAATGAAATATTTGAAATCTCAGAGAATGTCTTCAAAGTAGGAAAATTATCTTAGCTTCTTGGAACACTGCTTCCCTGCCACTGGGATGAATTTCTCATGAGGGAGTTTGACTTCTTGATTGCCCACTGGGATTCTGTGATGCTTTAAACTTAATAACCATTAGTGTTTTCCAAGATGGCATGGTGTAGAGTTACACATCTTTAAATTGACACACTTCACAGTAGCACAGCATTCTGAGAATCAGTGTGCTACCAAATCCATATGCTTTAAATCACTATGTTTAAGTAATAGACATGTTCCTTTCTGACAGCCAAAGCTTGTCAGAATCTATGGGCACATGATAATTTACCTCCAGGAGACTACTTAAGTAAACAATCGAGGGAGGATAGAGTAAGGACACAGATCTTAATAGTCTGTAGAATAGTGAGGGCAAGGGCCCCCTCCCAGTGCTCTTTCTGGGCTATACCACTGTTGATTGGCAAGCTCTCACAGAGTCTGAAAGCTCTAAGGTTTTGAGTTGAGCACTTCTTTTGAATTTCAGCTCTCAATCAGTTGGAGCAAAGCAGTGGAAGTAGTCACAAAGATAAGTTCTGAGGTTCCAGAGAGATATGCAATTTGCAGATTTTATCACAGGGAACAGTCAGCCAGTCTGAGGGAAAAAAAAGTGTAATTTTCAATAATTTAAATATTTCGAAAAGTCAAAAGAGTAAATTGGTCTGAGGAGTAATAGTTTGGGATGAGACCCCCACAATTTACTCTATCATTGAACATTAAAAAGTGATCATTAGGAATGATTCTGTTTCTGGTTTCTTAATGCATGTAGATGTGTACATGTTGCTTCTTAATTGTGATTTTGCTTTTTTTAGGTCAGACACTGTTAGAGTGGAATGGCTAGATATCAGCACTTCTACTCATTAAGGTATTTAACAGATCTGAGTGTTTCTAATAGACTATTGTATGCCAATTTATGTATAATGTGCAATTTATTGATTCATCTTTTAAATTGAAATTCAGAGTATACTTTTGTTTACAATGTATACTTTATTGTCTCACTATATATTTATGTATATGCACTATACAATAAGCAGATCTTAGAATCAAAGATAAATATAGGAAGAAATAAGGATAATAAGGAAGAAAATGGAGGGAGGAAGTGAAGAGGAAAGAAAAATTGAGGGAGGAAGTTGGAAGGTGAAGATAGAGTTGGGTATGAACATACTTTGTTGTATATGCTAATAATTCTCAAAGAATAAAAATTATTATTGTTTACCAAGGTGATTCATGATTGCCATAAGAAGGATTATTGCAGTGTCACCATGAGCATTGTAGAGTATACAGAAGAAAAGTTTTGAGAATGATAATTCTACCAACCATGTGTTGGTATAGTGCTCCACATCTCCAGGGTAGATATAGCCAGGGTGAGTAGACATGAGTTTATTGATTGAATTTCTCATTAGAGCACAATTAGTCATTGTTGAGTATCTCTTTTAGAATTGTATCTGAGCAGTTTACAGAGAATGTGCCCATGTTGGTGGGGAAGAATATTAATATATATCATACAAAGAGAAAAGTTACTTACATCATAACAATCAAGGCACTGAATTCAATATGGATTAAAACATGACATCCAAACTCTGTTGTTGTTGTTGTTGTTGTTGTTGTTGTTGTTGTGTTGTCATTTTGTTTGATTGTTGCCTTGTTTTGTTTTTGTTTCCAAGGAAACATCCTACTTCCTGTCACTATAAAAATCTTAAATGTTAATCTTAGAAATAAGACAGGCAACGATCTGTATTCAGTGGCAATTAAAAATGTATGAGCCCATTATCATTCATTGCCTTAGTTTTACCAAATATATAACTGCCTTATGTAGTAACAAATTGTTGTTACCATTTAATTTTTTGGGTAATGGAAAAGGAGGAGGAGATTTGATAAATAACTTGCCTAGGTCAAAACTCCACAGAGGTAGTGATTAAATAATACAGGTAGAAAATTTTATGTAAAGCTGCAGTAAACTTTAAATATGTGGTAAAATTTATAAGGAATAATATAAAATATTATTCATTAAAATGAAAATATTATGATAGAATGAATAGAGTAGAATGAAGAAAATATCCACGCATATTAATGTCTCTATGGGAACATAGATGGAGGAAAATAGAATAAAAATGGTATTTCAATCATTTTTATAGAAAAGTATGTTTTCCACTTAGATTTGACCTTAGTACAAGGAGATAGGAATGGATCAATTCCCATTCTTCTACATGATAACCGCAAGTTGTGCCAGCACCATTTGTTGAAAATGTTGTCTTTTTTCCACTGGACAGTTTTTGCTCCCTTGTCAAAGATCAAGTGACCATATGTGTGTGGGTTCATCTCAGGGTCTTCAATTCTGTTCCATTGGTCTACTTGTCTGTCACTATACCAGTACCATGCAGTTTTTATCACAATTGCTCTGTAGTACAGCTTTAGGTCAGGCAAGGTGATTCCAGCAGAGGTTCCTTTATCCTTGAGAAGAGTTTTTGCTATCCTAGTTTTTTTGTTATTCCAGATGAATCTGCCTATTGCCCTTTCTAATTCGTTGAAGAATTGAGTTGGAATTTTGATGGGGATTGCATGGAATCTGTAGATTGCTTTTGGCAAGATAGCCATTTTTACAATGTTGATCCTGCCAATCCATGAGTATGGGAGATCTTTCCATCTTCTGAGATCTTCTTTAATTTCTTTCTTCAGAGACTTGAAGTTCTTGTCATACAGATCTTTCACTTCCTTAGTTAGAGTCATGCCAAGGTATTTTATATTGTTTGTGACTATTGAGAAGGGTGTTGTTTCCCTAATTTCTTTCTCAGCCTGTTTATCCTTTGTGTACAGAAAGGCCATTGACTTGCTTGAGTTAATTTTATATCCAGTATCTTCATTGAAGCTGTTTATCAGGCTTAGGAGTTCTCTGGTGGAATTTTTAGGGTCACTTATATACTATCATATCATATGCAAAGAGTGATATTTTGACTTCTTCTTTTCCAATTTGTATCCCCTTGATCTCCTTTTGTTGTCTAATTGCTCTGGCTAGGACTTCAAGTACAATGTTGAATAGGTAGGGAGAGAGTGGACAGCCTTGTCTAGTCCCTGATTTTAGTGGGATTTCTTCCAGCTTCACACCATTTACTTTGATGTTGGCTACTGGTTTGCTGTAGATTGCTTTTATCATGGTTAGGTGTGGGCCTTGAATTCATGATCTTTCCAAGACTTTTATCATGAATGGGTGTTGGATTTTGTCAAATGCTTTCTCAGCATCTAACGAGATGATCATGTGGTTTTTGTCTTTGAGTTTGTTTATATACTGGAATATCTTGATGGATTTCCGTATATTGAACCATCCTTGCATCCCTGGGATGAAACCTACTTGGTCAGGATGGATGATTGTTTTGATGTGTTCTTGGATTCGGTTAGCAAGAACTTTATTGAGGATTTTTGCATAGATCTCCTTATGCTAAGGTCAAATCTAAGTTGATTAAGAAACTCCACATAAAACCAGAGACACTGAAACTTATAGAGGATAAAGTAGGGAAAAGCCTCGAAGATATGGGTACAGGGGAAAAATTCCTGAATAGAATAGCAATGGCTTGTGCTGTAAGATCAAGAATCGATAAATGGGACCTCATAAAGTTGCAAAGCTTCTGCAAGGCAAAAGACACCATCAATAAGACAAAAAGACCACCAACAGTTTGGGAAAGGATCTTTACCTATCCTAAATCAGATAGGGTACTAATATCCAATATATATAAAGAACTCAAGAAGGTGGACCCCAGAAAATCAAATAACCCCATTAAAAATGGGGCTCAGAACTGAACAAAGAATTCTGACCTGAGGAATACCGAATAACAGAGAAGCACCTGAAAAAATGTTCAACATCTTTAATCATCAGGGAAATGCAAATCAAAATAACCCTGAAATTCCACCTCACACCAGTCAGAATGGCTAAGATCAAAAATTCAGGTGACAGCAGATGCTGGTGAGGATGTGGAGAAAGAGGAAAACTCCTTCATTGTTGGTGGGATTGCAAGCTTGTACAACCACTCTGGAAATCAGTTTGGCGGTTCCTCAGAAAATTGGACATAATACCACCAGAGGATCCAGCAATACCTCTCCTGGGCATATATCCAGAAGATGTTCCAACCGGTAAGAAGGACACATGCTCCACTATGTTCATAGCAGCCTTATTTATAATAGCCAGAAGCTGGAAAGAACCCAGATGCCCCTCAACAGAGGAATGGATACAGAAAATGTGGTACATTTACACAATGGAGTACTACTCAGCTATTAAAAAGAATGAATTTATGAAATTCCTAGGCAAATGGATGGACCTGGAGGGCATCATCCTGAGTTTGGTAACACAATCACAAAGGAACTCACACAATATGTACTCACTGATAAGTGCATATTAGCCCAAAACCTTAGGATACCCAAGATATAAGATACAATTTGTTAAACGCATGAAACTCAAGAAGAACGAAGACCAAAGTGTGGACACTGTGCCCCTTCGTAGAGTTGGGACCAAAACACCCATGGAAGGAGTTACAAAGATAAAGTTTGGAGCTGTGACGAAAGGATGGACCATCTAGAGACTGCCATATCCAGGGATCCATCCCATAATCAGCTTCCAAACGCTGACACCATTGCATACACTAGCAAGATTTTGCTGAAAGGACGCAGATATAGCTGTCTTTTGTGAGACAATGCCGGGCCTAGCAAACATGGAAGTGGATGCTCACAGTCAGCTATTGGATGTATCACAGGGCCCCCAATGGAGGAGCTAGAGAAAGTACCCAAGGAGCTAAAGGTATCTGCAACCCTATAGTTGGAACAACATTATGAACTAACCAGTACCCCAGAGCTCTTGACTCTAGCTGCGTATGTATCAAAAGATGGCCTAGTTGGCCATCACTGGAAAGAGAGGCCCATTGGACTTACAAACTTTATATGCCCCAGTACAGGGGAACGCCAGGGCCAAAAAGGGGAGTGGGTGGGTAGGGGAGTGGGGGGGGAGTATATTCGGGACTTTTTGGATCGCATTGGAAATGTAAATGAGGAAAATATTTAATAAAAAAATTAATTAAAAAAAGTATGTTTTCAGTCAACTATGTGAGACAATTGATTAGTTTCTATGAGAGCCAGAAGATGAACATATGAAAACAGTAATACTTGGGCAAGCACATTAAAGTAGAAATGCACTACTATTTTTAAAAGAACTATGTTATATGACAATACAAAATGTAAAAATTCAGTTCTAGTTAAATTGCTCAGTGGTTAAGACTACATACTGCTATTGCAGTGGGCCTGAGTACAGTTGCCAGGATCCATGTTAAGTGGCTCCTAGCTGTTTGTAATTACAGCTCTAAATGATTCTTTAGTCCCAAAGGGCACCTAAACTCAGATGCACAAACTCCCCAGGAGACAAAATACACATAGATACAATTATAAGAACAAATAATTAAATTGATTGTACATTTAAAAAGAGAATATAGTAGAAAAAACAGATATCATTAAATCTATTTCAACACAAGATGCAAACACATAACATAGTCTGAAAGTTACTTAACTTTGGCCATGTAATTTTCTCAAGTAGATAAAAATATAGCTAATTGAAAAAGAGAAGAATATGACTTAACATTTGAACAATGATGTAAAGTGATTACAAATCAGCAGGCCAACAGACAAATAATAAATGTTTGAATAATTAGTAGCCCAAGTTAGTTATAATCAAAGTGATAGGAAATATCACTCACAACGTCAAAATATCTGGGCTTTATAAGCTTAATATATCAGAATTTGAATGGAATAAAACGGTGGGTGAGAACTAGTTATCATCACAGCCCTACTGGGCAGCACTATTTAAAGTAACCAGGCATGTGCTCCTGCTTGGTGAGTTGGATTTGGTGTAATTTTGTTCCATAGAATTCCTTTATATTGCAAGTAGAGATGTTCATAAATTGGTGTATAAGTATGTTTTAATAAACTATACAGACATGTAAAGGGTCCAATTATCATTATGTAAATAGCTCATTTGTTCAATATCTTGTTAAAGGTGACTACATTGCTTTTATGTTGTTGAAAAACAGGACCCTACAAATTGGGTCTAACACAAAAATGAAAAACACATACACATAGGGAAACTTTAATCCTGAAATAAATGACTTCCTTAAGATAAAGTTATTGTCAGAATGTAAATTGTTAGGTCCCAATTTGTACAGCATTGTTACATTGCAGTTTGTAATGTATTAAAAAAATAATCCAGCCACAAAGTTGACAAGTGATATCTCAACAAGATTCTATAGATTCATGAATTACTGAACACTTACCCTAAATCTGAATAAAGTATCACTACGGCTTCATTCCATCTTGTGGAGATGAGATAAAATAAAAATGAAAAGTTAATCGACCCACTAGCTAATTAACTAACTAGTGTACGACAGGAATATGAATGGCCAAGGAGTCCTAGTTTATCATTCTTAAGTCTTAAGCTTTCAGACTGAAGAAGTGAAATGACTGACAACCTTCTGCCCTTCATTTCAGAATGTTATAGTTGCATTACATTTTCACATAGAAAGAACAAGTGATTTTTAAAAATTTTGTATTGGTTATTTTATTTACATTTCAAATGTTATCCCCCTTCCAAGTTTCCCCTCCACAAACTCCCTATCTACTCCCCCTCCCCCTGCCTCTATGAGGGTAGTTCCCCACCCACCCACCCACCCACCCACTCCTACCTCCCAGCTCTGGCATTCCCCTACACTGGGGCATCAAACCTTCACAGGACCAAGGGCCTCTTCCCTCACTGATGCTCAACAAGGCCATCCTCTGCTACTTATGCGTCTGGAGCCATGTGCACTCTGTGGTTGGTGGCTTAGTCCCTGGGAGCTCTGGGGGCTCTGGTTGGTTGATATTGTTGTTCTTCCTATGTGGTTGCAAACTCCTTCAGCTCCTTCTTTGCCATAACTTCTCCATTAGAGTGCCCGTGCTTAGTCTGATGTTTGGCTGCGAATATCCCATCCACATCTGTGTTGGTCAGGCTCTGGCAAAGCCTTTCAGGGGACAGCTATACCAGGCTCTTGTCAGCAAGCACTTCTTGGCATCAGCTATAATGTCTAGGTTTGGTGTCTGCAGATGGGATAGATCCCTAGGTGGTGCAGTCTCTGAATGGCTGTTCCTTAAGTCTCTGATCCATTCTTTGTCCCCGCATTTTGTTTTGACAGGAGAAATTCTGGATTAATAATTTTGAGGTGGGTGGGTGGCCTCATCTCTCAACAAGGTCTGTGCCTATCTTCTAGATATGGTCTCTACAGGTCCTCTCTCCCCTTTGTTGGGTATTTTGGCTAATGTCCTCCCTTTTGGGTTCCTAGCATCTGGGACTTTCTATCAGCTATTCCCAGTTCCTCCTTCCCCTTTGCTACACACCTCCTTTCAAATTCCCTACCATCTATATTTTTCTATTCATCAAAGGTAAACTACCATCTGGGAAACAAACATTATCTGTGCTAGTGTAATCAGAGTATTTATCTCTTTTTCAGGTAAACAGGGATCTACCATGTTCAAGTTTCTCTTATTTCTGATGTGCCCTTCCCAGAAATGACTTGGTTTGCAGGCTCTGAGATTGTCTAATCTTACTGCAGAGAACAAAATTCATGAGGGTACTAAAAGAAGTAATCATTTTAAAAATAAGTTATGTTTATTTCCTCTATGAAAGGAAAATATTTTGACAGGTTTATCCATTCTTAAGAGTTCTTTTTAGTAGTTGGTGTATCTTGGAGAAAAACAAACATCTGTGTATCTAAACATAGAATCATCTTCATGCCTGAAGCATAAAGGTTGGAGATGCAGTGCTGCTAAGGAGAAGCAGAAATGACAGCATAATGAGCCACAGACATGTCAAGTCTGGAAACTTAGTGCTAATTTGCCTCATAGGAAAATACTTGTTTTGTGGTCACATGTAGTATGGGCTCTATTTTTTCAGTATTATAAGAAACTCAACTTTTAACAAGGGATATGCTTCATTTTGTTTTTCTTATTAATTATAGTATTATCTCAGAATAAAAATTGTTCTATCAAAAAGGTATGATAAACAAACTATTAAGACATTTTAGACATTTTAACCAAAATAATTCATATTGATAAACCTAAGAGCACTCTCCTTTATCTGCCTCAACCCTCCCTCTCTCTGCCTCTTTCTATCTTTCACTGTATTTCTCTGTCTTTCTCTTTCCGTGTGTGTGTATGTGTGTGTGTGTGTGTGTGTGTGTGTGTGTGTGCATGTGCTTGCACACCTATGGGAATATACTCAGAGGCCAGAAGTCAACATTAGATACCTTCCTTAATCATTTCTTCACCATAGTTTTGAAACAGGGACTCTCACTGGTATTTAGAGTTATCCATGTCAGCTAGACTGGCTTGTCAAGGTAGTTCCTAGTTTCCATCTTTTACCTACCTCTTGTCCAGAGATTACAGATGTATGCAGACATGGATGGCATTCACATATGTGTTAGAGATCCAAATTTATGTCTTCATGCATGTATTGTTTAATAGCTTCAGGTATCAAATTGACACATACGTGCACATACCTAAGGAAGAGGAGTCTCTGTGGACACCACTGTGCACATACCATCACTGAATAGATGAGCCTAGGATGCATTAACCTGCAGGTAAGCAAGCCAGCCAAGCAACCCGGGCATCAGTGTTGAGTTTCTGCCATGGCTTCCTTCTGTGATGGACTATATGTTGTAAAATGAAATACACTGACATTTAAAGTTGTTTAGCACATTAACCAAAAACAAACTAGGACATGCAGCAAGTGATTTCTTCTGGGCTATTTCCTTAGATCATCCCAAAGACTAAAAGAAAAACAATTCATTATTTATTTATTTATATATTTATTTAGTTAGTTAGTTATTTTATTTTTATTTTTTTTTTAAGATTTATTTATTTATTATATGTAAGTACACTGTAGCTGTCTTCAGACACACCAGAAGAGGGCATCAGATCTCATTACGGGTGGTTGTGAGCCACCATGTGGTTGCTGGGATTTGAACTTCTGACCTTCGGAAGAGCAGTCGGGTGCTCTTACCCACTGAGCCATCTCACCAGCCCCAGTTAGTTATTTTATAATCCAGATTTTATTCCCCTCCTGGTTCACTCTCTGACTGTTCCACATCCCATACCTCCTCCTAGCCCCCCTATCTCCAAGAGGATGTCACCATACCTCAGCCCCCATCACACTTGAACTCTTAAACTCCCTGGGCCTTCCAGTCTCTTGAGAGATAGGTGCATCTCTGATTAAACCCAGACCAGGCAGTCCTCTGCTGTATATGTCTTGGGGGCCTCATTTCAGCTGATATATGCTGCCTGCTTAGTGGTCCAGTGTTTGAGAGATTTCAGGGGTCCAGGTTAATTAAGGCGGATGGTCCTCCTACAGCGTCATCTGCTTCCTCGGCTTCTTTCAGCTTTTCCCTAATTCAGCAACAGGGGTCAGCAGCTTCTGTCATTGATTGGGTGCAAATATCTGCATTTGACTCTTTCAGCTGTTTATTAGGTCTTTCAGAGGGCAGTCATGATAGGTCCCTCTCTGTGAGTGCTCCATAGACTCAGTAATCACGTCATGCCTTGGGTCTCCCCTTGAGCTGGGTCCCACCGTGGGCCTGTCACTGGACATTCATTTCCTCAGGCTCCTCTCCATTTCCATACCTGCAGCTCTTTCAGACAGGAGTAATTGTGGGTCAGAGTGTCGTCTATGGAATGGCAACCTGTCCCTCACTTGATGCCCTGACTTTTTGCTAGAGGTGGGCTCTACAAATTCCCACTCCCCACTGTAGGGCGTCTCATCTAAAGTCCCTCCTTTTGATTACATTTTTTCTTAAAAAATAGATATTATGCTTCTCAAAAATATTCACATATTCAATATAAGCTTTTATAAATAAAACTCATAGTTATATTGTATGAAACAGGAATTTAATCCTCAAAAAATCAAAATATAAAACACATATTGGCTAAGGCAGGAAGATGTAGCGTATTCCAGCAGCAGAGACTGGCATTACCTAGAAGTTTCTAACCAACTAAAATAGAGTCATTAATCAACTGCTATATTCCTAATCATTCATTGTTCTTGTCATTTCTCTGCAGAAGCAATCATGACATCTGGTTTTATATGGTTAATGAGTGTGAAATGATATTGAATTTCTCTTTCCCTAGGGCTCTATGTCCCTTCCCCACTCCCAACAAAGAAATAAATGCATAAAATCAGAAGCTATTTGAGATTCATACACTAATACTATATAGTCACAGTACAGCTTTTTACTGTTGCCTTTAATGGAGTGTTTTCTGAGCCTGAAATAATAATGATGAATTTACTCAAATTGTGACTACCCAAAAGATACTGAAATAGATTGTATGACTAGAAGCCAGTGAAGTATCCGTGTTTGCCGATGGTCTGTGCTACTACGATGCTTTAGGACATAATTTTACTACATCTTCACAAAATAATATCTCATTTTCCATGTTGCAAAAAGAATACAAACTTTAAAAACCAAACTTTTTTTTTCATGTTTGGAATGCATCAAACAATAAACTGACCACCACCACTACCTATAATAGTAGTAGTAATAGTAATTATAATAATAATAATAATGTCTATTTATTAATGTACTCACAGTGGAGGAAACTATTTTGGGCCATGATTCCACAGATGCTTCAGGGGACCTTCCACCATTGCATGAATTAAAGAAACACAATTTATCTTATCTTCCATAGTAATTGTTCCTGTTTATCATGTTCATGGCCATGTAGACTAGGTATCACACTGCTCTAATTTAAAAGTAAATGTCAATGTCATATTCAGATGTGCTTATAAGTATTTCCATTCCTTCAAAACATGCTATTTACACGTGAATACAGTGAGCAAGACAATCCTTATTTTATTGTCCTCTAACCATGCCTGGATTTTTACCAGTCCTCTGACTTGTTAAGTGATACATCTGGTATCTTTACAATCAGCATTCCGTGGAAACAAAGGGAGGTCCTGATATTATGGACCAGTTATAATAATACATTTGCTTCATTAGGTTTTTATTTCCAATTTACATTTCTGTGTCATTATTTTCAACATTCATCATTATGAAATTCTTGTATAGATGCTTCTTGCCCATATCTTCTGATTGCCTAGACAATGCCAATGGTTTGCAAAATCATATTATATGACTCTTTTCCTCTTATTTACTCTATACTTCCTACTTAAATGAGTCATAAGAGAATACTGATTTCTAATATCCTGGTATATGTATATCAGTTTCACCATTAAATGCAAAATTGAATTCTTCCATTTTAAGCATATTTTATTCTTAATTATAATTAATTAAGAATTATTAGTTAATGAGACACTTATTTAAGTGTCTCATTCTCTCTGTTTAAAGGACTTATTTATGTCCTCTCTACTGTGGATCACATTTTTTCTATGCAGATATGAAATTTTGCTATTTGATCCCAAAGCTTACCTCAGATGCTTCTCATTCCTGTCACTCTTGGGTACATGCCACCAGCGCACCAATGCTAGTGTCTGAAATTATTTCTTTTGAGACTGCTCCACGAACCTCCTTGCTGTTTACACAGCATCCCCATTGTTTCTCTCAGGGTAACCAACTCTTGTGTTTATTAAGCTCTCCAATCAGACAGTGAATCCACACAAATCTGCATGTAAGATCCCCATCAACTCCTTCTCCTTAATTAGAAACCCTTTTCTAACAGGATGCCAAAGTGCTAAATTGGATGACAAACTCTCAAATGGCCAAGACAACTTCACTTTTAAGAATTCGGCACATACTACTTTCTTCCTCATGAATACCTCATCTTCCAATATTTTTCCAGATATATATTACTCATAAGTATAAACACAAATTCAGTGACCTTAAATTATCATCATCTTAAAAATAACAAAATCTAGGCTAGACTCAACTGATCAGTTCTTTTCCACACTGAAGGTAATAGGTATATGAGAAGGCAAATAATTAGTGTGTGAATGTGGCTCAGTATAGAGGCCACATCTGTCATTAGGGAAGAAGCTGCCTCAGTCCCTTTCTTCTAATGGTTAGGATTTACCTCTAGATCAGTATAAGCATTAGTATGAAAGTATTCAGCAAGATCCGCCATGGAAAGCAAACTTTGAAAGTACTGGGACATGGAAATCCTACTTCCACCATTATTTAATGGTTAAGACTATCATCATGTTCTTGAATTCAGAATGTGAAAACATAAACTTTACTTCTTGATGGGGAAAAATATCAATGAGTTTGTGGACAATTTTATTCAGCCACAGTCTCTAATAGATACCTCTTCAGGCTTACATATTTTAGAAGTATCATCTGCTCGTCATCACCCCTAGAAGGCAATTTCAACTGCATATGCCTTTGAATGTTGGTCAAGTATTGTTATTTAGTTTTAGAATATATCTTCTGTTGGTTGCCTTTTTCTACATTATATATTTCAAATATAGTTACTTAAAAACAACAAACAGGAAGAGAGTGAGTCTCTGTTTTACTAACCTAGTGTAGACCATGACTGATAATCTAGCAGTCAGTTCTTCAGTAGATGTAGTTTGAGTAAATATATTTTCTAGTAATTAATATAAAACAATATTTTATTAAAGTGGTTTATATCATAATAGAGCAGTGCGTGTATCTTTTAGAAAAACGCATAGAAGAAGATGTAGAAAATTGAGTTTTTACAGGTCTGGTGCAAATCACTCCAGGCATGGGTGCATATGTCTCAAAAGGGAACAGGATGCATTAATGGAAGGTGGATTGCAGAGTAGGTCTGTGCCTTCACACGAGCTGGTCTCCTCACAGACGAGATGTTAGCTTGGCTCTGAGAGCTATATTTTGAGGAAGACAGAGAACAACATGAGACTATGACAGTATACCATCTGAATCACTTGAGGGAACTTCGGATGCTCAGCTTCTCAAAGCCTGGGGGACAGATATAATTGACATCTTCAAGTGCTGAGCAGCTGTCACACTTACGATTATGCCCTCTACTTTCCTAAAGAAGTCTGATTAATCACATGTCAAAGATGAATTTCACAATTAAAATGACACTTAGAGTACTCTAAGGAGGGAAAAGATTTAGAATCTTTCTGCTGGCATTTCCTTAGGTTCCAAATGTTTCTCCTTTATCTTACGTGAGTGTGTATATTTGGAGATTTCTTGTAATTTTTGGTGCAGTAATTATGTTTGCTTTTGGCAATAATAAGAGAGTCAATTAAATCCCCCTCTTTATGTCATAGTACTCATTTATTCACCATGTTTTAGCTATGCTTGAAGCACCTAGACATCATCAGGGCTCACACATACAGAAATAAGGAAAACCACAGTGGACCCATTTGCTTTGGTTTCTTGTTGCAGAAAGCACTCCAGAACTGAGAATAAAATTCAGCAAAGTCATTAACAAGTAATGGAGCATTGTTGCTCTTACAGAGGATTCAGGTTCAATTCCAAGTACCAACATGATGGCTCATAACCGTAAGGGACCCCTATTCCTGCCACCCCACAGGCATGTACAGTGGTCCACATACAGGATTATAGGCAAAAGACTCATGTACATAAAATGGAATAAAAAGTCTTTAAGAATTATGAAATCAATGTAATATGTTACATAGTTTGTCATCCTGATCAAAAACACATTCATTCATTTTTCAAAAATATTTTAAAGTGATATTTAGCACATGTGCTGGCTAATATTTTCAACTTGACCATATCTAAAACCATCTAGAAGGAAATCCTGGGGCCATGCATGTCTGCTACAGAGTTTAGATATTTTTAACCAAAGTGGTGGCACTACTTAACTGTTGCTGGCACCATTGTGTGCACAGAGGGATTGGGCTGAATAATAGAGAATAGTATGAGATCCAACATGCTTTTCTCACTGCTTCATGATTTTAGATATGATATGACCATTAGGTCCATGCTCCAACTTCATGGCTTCTACATCATCAGACTGTCATGTATGCTTAGATTTTTTTTTTAAAACCTATGTTTATTAAGTGTTCGCACATGCTTTGACCCACTATGCAAATGTAAGGAAAGAATGATGGTAAACAAGACAACGGGAGGTGGATCTGTTTAGAAGTATTTCCTTGAGAGCAATTCCAGTCTCTGTATGTCAGGATACCAGCAGTCCAGTTCAGTAGTGTCAGGGTGCTAAAACACAAATCAGCAGCAGTGGCACACTCCAGCAGAAACAGCCAGGCCTCTGCTGAGTCAGCTTGAGTCAGTAGGAGCGACCAGGAGCATCCAGGATGCCAGGAGAAGTTCTCTGCTGTACCGTTCTCAATGAATTGAATATCAGCAGAGATGAAGATGAGGACACAAGACTTGAAGTGTTGCAAGGTTAGCCATGTAAGTGTGCCATCATTGTCCCTTGCGTCCTATTTATCCTTTCTCCAAACATCACATGTCCTCCCACAGATCTTGCATCAGCAGAAGACCATGTAAGTCTGTCTTAACAAAACACCAGGTGACTCTGCATCACATAACATATCCAGAAAATTCTACTTCACTGTCTCCCCTGAGACAGTAAGTCACAATAAACTTTTCCATCCTTAAATTTCTTTTGTAATGTATCTTGAATGATCAAATAATCAAAACCTGCAACTTTTTAGTTAATTATTTGCAAAATGGCACACATTTCCTGAAAGCTCATATTCAAGTTTATAATGGGGTTATTTTTAACTTTTAAGATATGTTCTGTCAGCATTATAGTTCAGGTGGTATTTCCTTATCCTGAAAGAAAATTAAAAATTTGCTAATTTTGTCAAAGGAAAACCAATCCTATGGGATCCCAATAGGAATCAGTTGTATGTGAGAAAAGAACTTTGCTTCAATGTGAACCTCTAAGAATGTTCAAAGAAAATTTTTTTAAAAATTCTAACTCTGTAAGGTTATTTGTGAATCTTTTTAAATGTATACTTTGAATGAATTACAGTCCCACATAATTAAATTGTAGCAAATCAGATGACTGTATTTGTCCTCTGAAATGTGCTGTACCACAGCTGATGACATGCAAGAATAGTGAAGACATTATGTCTCTGCTCACATGACAACTTTGGGAGCCTGTGAACATTTAGGCATCTTTTTATAGCACTACTGATTGTTCCTTTTAGACTGCCATATCCAGGGATCCACCCCATAATCAGCATCCAAACGCTGACACCATTGCATACACTAGCAAGATTTTATTGAAAGGACGCAGATGTAGCTGTCTCTTGTGAGACTATGCCGGGGCCCAGCAAACACAGAAGTGGATACTCACAGTCAGCTAATGGATGGATCATAGGGCTCCCAATGGAGGAGCTAGAGAAAGTAGCCAAGGAGCTAAAGGGATCTGCAACCCTATAGGTGGAACAACATTATGAGCTAGCCAGTACCCCGGAGCTCTTGACTCTAGCTGCATATATATCAAAAGATGTCCTAGTCGGCCATCACTGGAAAGAGAGGCCCATTGGACTTGCAAACTTTATATGCCCCAGTACAGGGGAACACCAGGGCCAAAAAGGGGGAGTGGGTGGGCAGGGGAGTGGGGGTGGGTGGATATGGGGGACTTTTGGTATAGCATTGGAAATGTAAATGAGTTAAATACCTAATAAAAAATGGAAAAAAATAAAAAAAAATAAAAAAAAAAGAATTTGAAAAAAAAAAAAGAAATTTCTTTGAAGATCATAATATAATTTCTTGGAATGACAGAACACATATTAGTAATAGAAATAATATGTGTATTTGAAAAGCATGTAATAAAATATTCTGTAGAAAGTAGACATTAATAGGAAGTGGAATTCAAAATGATTTAACACTTTGTAGATTTTATTTATCTTTCTAGATAGGAGATCCTACCAATATAATAATTAAGGCAGCATTATCTTCTATGATGCAATTATGCTGTGCATTCTTTTAGAGTTCTTTCTTTTAACACTTAACAAAATCAACATGATTGAATCCCATTTTTAATAACCAAACAAAAAATAACAGTAGTATCTAAGATCCCTCCAGTTTACAAATGTCAACTTGCTACACAAATAACTCAGTATCTTGCTCTTCTATTTTATAATCCAAAATCACAAATGTTGCATTTATTTTATTCATTTTCATTTATGAAGAAGCCTCAAATTTTTCTTACATGGGTAAAGAAATAATTTTTGCTTAATTAATTTATCCAATGTTCTGTATGAGTTAAGAAATATACTTTAATATTTTTATTAACTATATTGCTTATTTTCTTTATTGTCATATAGGTTGATTAGAACAAATAGATTGTTCAATCTGGATTTAGTCTATATTTGTTGTTTATTGTTTATTTATCCTTAGAAAATATGAGAGATCTGTGAGGTCCATTCTACTCTCTTCTTTCTCTGCTATGAAGTTTTGTATCAGCCTAGTATTTCATGCTACAATCACCAGAGATTGTAGCAATGCTATTTGATTGAAGGAGGCAAAATGGCAAGATTGAACCCAGAGTCTGACTCCTCTATGTTTACATACCCACTGCTAGTCTATCAATTACATTTACCATTATACATTATTGACTTATTTTATAAAATGAGCACTGAAAAGTCACATTTATATTAAAAAATCTTTATTCTTTTGCTTCACCTTTCTTCCTTTGTCCTTAAACTGAAAAATATTAAATAACATGGCCAAAATATTTGTTTTCTTAACCATGACTTTTATATTCTGTTTATCTATTCTTGAGCTTTGAAAACAATAGCACTGATATTATTAATATGATCATGTTAACTAGTAACATTTTGCACTGGCAGACATGGTCCCCAGATGGTGGCCTTCTTCTGGAAGGTTGGACAACCTTTTCAATGTAGGATCTATGTGGAACAAACGGGTCACTAGGGAAGGACTTGACAAATTACACCCAGCTGTGTTGGTGTTATGGACTCAGCTTCCTGATCCACCAAATTCTGTAACTGCCTAATATTCTTTCTGTTATCACAGATCCACACACTCTTCCATGTTTTCATAGATGAAATTCCCACTATACCATGAATGAAAATGAAGCTTTCATTCCATAACATGAATGATTATCTAATAGAATTACTGAATACTTTTGAGATATCTTTTTGTTCTTTTAAACCACATATGTCTACTCTAGGAAAGGTAATGGGTAAAACTAATGTGTTCTATGACCACTACAATCATCATGTGATTAAATGATAAAGGCATTCGTTTGCTTCCATTTCAAGTTTTCCAGTTTAAGAACATCACTAATTTTCCTCTACAATTACTGAAAAAAGTCACGTATCTAAATTTTAATATGACTGTAAAGATACATTTGTAAGACTTTGTTTCATTTCTTATACAATATATTTTTTATACTTTGTGGATAAAGTTTCATTGATTTTTTTACTAATATTTTCCTTGAAAATCATAAACACTATTATACATATGTAATGCATACATATTTGTATGTTATCCTATTCTGTATTCTCAAGTATAATACTGTAGTCATATTAGTGTAGGAGTTAAAATGTTTTAAGAGTCATTTGGAATCATATACAAAAATGGTCCTATTTCACTTTAAACATATGCAGCAGTCCAGTTTGCCTCTCTTGAATATTTATTTTATTTTGGGCAAAGAAAACAAATATATACATTGTATATATTGTATATAACAATCATTATATGTAGAGAAACACATAATACAAATTTATACCTTAAATAGTTATATTATCTATACATGTTATATTATTATACAATATGTACCATATATTGGATATATTATATTTCAATACATTTTTTAGAAAAATTTTAAGAAATTTCCAAGTAGAAATTGTTATGTAAAAGGAACTTGGTCCCTAGTTTATATCTAATTCTTAGAAGCATTATGACTGGTCACGAAGTGAATATATGCTTTGTAACCACATATAGTCTATTTCTAATATTTTAATATCCTTTCTTTTGAAAGGGAACATTCAGTTCATTATGCTTAGAGGTGACAAATAATTCTGTTGAAAATGTTGTACACAAGGCTACCATTCCTGCCACAAATTTAAATTACATTATTGACATCAGGTGCTCAATGCTTATAACTTTGATGTTAATATTGATTTTTAACTGGAATTAATTATTTGGTCATTTTTCCACTGGTAAACATTTCTCTATTGATAGTTCTTCATGAGATATGGATTAGCAATCTATTTGGCTTCAGACGGTCTGCAACTATAAGGAAACTTTAAGGAATGGAGGCCTGCTGCATTATAAAGTTCAGTCAACTTGAAGTTTCCGTCAGTATATTTTGCTGAGAGCTAGTATCAAATGCTGTTTTTTGTCTTCTCAATCACATGTATAAAATCAGAATCAAGGAGTCGCCTTCTTCACATCTGAGTGTTTGGCAAAGCTTCCAGAATGGTCATAACCACATTTGCAATGTTAATAATACAAGTGCCCCCATCATTGTAAGATAACTATGTTATATTTTGTCCATCTGGGTCAGGACCTATTTTTTGAGAACCATTTTGGAACACCAGAGTCACTGGAGGGTTAAGGAGTGTGGATGACAGCAGTTAACTAACACAAAGCACCTGTCAGATGTCCAGCTGGCGCACACATGACGGAACATAAGGCTGACTGGCTTTCTGCCCAGAGATTCTAACGTATCCTGAAGGGTGCCATATTGACAATTATGGATATGCAAAATTGTTCACGCATATAAGGTGAGGAGCTGACTTATTTTGAGCACATGTCTTTATGAGATTTATTGGGTGGCATATGGGGTCATGTTGAAGCCGAGTCCCTGGGGGCAAGATTGCTGTAGCAACCAAATGGTTCTAAATCATAGTTGCTGTTCAAATACATTGAAAATTAGCCTTCTAGGTTTTGACCATGGTTTAAGCTGTTACTCTGAAAGGTTAGGAGAAATGTAAATTATTATGGCTATAATTAATAGCAGGGAGAGAGATTATACATAATAAAACAATCATGTATGTTTGATGGTTATACACTGTAAAATAATATGAACATTGTTGAGATTATCTTCTACAAGGATATTCCTAACAAAGTACTTAATTCTTTTCTGGATTTTATTTTGAAGATAAAATATGGTATGTTCATTTTTAATCTTTTATTCAGAATCAGGTTTTTATTATGTGTACCCATGATAAAGACACTTGTCTTATTAATTTAAATACCACATAATTGGTTTAATTATTTTACCTTATTATATTTTCTGAAATACCTTCTACCCCCACAGTATTCTTTGCATTAGAAACTTTTCTTACTTGAATTACTTTCTCATATTAGATTTTTGAGGTATGTATATTATTTCTAAAATAAGTAGCAGAAATTATTTCTAGGTACACTTTCTATGTAACTAAAGAAGTGTGCTTAGTCTAGATCTAGACAAACACATGCAATCAGTCATTGTCCAGATAAACTATTTGTTGATGTATGGTTGAAATTATGCGCAACATTTTCTTGTTTGAATCTGTAAAAAATTTTAAAAATCCAACAAATGACAACAACAGAGCATTAGTATTATATTCAGGGATTTCCATGTTGTAGACACTTTCAAATAGTTTGTGATGATGTAAGAGATTCATTTGTCCAGTAGATACATGTATAGAAACTTTATCTTTCTATTCCTTATTTGTCTCTGGAGATACATTTATCTAAACTCATTTTATTCTAGGTTGGACACATTTCTTACATTAGGCGACTTAATCTGGTAATCACTATTTGTAGGTTAATTTGTTAGTTATTACATATATTCAGCATGTTTTTAGCTACCTTTTCTCAATGTGTCCCTCCAGTATCATTTTCTTACACATTAACTCTCGCAAACATTTGCATACTCTATGATTATTTTGGAAATTAGTGCTGCTGAATCTTCTCTGGAGCACAGATTTTCGTACTCAATCCAGAAGTTATTAAATATCCATTCTTTTCCTTTAGTAAAATCATCTGCTAATGAGTTAACCTAAGCATGTTGACTTTGAGCTCCCAACCTCATCAGGCTCTCAAACTCAAAATAACTTCCTACTACTCCTGGAGCCTGTGTAAGTAGTGATGATACCTGGAGGGAGGCAAGAATCCCCAGCAGTGAAGTTGACTGCACGGTGTACAGTGGCCACCAGTGTCACACATAGCCGTTTGCTCACAGTCCTGTATGTAACCAAAATACCGTTTTCCCCAACAAAAGAGCATTGGTTTATTTGTTTGTTTTTATTTTGTTTGTTTACTTGCTCTGTTATACATTTTTTTAATTTTTAGGAATGGTAAGCATGTTTCTTTTGCATTTATTGACCAATTCTTTTAAAAGGTTATACCAAATTTTCTAAAAATAAATATGTAGAATTCTTTTTACTCTTTTTACTCATTCTTTATTATTACCATTGAACATGTCTGGTTTAGTTCTGCTATGCTACTGCCTTAGTTTTATCCATAACAGAATTAAATCATTGTCTAAATACCCTACTGAGGGATTCTTAACTATCAGTGAGTGGAGTATATATCAGTTTTACTCCACGATACAGCCAAATAACACCCATTACTTCTTGTAAGCACACATTTACAGAACTTGCATAGCTACAGATTTATATTGAGTGTCTGAGATTTGATCTATATTATTTCTTTTCTTTTTTGTTGGTTTTGTTTGTTTGTTTGTTTGTTTGTTTGTTTGTTTGTTTTCGAGACAGGGTTTCTCTGTATAGCCCTGGCTGTCCTGGAACTCACTTTGTAGACCAGGCTGGCCTCGAACTCAGAAATCTGCTTGCCTCTGCCTCCCAAGTTCTGGGATTAAAAGCATGTATCACCACCGCCTGGCTATTATGTTCTTCTTAAATAAACAAACATACACACACAATCACACATGTACACACACACATGCATACACATACATGCACAAAGAGTTTACTATTTCCTTTAACTCGAATATATAATATTTCTTTTAAAAATTATTATTATTTATTATTAGTATTTAATCTTTTTTACAGTCTAGTTGTTATCGCCCTCCCAGTTCGCTGTCCGACTATTCCTTATCCCATTCCTCCTACACACCCCTCATCTCCAAGAGGATGTCCCAAGCCCCAAACTCCCCACTAGATCTTCCCACTTCTTGGCTCCTCAATCACCACTGCCTGCCTGATTATTTTTGTGAATCTATACATGCATGTGTGATGACAGATATAGCATGGCCTATTTTAGAGGTCATAGGAAAATTTGCAAAAATCATTTTTTTCTAATACTTTGTAAATTCTAGCATCAGACCCTGTTCATCAGGTTTGATGGATAGCACCTCTGATTCAACCTTTAGTCAGAGTTTTTCTCCCTCTCTCTGTCCCTCCCTCACTCTCTCCCTCTCCTTCCCCTCTTCCTTCGCCTCCCCCTCGTTCCCACACCCTCCCCCATTCCTTGTTCCTCTCACTCTCCCTCCCCCACTCTGTCCAAGCATTACTTTGCTAATGTTCTTGAGCTTTGTTTTGTCTTGAGCTCATGGTGATGTTTCTCTCTTTCCCTTCAGTGCCATGATGCAGGCAAACACAAAGCACACCCAGCTTACATCATTTTTTCTTTTGTCAGTGTTTACCAACAGAGTTGAAAAGCTCTAGAAAGAACTGAGAGAGTAACATCCTTGAGAATTTCATAAACTTTAAGAAAAAACTCTTAAAGTCCCCATGATTTAGATATTTTTATGTAAAAATTGACCATTAATTAAGCTTCATTTAAGAAAAAAAATAGTTTTTTTTGTTTTTTGTCCCCCCCCCCTTTTTTAATTAGGCATTTTCCTCATTTACATTTCCAATGCTATCCCAAAAGTCCCCTATACCCTCCCAACCACTCGCCCCCACTTTTTGGCCCTGGCGTTCCCCTGTACTGGGGCATGTAAAGTTTGCAAGTCCAATGAGCCTCTCTTTCCAGTGATGGCCTACAAGGCCATCTTTTGATACATATGCAGCTAGAGTCAAGAGCTCCGGGGTACTGGTTAGTTCATATTGTTGTTCCACCTATAGGGTTGCAGTTCCCTTTAGCTCCTTGAGTACTTTCTCTAGCTCATCCATTGGGAGCCCTGTGATCCATCCAATAGCTGACTGTGAGCATCCACTTCTGTGTTTGCTAGGCCCAGGCATTGTCTCACAAGAGACAGCTATATCTGGGTCCTTTCAGCAAAATCTTGCTAGTGTATGCTATGGTGTCAGCGTTTGGAAGCTGATTATCAGATGGATCCCTGGATATGGCAGTCTCTAGATGGTCCATCCTTTCGTCACAAAACCAAACTTTGTCTCTGTAAATCCTTTCATGGGTGTTTTGTTCCCAATTCTAAGAAGGGGCACGGTGTCCACACTTTGGTCTTCGTTTTTCTTGAGTTTCAGGCATTTAGCAAATTGTATCTTCTATCTTGGGTATCCTAAGTCTTTGGGCTAATATCCACTTATCAGTGAGTACATATTGTGTGAGTTCCTTTGTGATTGTGTTACCTCACTCAACATGATGCCTTCCAGGTCCATCCATTTGCCTAGGAATTTGATAAATTCATTCTTTTTAATAACTGAGTAGTACTCCATCCTGTAAATGTACCACATTTCTGTATCCATTCCTCTATTGAGGGGCATCTGGGTTCTTTCCAGCTTCTGGCTATTATAAATAAGGCTGCTATGAACATAGTAGAGCATGTGTCCTTCTTACCGGTTGGGACATCTTCTGGATATATGCCCAGGAGAGGTATTGCTGTATCCTCCAGTAGTACTATTTCCATTTTTCCGAGGAAACGCCAGACTGATTTCCAGAGTGGTTGTAAAAGCTTGCTATCCTACTAACAATAGAGGAGTGTTCCTCTTTCTCCACATCCCTGCCAGCATCTGCTGTCACCTGAATTTTTGATCTTAGTCATTCTGACTGGTGTGAAGTGGAATCTCAGGGTTGCTTTGATTTGCTTTTCCCGGATGATTAAGGATGTTGAACATTTTTTCAGGTGCTTCTCTGCCATTTGGTATTCCTCAGGTGAGAATTCTTTGTTTAGCTCTGAGCCCCATTTTTAATGGGGTTATTTGATTTTCTGGAGTCCACCTTCTTAACTTCTTTATATATATTGAATATTAGTCCCCTATTTGATTTAGGATAGGTAAAGATCCGTTCCCAATCTGTTGGTGGCCTTTTTGTTTTAATGCAGGTGTCTTTTGCCTTGCAGAACCTTTGCAATTTTATGAGGTTCCATTTGTCAATTCTTGATCTTACAGCACAAGCCATTGCTGTTCTATTCAGGAATTTTTCCCCCGTACCCATATCTTTGAGGCTTTTCCCTACCTTCTCCTCTATAAGTTTCAGTGTCTCTGGTTTTATGTTGATTTCCTTAATCCACTTAAATTTGACCTTAGTACAAGGAGATAGGAATAGATAAATTCGAATTCTTCTCCATGATAAAGGCCAGTTGTGCCAGCACCATTTGTTGAAAATGCTGTCTTTTTTCCACTGGACAGTTTTTGCTCCCTTGTCAAAGATCAAGTGACCATAGGTGTATGGGTTCATTTCTGGGTCTTCAATTCTATTCCATTGGTCTACTTGTCTGTCTCTATACCAGTACCATGCAGTTTTTATCACAATTGCTCTGTAGTACAGCTTTAGGTCAGGCATGGTGATTCCACCACAGGTTCTTTTATCCTTGAGAAGAGTTTTTGCTATCCTAGGTTTTTTGATACTCCAGATGAATTTGCAGATTGACCTTTCTAATTCATTGAAGAATTGCGTTGGAATTTTGATTGGGATTGCATTGAATCTGTAGATTGCTTTTGGCAAGATAGCCATTTTTACTATATTGATCCTGCCAATCCATGAACATGGGAGATTTTTCCATCTTCTGAGATCTTCTTTAATTTCTTTCTTCAGAGACTTGAAGTTCTTATCATACAGATCTTTCACTTCCTTAGTTAGAGTCATGCCAAGGTATTTTATATTAGTTGTGACTATTGAGAACCCTGTTGTTTCCCTAATTTCTTTCTCAGCCTGTTTATCCTTTGTGTACAGAAAGGCCATTGACTTGTTTGAGTTAAATTTATATTCAGCTACTTCATTGAAGCTGTTTATCAAGTTTAGGAATTTTCTGGTGGAATTTTTAGGGTCATTTATATATACTATCATATCATCTGCAAAAAAGTGATATTTTGAGTTCTTCCTTTCCAATTTAAATCCCCTTGATTTTCTTTTATTGTCAAATTGCTCTGGCTAGGACTTCAAGTACAATGTTGAATAGGTAGGGAGAAAGTGGGCAGCCTTGTCTAGTCACTGATTTTAGTGGGATTGCTTCTAGCTTCTCACTAGTTACTTTGATGTTGTCTACTGGTTTGCTGTAGATTGCTTTTATCATGTTTATTTATGGGCCTTGAATTCCTGATCTTTCCAAGACTTTTATCATGAATGGGTGTTAGATTTTGTCAAATGCTTAATCATCATCTAATGAGATGATCATGTGTTTTTTTTTCCTTTGAGTTTGTTTATATACTGGATTATGTTGATGGATTTCCATATATTGAACCATCCCTGCATCCCTGGGATGAAACCTAATTGGTCAGGATAGATGATTGTTTTGATGTGTTCTTGAATTCAGTTAGCATGAACTTTATTGAGGATTTTTGCATTGATATTCATAAGGGAAATTGGTCTGAAGTTCTCTATCTTTGTTGGGTCTTTTTGTGGTTTAGGTATCAGAGTAATTGTGGCTTCATAGAATGAGTTGGGTAGAGTACCTTCTGCTTCTATTTTGTGGAATAGTTTGTGAAGAACTGTGATTAGATCTTCTTTGAAGGTATGATAGAACTCTGCACTAAACCCATCTTGCATTACATAATTTGGTGCCATTCCATTAGATGAAATGTGGGATTTTTTTCCTCATCCTATTAGCCACTTCTTATTATCACAGCTCTTCCATAAATATTTACTGATTAAATAATTAAATATTTGGCGTTCTATTCATTCATTTATTTAATCATATTTGCTTCCATTTCTTATCTCAAACTGCATAATTCTTTACTAAAATATATTCATCATGTCATTTAAATAAAACACTAGGATTAATAAATATCAGTTTGTGGCAATGTATTTTAAGATATCCTGTCTATATTTTTTGTTAAATAATAAAATTAGTCAACATATATGATTAATGACCAGACAGAAAGGTCATAAGACAAGCTCATAGTGATAATCCATTTAAATAATACAGGAACAAGAATACATTTCTGAAGAATGCAGAATAATTAAAGATAAAGTTAATAAATAGCTTTCCTTTACATTTTCTATTTTAGTCTGGTAAGGACAAAATGTTGGTGGGAGGCAAGCATGCTAAACTTTAATCTATAAAGCAGATGTTTGAAGTTTACAAATGAGAAACAATGATGGGATTCTGAATATTAAATATCAGAATTAGGACCTCTCCCCTTAGTCAGTGTGACTCCCAGAGAAGAAGAAGCAGACAATGAATACACAGCAGCTGTCGGAAAGAGCAGAAACCACACACTTGCGCGCACACACACACACACGCACATGCACACACACATGCATGCACACATGCACACACAAACACACACACACACCATTAGTTAAGCACTTCTGTATTTACCAAGCAAACAAATTATTTCACCTGAAATGGGAAGAGTGAGAAAGGATACAGAAAGTGTAGCTTCATTGAATTCAGATTTTGTCTTGCATACAACCATGCACTATATGCAGAAGAATCTGGCCCTAACAAATAGCGTATGCTTAGTTAATATTTATGATAATTGACTGCAATAAAAAAACTGAAAGCAGTTCATTATGGACTGAATAACAATGACCATTAGAGACATTTGTATTGAAACAAAAAAAATTATTTCCAAAGTTTCAAAAAGTAATCTGGAACACGTGCATAAATGAGAGAACTTTAAAGGGAAAGGACTATTTTGATATTCCTAAACTTGCTTGCACATTGTGTCAAATCATCATACAAGTTGAAAGATAGGGAAACGGTCCTCAGTGCTGTTGCCAAGCAATTTCAGACAATTTGACTGATTTTTTAGAAAGTAAGTTCTGAAAACAGAAGCGATTGAAAGCTATCTGACCTGAATTGATTCCACAAAATTTTATTTCCATCTGAAAGTGTGCCTATGATTTATTCGGTGTCACTGCTGTATCTACACTAATGCACCATTATGCACCCCGGATGCTTCCCAGGGGTAACAGTCCTTCTTCCTGAAGCCAGAACTTCAGGATTACGTCAGATATTGCCTGGCATAATCTACTTAGTTAGTCAACATAGCCTCTTAACTTTCTGATTAATCTGGAATAATTACTTAAATATTTACCCTCCTCTGTTTAAAATTGGGTGCAACAAAGAGATTATGTATTCAGAAGGTGTGCAGAGGGATAGAAGATAACAAATGATACACCCAGCACCGCCTAATGTAGCTTTACTGGAGTAGAAACTGTGGTAATAAATCACCTGCCAATGTTGATAATAAAATACTGCGTTGGCCTCCATCAGCCACAAGAGAAAGGTTAAGTGTTATTTCTCACAATAACCATGTGGTCTTCATAGATGACACCTCCAATATCAAACTCCATCACTATTTTCTGTAGAAAACATTTGATCTTTACTCCTAATGGAACATTTTTATAAAGAACTACTTCGTAAGTAGCTAATATCCTTGAAATACCTTCATACGCTTTTATGCTTATTTTAGCCTAAAGCATTTCCCTGCTTCCTGTGAAACGATTTTTATATAATGGAAAACTTTAGGAAGTTAAAATTCTTCCTTGTCATCTTTAAATGCCCCTTAAATCATTAGATTACTTAAAAACAAGGTATGCTGGGTCATGTACTAATTCTAAGATTATGCCCTGTGACATAATTTATTAATTAAATAAAAATATTTATTTGCATATATTATATTGCCTTTGATTCCTATTTCAAATAGAAGTCTCATCTCTTGATCCATGTATACAAATAAACTAGGTACATATTCTCCCAGCCGTGGCTACAGTCCAAGTCACACTATTTAGGTTCTCCCTTACTTTATCCACATCCTCCACTTACTGCATTATTCACCCTTACTTCCAAAGTTCAGAATTTAAAAGAGGCCATTTGGAACATTGCTTATAGTCATGAATTAGTGTTGCAACCAGGCTGCCCGTATGGAATCCTTTTCATTGCTTGGGAGACTGCTCAGTAGATAACACACTTGATATAAATCATGAAGACCTAAATTCACAGTTCTAGAACCCACCTAAAAGTACTTTAATATTGGTAGTACAGGCCTCTAACCCTGATCTGGGAGGGTAGAGATAGGAGACTCCCTGGGGCTTGCTGCTCAGGTTTTTGAGCCAAATCAGGGTGCCCCAGATGCAATGAGAGATGCTATCCCTGACTGTTAAGGAAGACATCCAATGTTGGCCTCTTCACACACATTCATAGAGTGGGAGAGAAGAGAAGGGAGGGAAAGCAGAGATTCTATTATCTAATATCATCACACATAAGTTTTCTCAAACTTCAAAAATTTTACTCACAATTATTCTTTCAAAAATGTTAATTATGTCCATCAGCAAACCTTTAAGGCCTGGGAGTATTGAAGAGTTAGGTACCAGCAGCAGTGTGATGTGTGACACAAAGCACAAACCCCATCAACATCAGTTGCAATTTCCGAGGTAACTTGACCTCCAGTTTTAGATGAGAAGTTCACTGTTCAGTCATCCCAGCCAATCTCATACTTGCTTTTAATTCTTCACTCACATCTTGCTGAACCCAAAACTACAGATTTCTTGCAGAACTCTAACCTGAGAATGCAGTTCACTTTTTAATACAGAAACAATGGTTACACAAGAGCAAAGGCAGCTCACTCCATTCCCACAGCTGGAACTCCACAGCTATTGTGCAGAGTAAGACTTGTCCTCAGGGCTGTTTCTGGCAACAGCCTTTGCTTTTGTTTTCTTTTCTCCTCTAGGCTAAAATGCACAGAGATAAAAGTTCACGTCAGTCAGTCCCTTATGCATCCTAAGCCCTCTCCTAGAACGGAGTGCTTTTAAGGAATACATGAATAAATGAATGGCCACTTGGGTATTTTCTCTAAAATGGATCAATCTATATAAAGATATCTCAGTATTCTACATCATATAAATCCACAGACAATGGATACTCTTGAGATCTTGGCATTTCAAATGTCTCCCATCACCATCAGGTCTTATGTGTTTTTAGGTGAATGTATATCTTTATAGTATCACTAATGGAAAGAGAATCCCTTGTAACCCAGAACACGTTTTGTGGAACCATGGTAAAAAGACGATTTCATTTTACTTTGTTGCTATCACTTTTAAAACAAATATATTAACGGATTAATGATTAACTTTTGATGTTTATATTGTGTTATGCTTCAACTCAGAAATACTTATATCCCATAAAATACCTGTATCCGACATGTTCTGATATGGAAAGTATATAATCGCGCTCAGATATTTAATTTAGCGTGGAAAGTGAAGTATATGCATTTTGGTCTAAAATTAGAAATGCTGACCATATGCATTTAGATCTAAAGCATAAGAGAATAAATTATTTTAAAGATTTTCTTAAGGTTATTAACCATGAAAGCCTAAGCAACTTTTCAAAACTTAAAATGTTCCTCATATGTAAAAGATAACATTTTGTCCTTAGAAAATTTATAAACTTATACTTATTTAAATACATCTTTCTAATTCACAATACTTATGCATATTAATTGATAGGCTGGGATACTTTGGTACATATGTGCAGTTTTCAATGATTTCATCAAGACAACAGCTACGGAGAACTGTTACTAATTAGAAATGTTTGCATTGGATGTAATTAAAATACTTTCTTTTATTTTGAAACATGCACTCAATGTTTAGCAGCAGCCAAGCCACTATGCTGCAGAAGAGAGTGGCAGGGCCAGGTACCACTGTACGAAATGTTCCCATTCCCTGGCTCCCCACTTCCTGCCTCCAGGCCCCTCTCTCAGTTCACTCTTTCTCTCTCATATATAAGGAATACTGAAAGTCAGGATAATAGTCAGAAAACAAACTTTCAAACTTTGACTTTCTAACAGTGGGGCACACTCTCATAGAAGCAGGGGAAGGAGGGATGGGATAGGAGGTTTTCATAGGGGGAAACCAGGAAAGGGTATAATGTTTGAAATGTAAATAAAGAAAATATCTAATTAAAAAAAAGAAACAATGTTTTTCTTTCAAAATAATTGTCATAAATTTTAAATTTGTCTACAATCAGGATATTGTTAACCCAGAAAAACATTAAATAAAATCATATGTTACTATAGTTTCTGATTTGTACTTGTGATTTTTTCTTACATATACCAGTTCTGTAAAAATTTATTAAGGCATCATGGTACCATCTACATTACACCAGTGCCTTTGACTTCATTATTTCTTTGACTACAAAAGATTTGGATTTCACATTACAGACTGTTTTCTTTCCTAAAATTGTGACATTAATCTTTATTCTGTCCATTTCTTTAATCTCTTGAGGCCAAATAACACATCAATTTGATGGATATTTCTCAAAATTCCTGGGGTACTGTACTATGGCTTTTTAGAGGACCATAAAACCAAGTGGTAGTTATACATAATGAGATTTCTTAAATGAGAACAGAGTGAATAGAGAAACAGGGGAAAACATTATCAGAAACTTAAGAATTTCCAAGAGAGGTCTAAAAATAAGAACTTTCAGGTTGGAAGTGATGTGAGACTGCCTGGAACATCGGTGACTACAATTTAGCCTTTATCCACATGCAATTTCATCAAGCTTTATTGAATACATGTCAAGGAAATTATTTAGGAAAGTAATTGCTAAGGTTAAAACAATTTTTAACCAGTAAAACTACAATGGGAGTATCAATTAATCAATAGTAAAGAATAGGAAAGAATATTAAAGCAAATTTCTTTTCTTATTCTGAAGAAATATTAATTTTAAAGCTGGGTCTCATTTTCAATTTGGTGACAAAGCCATAGGAGTAAAATAAAGATATATTTCACATGTTTAAGAGTTTGTTTCACAAGTATTTTATCTTTACAGTATTAATAACAAACAATAAGGTTACTATATGAGTTAACAATGGTAAATACATATTATTTAATTTATTATTGTTCATTTGAAATGTTTAAATGTTCTTGTCACAAAGAAAAAAATATTTCTAATGGTAGAACATCAGTGCCTTGGTTTGATCTGACCACACTGTTGTATATAGATACACTAAGGCACATGCCCTTTCATATGAATGTGCAGTCATGGAAAGTAAGGGTTCCCTTGAGATAAATCCAGAATTCTTGGGTTTTGCTTGTTTGAATTTGTTTTCAGGGAGTATCTATCTGGTTATAAATTCAGTTTCCTACCTCAGTTTCCTGAGTGCTGGCTCTCCCTATATACACTACTATGCTTGGCATTAAAAACTGACAGTTACATATGCGGCTGGAGCCACGGGCCCTTCTATGTGTACTCTTTGGTTGGTGGTTAGTCCCTGGGAGCTCTGAGGGATGGACAGGAGGAGAGGGGTGGGAAAAGAGGTTTTCAGAGGAGGAACGAGGAAAGGGGACAACATTTGAAACATAAATAAAGAAAATATCTAATAAAAATTTTTTCAAAACTGAGAGTTAATTACTATATATGTCAAAAATCTGCTTTCTTTTGTTTTGCTTGGGTGACACTTCATATGACAACAGAATTGTATTCCAAGTAAATAAAATGCTTCACTAGTTTATACATTCTAGGAAACCATAGAGTATAGGAAATGGGAGGCATTAGTACTTTGTTACGGTGAGGACACTCATATGAAGGAAGTATTTTCCTTTGCTTTCTTACAGTAGTATTTCATTTACAAAATCATTAACTTGGATTTTTTTTTTTTTGCAAAAAAAGATGCAATTAGGAAATTTCTTGTAAGTAAATATTAAAATATTCTATTACTTTTAGATTGTCATCATAACTAAATTATTTGGCATAATTGCCTACTGTTATTTATTCAGTGAGATTTTTATCTTATGGTCTGCAATTATGTAATAAACATGCATATGCAATCATATGCAATTAGGATTTAATAAAATATTCAAAATGTTTTGGCATGCTATTATATGGATAACCAAGTTGCACAAAGTGAAGAAGAGTAAAGTTTGAATTTAGTCAAGTGAAAGAAGAATGCTTAGTATACCTTAAAAGTCTGTAAGATTTATTTTTTTTCTGTATCTCTAGTAACAACTGTTTCATGCTTCAGAAAGAAATGTACAAAAATCCACCAAGTGATAATCTCACAGCTAACTCAGTGGTGAAACTGAGGCTTTTATTCAAAGAATGCCGAAATGACAACTGTGTTCTTGTGCTTTTAGCTGCATTGTTCATTATTGTTAAGACACATAACTACTGGATATCACAACATCATCATTGATATTTGAATTCATGAATATTAATCTATACACATTCTCTCTTCCTTCCTTCCTTCCTTCCTTCCTTCCTTCCTTCCTTCCTTCCTTCCTTCCTTCCTTCCTTCCTTCCTGCCTGCCTGCCTGCCTGCCTGCCTGCCTGCCTTCCTTCCTTCCTCCCTCCCTCCCTCCCTCCTTCCCTCCCTCCCTCTCTCTCTCTCTCTCTCTCTCTCTCTCTCTCTCTCTCTCTCTCTCTCTCTCACACACACACACACACACACACACACACACACACACACAGACACACACACGAGAAGTAAATGACAGTATTTGTTATGTACTGGAAAACATTGTCCTAAGTGGTAAAGCCAGATATGTCAGCACATACTATGCCATTTAAGAAAGTCAATCCTGGTGATGTAAAGAGTGGAGAGACTGTTACCAGATGCTGGGCTGGTGGAGCTAGGGATGGTGTAATGAGTCTACAGAGTACCAGATATACAGGAGGGACTGAGTGAGAAACTCTGATAATATGTTCTGTATTTCTAATTGCTAAAACTATACCTTGAAATGGCCTTTCTCTCTAACAAAGGCTAGCAAGGTGATGAATAAATTAAAAAGCTTGAAATAATTATAATGTAATACATATGTATTTTAAAACATTATACTGTTCCCATAAAATATGTATTTGTATTTATTAATTATAACACAAAGGTAAAACAGAAAAATAAGTTGAAGCACAGCACAGTAAGGTTTTTCTTTTGTAATTAATTAGTTAATTAATTAATTTACATCCCCAAATCTGCCCCTACCTCCCAGTTTCCTCCTCATAGAATATGCCCCACCAAAGCCCCCTCATTTCTCTGAGAGAATGGCTTCTTCTGTGGATCCCCCTACCCTGGCACATCAAGTCTCTGCAGGGTTAGGCACATCCTGTCCCACGTTGGCCAGACAAAGCAGTCCTGTTGGGGAATCAGATTCCAGACTCAGGCTACAGCTTTAGGGACAGCACCCACTTCAGTTTTTGGGGTACCCGCATGGAGACTGAGCTGCACATTTGCTACTTATGTGGTTGGGGTCTCTGTTCATGCTCTTTGTTTGGTCACTCAGTCTCTTAGAGCTCCCAAGGCTGCAGGTTAGTTGACTCAGTTGGCCTTCTTGTGAAGATTCTATCCACTTCAGGGCCTTCAATCCCTCCCCCAACTTTTCCATTGGAATCCATAACCCCCATCTAATATTTGGCTGTGGATATTTGCAGTTGTTTCAGTCAAGTGCTGGGTACAGCCTCTCAGAAGGAAGTTATGTAAGACTTCTATCTGTAAGCTAACAGTATCATTAATAGTGTCAGGGATTGGTGCTTGCCCATGGAATGGGTCTCAAGTTGGGCCAATTATTGGTTGGCTATTCCTTCAGTCTCATCTTTGTTCCTGAATTCCTTTTAGACAGGACAGATTTTTGGTAGAATGTTTTATGGGTGAGTTGATATCCTTATCCCTCCACTGAAGGTCATGCCTGGCTAGAGGAGGTGGCCTCTTCTGGTTCCATGTCCCTACTGTTAGGACTTTTGTTAAGGTCACCTGCATTGAATCCTGGGCTCCTCTCACATCCCAAGAATCAGGGACTTTCTGAAGATTCCCCCACCCTCGCCCTACTTGGGGCAGCTACAGATTCTGACTCATTCTCATATCCCTCTGCCCCTTTTTCCTGTATGTCCCCATACCTGATCCTGACACCCCAATTCTCCTCCCCATCTTCTCTCCTACCCAGTTTCCTCTCACCCTCATCTGACTATTTTATTTCCTCCTCTAAGTTAGATTCAAGCATCCTCATTTGGGCCTTTCTTCTTTAATTTCTTTAGGTCTGTAGGGTGTATCATGAGCATGCTGTACATTATGGATAATATCTACTTATCAGTAAGCCCATATCATGCATGTCCTTTTGAGTCTGGGTAACCTCACTCAGGATGATATTTTCTAGTTCTATCCATTTGACTGCAAAACTCATTGTGTCCTTGTTTTAAAGAACTAAATAGTATTCTATTGTGTAAATGAATCATGTTTTTGTATCCATGTTTTTGCGTCAGGGGCATCTGGTTTGTTTCCACATTTTGGCTATTAAGAAAAAAAAAGTGCTATGAACATAGTGATGCATGTGTCCTTTTGGTATGGTGCAGCATCTTTTGTTATATGCCTAACAGCAGTATAGCCTGGTCTTCAGGTAACTATTTCCAATTTTCTAAGAAACTGCAACTTTGATTTAGAGAGTGGTTGTACAAGTTTGCAATCTTACAAGAGTAGAGTGTTCCCCTTTGTTCACATCCACACCATTGATCTTACCCATTCTGATTGGTTTAAGGTGGAATCTCAGAATCCTTTGGCATTTCCCTGATGACTAACGTTGTTGAACAAGTCTTAAACTGATTTTCAGCCACTTGAGATTCCCCTGTTGATAATTCTGTTTATCTCTGTACCTAACATACTGTTAGATGTAGGATTAGTAAATATTGTTTCCCAATCTGTAGGTTGCTATTTTTCCTACCAACAATGTCCTTTGCCTTACAGAAGCTTTTCAGTTTCTTTAGGTCCCATTTATTAGAGCCTAAGCCATTGATGTCCTGCTCAGGAAATTATTTCATATACCAATGTGCTCAAGGCTATTCTTCACTTTCTCCTGTCTTAGATTTAATGTATCTGGTTTTATATTGAGGTCATTGATCCATTTGGACTTGAGTTTTGTGCAGGGTGAAAAATATGGATCTGTTTGCATTCATGTACATTCAGACATCCAGTTAGACACTACCATTTGTTGAGGATGCTTTCTTTTTTTCTATTATATGATTTGGCTTCTTTATCAAAAATCAAATATCTCTAGGTGTGTGGATTTATTTCTGGGTCTTCACCTCCATTCTATTGATCAACCTGTCTATATCTACACCAAGAGTATGTAGTTTTTAGCATTATTGTTCTGTAGTATAGAATAGATGAGGGACAGTGACTCCTCTAGAGGTTCTTTTATTGTTCAGTATTGCTTTGGCTGTCCTGGGGTTTCTGTTTTTCCATATGAAGTTGAGAACTGCTCTTTCAAGTTTTTTAAATAATTGTTTTGTGATTTGGATAGGGATTGCATTCTATCTGTAGATCGCTTTTGGTAAGATGGTAATTTTCACTATGTTAATCCTACTGATCCATGAGCATAGGGGGATCTTTCCATCTTCTGATATCTTCTTCAATTTCTTTCTTCAGGGACTTGAAGTTCTTGTCAAACAATTCTTTCACTTGTTTGGTTAAAGTTATACTAAAATATTTTATACTATTTGTAGATATTGTGAAGGGTGTTGTTTCCCTGATTTTCTTTCTCAGCGGTCTTTTTTTTTTTTTTTTTTATTATGTATTGTACTGGCTAGTTTTGTGTCAACTTGACACAGCTGGAGTTATCACAGAGAAAGGAGCTTCAGTTGAGGAAATGCCTCCATAAGATCCATCTGTAAGGCATTTTCTCAATTAGTGATCAAGGGGGAAAGGCCCCTTGTGGGTGGAACCATCTCTGGGCTGGTAGTCTTGGTTCGATAAGAGAACAGGCTAAGCAAGCCAGGAGAAGCAAGCCAGTAAGGAACATCCCTCCATGGCTTCTGCATCAGCCCCTGCTTTCTGACCTGCTTGAATTCCAGTCCTGACTTCCTTTGGTGATGAACAGCAACATGGAAGTGTAAGCCAAATAAACCCTTTCCTCCCCAACTTGCTTCTTGGTCATGATGTTTGTGCAGGAATAGAAACCCTGACTAAGACAAATTGGTACCAGCAGAGTGGGGTATTCCTGTGACAACCTGACCATGTTTTGGGGAGGACTGTGGAAGGACTTTGGAACTTTGGGTTTGAAGATCCATTCGTTGTTAAGAGCTCTGTCAGATGTTGTGTAGGAGCTTGGAAGATAATGGTGAGAACAGTGCAGAAGATGGAGGTCTGGTTTGTGAAATTTCAGAGGGAAAATTAAAGACTCTTTTCAGGGCCATTGCTGTTTTGATTGTGAAGATTCTGTGGTTCTGGTTAGCTGGGGCTGAAGAATCAGCTGTGATTAACAAGATACCAGAACTACTAAAGTGAAACCTTTGCAATACTGGGACTATTGATGCTGGTTAGCTGGAGCTAAGAAATTAGCAGTGATTAAGAAGAGACCAGCATCACTGAGGTGACATCTTCTGGGAAGTGTTTTCTGAAAGCACAAAGAGGCTGTGTTCCAGAGATAGCCAAGGTTGTACTCCTGCTGCAGCAGGACTTGGTAATACCACTTGGTCACCCAGGTGGTATTGGTTTTGAAGGCATGAAGGGGTCACGAAGAGCAGCTGAGGCTCAACACTGTGAGAGGCCATAGAAGGCCATTGGTGAAGGTGCAGCCGCAGTTGCAATTGAAGGCCCAGGACTGAAGCGGTCATGCAGTGTTTTGGAGATGCCAGTACCATGAGATGACCACCAAGAGCAGCAGCAGCAGTGGAGTACAGGCATCTGGAGCCTAGAGGACGACGCATGTGCTACAAAGGGCATGGCTGTAGAAGTGACCCAAGCCCTTAGAGGAGCCCAGAAGATCGTGAGTTGGATCCCAGACATTGGACAGTTGGAGATTGATTTTTGCTTTTGATTGTGACTGTGCCCTGATATTTTTCCTCTTGAAGGAAGAGACTATTTTAGTGGAGCCACACAGTTAAGAGACTTTTAATTATAAAAAGACTTTGGATTTTAAAAGAGATGGATATTTTAAAGAGATTGAAATTTTAAGAATATGTAAAGACTGTGGGATGCTTAAAGTTATTTAGACCTTGGGGATGAATAAGAATGTAAGGGTTGAGGCTTACTAGTGATGTGTTTGTGTGTCAAGTTGACAAGGGGTCAATTGTACTGGTTAGTTTTGTGTCAACTTGACACAGCTGGAGTTATCACAGAGAAAGGAGCTTCAGTTGAGGAAATGCCTCCATAAGATCCATCTGTAAGGCATTTTCTCAATTAGTGATCAAGGGGGAAAGGCCCCTTGTGGGTGGAACCATCTCTGGGCTGGTAGTCTTGGTTCGATAAGAGAGCAGGCTGAGCAAGCCAGGAGAAGTAAGCCAGTTAGGAACATCCCTCCATGGCTTCTGCATCAGCCCCTGCTTTCTGACCTGCTTGAGTTCCAGTCCTGACTTCCTTTGGTGATGAACAGCAACATGGAAGTGTAAGCCAAATAAACCCTTTCCTCCCCAACTTGCTTCTTGGTCATGATGTTTGTGCAGGAATAGAAACCCTGACTAAGACACGTATTTTCCTCAATTACATTTCCAATGCTATCCCAAAAGTCCCCCACACCCTCCCCCCCCCAACTCCCCTACCCACCCATTCCCATTTTTTGGCTTTGGCGTTCCCCTGTACTGGGGCATATAAAGTTTGCCTGTCTAATGGGCCTCTCTTTCCAGTGATGGAAAGAGACTAGGCCATCTTTTGATACATATGCAGCTAGAGTCAAGAGCTCCGGGGTACTGGTTAGTTCATAATGTTGCACCTAGAGGGTTGCAGATCTCTTTAGCTCCTTGGATACTTTCTCTAGCTCCTCCATTGGGGGCCCTGTGATCCATCCAATAGTTGACTGTGAGCATCCACCTCTGTGTTTGCTAGGCCCCGGCCTAGTCTCACAAGAGACTGCTATAACATGCTCCTTGCAACAAACGCTTGCTAGTGTATGCAATGGTGTCACATTTGGACGCTAATTATGGGATGGATCCCTGGATATGGCAGTCTCTAGATGGTCCATCCTTTTGTCTCAGCTCTAAACTTTGTCTCTGTAACTCCTTCCATGGGTGATTGTTTCCAATTCTAAGAAGGGGCAAACTGTCCACACTTTGGTCTTCGTATCATTTTATAAGGACTGATTTCTTTGAGTTAATTTTATATCCTATTACTTTGCTTAAGTTGTTTATCAGCTGTAGAATTCTCTGGTTGAAATTTTGGGGTTGCTTATGAATACTATCAGGTCATTTGCAAATAGTGACTTCTGAACTTTTTCTTTTCAAAACTTTATTACCTTGATCACCTTTCATTGTTCTATTGCTCTAACTAGAACTTGGAGTACTATATTGAATAGATGGGGAGAGAGTAGTCAGCCTTATCTTGTCTTTGACTTTAGCGGGGTTGCTTTAAGTTTTTATTTAATTTGAAGTTGTCTATAGGAGTGCTATATATTGCTTTTATTATGTTTAGGTATGTGTCTATGCATAATTGCTATTTGTTAATTATAACAGAAATTTAAGAATAACAGAAAAATAAATCGAAGCAAAGCACAATACCATCAAGAAATCAATATTCTTAAGAGTCAAAATAATTTCAGTCCTCTCTGTACTCCGGTGTCTTAGTTACTATGCAGTTTACATTTCAAGTAAATCTGTGGCATTCCTGATGTCTTCATTGCAATGGAACACAAATGGAAATTTTAGTGAAAATGTTTTTTGTCTTTGCAAAATGTGTTTTTGGTAATCTCAGGCCAGATTGCTTATTTTGATTCCTGAAAATAATTTATGGTCTCCAAAAGAACACTTCTAAACATAATTCACATAAGTGAGTGTCCCAAGTTAAACTTACTATTGATTTTCTTTGCTATTATTTCTAAATGTCACGTATTTCTTTATTAAAACATTTCTATTCCCCTTAAAACATCTGGGGAATAAAGCACAGCATTGAAATATAATTTCATTTGTTTCTATGTTTCTGGTTATGACTTAATTTTACTTAACCTGAATATATGAATAGTATATATTATATGTAAAGTACTTTCATTATCAAATTTTGTAAAATTCAAAATACACATTAAAAGTTTAAAGTCACTGAAAATAGAAAAATTATTTTGACCATTTTATGCATTTAATTTCTTTAGAAGCATAAAACTGTACTATTCCTGTAACACTTTTCTATTTTTGTATATATGTGTTTATATATATATATAATATTTATATATTATATATATGTGTACGTGTATAATAGACTGGATCTCAAGATGTTTTATGTGTTTCCGTAAGCATGTATTCTTGACCTCAAAGTCCTAAGAAAGGTTCAGTGCTTCTTGAATTTGTCCCTGTAGACCCACAGAATAGAATTCCACAATACACTCTTGAGCATGACTTTGTGATTCTCCCTCTTGCTCTTTGTACAGAGATTGACTTATATTTTATCTCTGTGCCAGGGAGAAATACCTTATGCATCTGGCATTGCTTAGTGCCATCTCCCAGTGAATGAGTTCCCAAAGTTATTTCTGGAGGATGCACTGAGGAATGTGGGACTTATATGGGGCCTGTTCAATAGCACGGAGCAGGCCAGATTAATGACTTTCAAGAGAAGTGTCAGTGGCTCCAGAGAATACTGTTAGAATTCATGTTCTGATGGGGAAAGGGCTAAGAAAAAAAAAAAAAAACAAGAGAATATAAAAAGGTGGGGGAGATCAAGATAGTAGCTTACCTGAAATGGCCTTCACTCAATATTAATGGACATGACTATGAAAGAGTATGTGTTCACCCAACCTAGAAGAGGAGCTTGTGTTTTCCTGCTTGGGCCCTTTGTGGACTCTTTCTGTTTTCTATTTTTAAATAGGATTATTGTTTCTTTTCATCTGTGAAGTATTGACATCATGAAGCTCTTAAAAATTTCAAATGATTGATCTAAAATCCCCAAGGATGCACTTTCTTTGAAACAGCCATTTTTGTTTATAGGAATCCCAGAAGAATATGAAATGCATTGTGATAAAAAAAAAGCCATGTTGTTCTCTTCATAGGGAAATGATATAATCCCATTCACAGTGTTTATAACGGGATAGTAAATTTCTTAAAAAGATATTCCTAAAATCCTGACTGTGACATATGTAAATGACCTCTTGTGTAACTGCTATCCTGTCATTAAGATGTTTTCCCACTTCACTAAAACTAACAATCACAGTAGAAGAAACTGAGTGGAGGTTCAAAGACAATGAGATGTGTCAGGAGCTAAGTGTGCTTGTCACAAAAACCTAGTGATCTGTCGCCTCTGATTCTGACCAGCAGAAAGGAGCAACGACACTACACTACATTCTTCTCAAAGCAGTTTATTCAGGAACCTTTCAACATGCATGCATGAATCTCTCTCTAGGAATAGTCTCTTGTGTATCCCTTGTGTATCTCTCCGTCCCCAAGTCGCAATCCCTTATATAACCTCTCAACCACGCCCCATCAGCTCAGTTCACGTAACATCAGTCCATTGGCCAGAATCACCACTCATCATATGATCCGATCTTGCATCATGGTGCACCTGTGCAGTTCTCACAGTGGCCATGGCTTAATCAGGGTGTATGGGGAAGTCAGGTGCAAGTCATAAGACTTGGCTGCAGTCCTGGGCACCATCTTGGGACTGCTACTACACCCGCTCCCCACAGTGATCTTAGTTTGATGTTTAGAAAATACAACAAAAAGAGAAAAATGACTAATAAAAGTTTTGCTTTGTCCTATATAGATAGGCTCATGCATATGTGCACATTCACTTGCACACTACTAATTATAATTATAGTAAATTGAATTATTTACTATATTTCAAAGGTTTCCAAAATGCAGCCTTTCCCAACTAATGGTTTTAGTAATTGAAACTTTATGTATTAAATATTTCAGAAATCTTATTTCCTAATATAATTGTATTCTGTGTGTGAGCATATGTGTATGCCTTAAACATTGCTTAAGTTGGAGAGAAAATAAGAAATAATAGTGTTCATTTTTTTTAATTTTAATTAATTCTTTTTACACATCATATTCTATTCTCCCCCAACCCATCCACCCTCTGACTGTTCCACATCCCACACCTCCTCCCCACCCCCCTGTCTCCATGTGGATGTCCCCACCCTCCACCCCACCTTACCTCTAAACTCCCTGGGGCATCCAGTCTCTTGAGGGTTAGGTGCATCATCTCTGAATGAACACAGACCTGGAAGTCTTCTACTGTATGTGTGTTGGGAACTTCATATCAACTTGTGTATGCTGCCAGTTTGGTGGTCCAGTGTTAGAGAGATCTCAGGGGTCCAGATCAATTGAGACTGCTGGTCCTCCTACAGAAACACCCTTCTCCTCAGCTTCTTTCAGCCTTACCTAACTCAACAACAGGGATCAGCAATCAACCTTACATTCATTTGCATAAAATCATTTAATGATTTCCATCATTTTTTGCCTACATCTTTAATTCAGAATATGTTTGTATATTTTAAAATATCTTTATCTGCGTACATGTAGATGCCTGTGAATGCTTACTAACAACAGTTAGTTGTTATTCGTGGTGCAGTTGAGGCAGATATAAGATTTAAGAGTTTCAATGATAGTAGTTTAGTCCAGATTTTAAGATTGTAAAAATAAGGAAGTACATTTTAAAAGATTCTAAATAAGCCAAAATAATAACTAATATTTGATGTATAATTTAATTTTTCCTTTTGGATTCAACTGCATATTAGTGTAATAGCATTTTAGTGCTATAATATAATAATAAATTGAAGAACGTTTTAAATTATATAATTTTTTTCTTTTACTTCTTTGTCACTTAACAAAACTTTATATATATATATATATATATATATATATATATATATATATGCTGGTAATGCTATAGTATTACATGAACTTTTAGAGTCTGAGAATCTCACAGATGTTGGAAAGGAAAACACACTTACTTCAGAGTATTTTCTAAATTTAAGGGAAAATTATACATTAGATATCTATTTCACCAACTAAATGTCATGCTTCCTTGACATCATTAGCTAAACTTGTAAAAACATATATATACAGTGTAGCTGACTGTTGCTCAATATGAAAGAATGCATAGTATGTTTCCATGTACCTCTGCACCTCTCTCTCTCTCTCTCTCTCTCTCTCTCTCTCTCTCTCTCTCTCTCTATGAATATGTGTAATATATGCAATTATTTGTATTGAGAAACTATATTCTTCCTAAATATATGAAGGCAGACCTGGATTGTCAACGTTGTTCAGCAGTTACATGTTTGCCATACAAGTCTAACAATGTGAGTTCTAGTCCAGAAACTCATATAAAATTAGAAGAAGAAAATAATTCCCTTAAAGTTGCCATGTAACCTGTGCTGGGCCACTGAGACACAGCCTAGGCATCTTCCCCACATATCACATCTCACACACACACACACACACAAATACACACACACACACACCCCTCACATACATATCACACATGGATCTTTTCATGAAGTCTGTAACAGTTGGCCATGAAACTCATATTTTCATTTTCCATTTCATAGACACTATAGGGTAAATTAGCATATCACTTAGAGTGAGCTCCACAGAGGAGGAGAGGAAAGCTGAGGGTAGCAACAACAACAACAACAACAACAACAACAACAACAACAAAACTTTTGTTCTCATTAAGTGAAGAGCATAGACATAGAATTGGTTTCGTCTAGAATTTAAATACTATCTTACACCATCTTCCTCAGCCTCTTCTCCCTGTGGTCTATCTGCTCTAAAATGTCACCATTAGAGGTCCCAAGTAGTTAACAGAAATGATAGCAATATTTTTCTGTGTCTTATATTACACAGAGGAAAAAATAAGGATCAAATATCCATGCATGCTCAGCTGCATTATTTAAACAGGCTTGGGTCATCGACACTACAGCACCAGGCGAAACAGCAGCCAGAGAAAGTCACTGTGCTTAACTCTATCTAGGTCCAGCATTTCCCATGAGAACCAATGTTTTAATCTCATGGAAGGAGAGTAGGAAAAACTTTGTTTTGCCTCATTTCTGCTTTAACCTAAATTTTGTGATCCCTCAAGACGAAACATGCCGCCAAGGCAGAAATGATAAGCGATCATTCCAGCCATGAATATGAAAAAGAGCAGAACAATTTGTGAGAATTATTTTCCTTTTCTGTGTCAAATCTTGTAGCATATTTTCTTGGGGAAATGACAGTCCCAGTGGCATATGTGAGGCTGACATGCCTTGTGCACTGCTGTACAGGGAAGCATGGCAGGAAGCTCTGATCAGAATGTTCTTGGAGCTGTGCTCAACGTGTGTTTGCTGACAGGAATTCAGAGACATTTGCTTGCCAGATGGGAAGACAAATGTCTTCAGAATGGAGGGTGTCTTTATAGTCATGCTTAAGCAATGAAAGTCAGTGGCTTGTTTAAAGAAATTAAAAAGGAAGAGCCCCTACTCACAAGAAACCAAATGGGTATTTAAAACTGGAGCCCGCAATGCTGAATCTGTGGGGAGGGAATTAAAGGCTTGGCAAGCAAAGGGCTCCCTTTTTGGACATTTCCTATTTAATATTTTAATGTAAAACCAGTCTTAAGCCAGTATCTGCAAATTCAGGGGAGTTTGTACCTATCCACATAATGATCTCTCCTCACTCATATGGGATGGGAAATGATGAATGGAATGCGACTTATTACATGGATATTCCGCTCTTTCTTACCCTCCTTATACTTGCAATTGGTGCCTCTGAGAATCATTCGGGCTATTCTTCAACAATTCACTCCTATACATAATAGACTATTTTACTCTCATGGCTAGCACAATAAAATTCAACATGATGTATAGTCAATAAGATGTATTTAGGATTGAATAAGGCTATTTAATGGATAATGCTGACCATTACTTCACTGCATTTAAAAGGCCCAAAGCACAGAAATCCTTGCAAAATTAATGTCTCAATTTTATATTTTATTTTACTCTTATTTTTATGAAGTCAATAATCCCTAACTTATTACTGACAAGACCTTTTAGAAAGATGTCTCATTTTGTGCTGTTAGACATTAATTGTACTTAGGTGTCCGTTCTGACAATGGCTATGCTACCTGATATTACTATTTAATGTTGATAATGTAACTTCAGTTTAATATTAAATTTTGTCATTTTTAAGTATTGATGTAAATTTTAAAAGTAGATGAATATCTATCTTCTTTTCTAATATATAAAACTTTCTCATGCTATTTCTTTATGTCTTATTCTTTCTAAAGAGGATGTTTCTGTGGTCCACAAGAAAGAAAAGACACAGATTATGAAAAGAGATCTACCAATATACAGAAATACATTCAGAGCTATAATCTCTACATATGTACTTATTCTCCAAAATTAACACTGTTTATGTTTTGTTTATGGACTACTGATCTATAAGAGCCTAGCTTGGTTTCTTTAATGATGCACAATATTAGATATTTAAGAATCAAAAGTTAAATTCTTCATATTTAAAGAAAACTTATTGCAAATAGAGGTGGCATGTAACAGCCCTTTAAATGTGGATATGTCATTAAAAAAACCCTTTTTTTAATAGCTGTAAAACCAAACCAAGAATTTAAAAGCTTGATGATACACACAATAATGTAGAGGTATGTCAACTGACAAAACACACATGGCATAAATATGCATGAAAAATAACTATGAATAAGTAGGTGTCAAAATCCAAAAATTCACATTCGAAGATACACTAATTCTCTCATGCTCTTAACAAAAATTCAATGTAAGCCCAATTCTTGTCTATCTTGTTGAACTGGCAAACTGACCATACAATTTTAATGGTGTTATTATTTTTCTCAGACCCAAAGCACAAATGAGAAACATGATGAACCAGACAATCCAGAAGATAGTTAAGGGTCATTTTTATAAACTACTAAAGGCATTGCCTTAAAGTAGGCATAATAACAGACCATTGTTATATTATTGGAAAACATTGAATTGCTCAAATTCAAGTCATTGGAAAACAGTTTGCTTGCTTCACAGAGGTTAAACTATACTTTGCCACATAAGTGATTATATTATAACCCCAAGTAAGTTAGGTTCTTTAATATAGAACCTTTCATAAACACCAATAATAACATTACTTAATTTACATATAGTATGCAAATCTCATACTGAACAAAATTATATCTTTTTGAACAGAAAGAAATCTATTTGTTTGCTGTTTGGTTTATTAATATATGAGAACAAAAATATTTAGTAAGTTAACTTTGTGTATATAAAATACTTTATAATTTTTATTTAGTTTTGAATTCCTATATAACTGCACTATATAAATGTGGCTTCTATTTAGTTTGCAAGAAATTACAATATAGAGATTAGTATTAATGCAAAATTAAAATATTCTTCTTGTCATGAATAATTGCATATTCCATGCCACAGATATTTTACATTGTATTTATTCTACTACCTTGTGTTGAAGACAGAAATATGCTGAAGCCTTAGTCTCCTTTGACCTCACCATCTGCCACCATTTCAAATGCTGGAAGAACATGTGTGTATCTCCATGTCCAGCTAATATTCTTGATGAATGTAAGTTTAAAAATTCATCCTAGGGTAGTTTTTGGTTCTAGTTATCTAAAAGAAAATGTATTGTGTACTCTCCATTTATCACTCCTTTAACTTCTTTCTCAGGTATATCTTTTTTGTATTAAACATGTTTGCTATTTTTTGATATAAGCTATTGTCACTAATAAAAAGGAGCTATTATGTTCAAATGTTCTGTATAAAAAAACATTACCGCCTTCCGCTCGACTCGAGCCCCGGGCTACCTTGCCAGCAGAGTCTTGCCCAACACCCGCAAGGGCCCACACGGGACTCCCCACGGGATACTAAGACCTCTGGTGAGTGGAACACAGCGCCTGCCCCAATCCAATCGCGCGGAACCTGAGACTGCTGTACATAGGGAAGCAGGCTACCCGGGCCTGATCTGGGGCACAAGTCCCTTCCGATCGACTCGAGCCCCGGGCTACCTTACCAGCTGAGTCTCCTGACACACGCAAGGGCCCACACAAGATTCCACACGAGATCCTAAGACCTCTAGTGAGTGGAACACAACTTCTGCCAGGAGTCTGGTTTGAACACCAGATATCTGGGTACCTGCCCTGCAAGAAGAGAGCTTGCCTGCAGAGAATACTCTGCCCACTGAAACTAAGGAGAGGGCTACCCTCCAGGTCTGCTTATAGAGGCTAAAAGAGTCACCTGAAGAACAAGCTCTTAACAGTGACAACTAAAACAGCTAGCTTCAGAGATTACCAGATGGCAAAAGGCAAACGTAAGAATCCTACTAACAGAAATCAAGACCACTCACCATCATCAGAACGCAGCACTCTCACCCAACCTAGTCCTGGGCACCCCAACACAACTGAAAATCTAGACCCAGATTTAAAAACATTTCTCATGATGATGATAGAGGACATCAAGAAGGACTTTCATAAGTCACTTAAAGAATTACAGAAGAGCACTGCTAAAGAGTTACAGGCCCTTAAAGAAAAGCAGGAAAACACAGCCAAACAGGTAGAAATCATTAAAGAAAAACAGGAAAACACATCCAAACAGGTGATGGAAATGAACAAAACCATACTAGAACTAAAAGGGAAAGTAGACACAATAAAGAAAACCCAAAGTGAGGCAACACTGGAGATAGAAACCCTAGGAAAGAGATCTGGAACCATAGATGCGGGCATCAGCAACAGAATACAAGAAATGGAAGAGAGAATCTCAGGTGCAGAAGATTCCATAGAGAACATCGACACAACAGTCAAAGAAAATACAAAATGCAAAAGGATCCTAACTCAAAACATCCAGGTAATCCAGGACACAATGAGAAGACCAAACCTACAGATAATAGGAATTGATGAGAATGAAGATTTTCAACTTAAAGGGCCAGCTAATATCTTCAACAAAATAATAGAAGAAAACTTCCCAAACATAAAAAAAGAGATGCCCATGATCATACAAGAAGCCTACAGAACTCCAAACAGACTGGGGCAGAAAAGAAATTCCTCCTGACACATAATAATCAGAACAACAAATGCACTAAATAAAGATAGAATATTAAAAGCAGTAAGGGAGAAAGGTCAAGTAACATATAAAGGAAGGCCTATCAGAATTACACCAGACTTTTCACCAGAGACTATGAAAGCCAGAAGAGCCTGGACAGATGTTATACAGACACTAAGAGAACACAAATGCCAGCCCAGGCTACTATACCCGGCCAAACTCTCAATTACCATAGATGGAGAAACCAAAGTATTCCACGACAAAACCAAATTCACACAATATCTTTCCACGAATCCAGCCCTTCAAAGGATAATAACAGAAAAGAAGCAATACAAGGACGGAAATCACGACCTAGAACAACCAAGAAAGTAATCATTCAACAAACCAAAAAGAAGACAGCCACAAGAACAGAAGGCCAACTCTAACAACAAAAATAACAGGAAGCAACAATTACTTTTCCTTAATATCTCTTAATATCAATGGACTCAATTCCCCAGTAAAAAGACATAGACTAACAGACTGGCTACACAAACAGGACCCAACATTCTGCTGCTTACAGGAAACCCATCTCAGGGAAAAAGACAGACACTACCTCAGAGTGAAAGGCTGGAAAACAATTTTCCAAGCAAATGGACTGAAGAAACAAGCTGGAGTAGCCATTTTAATATCTGATAAGATTGACTTCCAACCCAAAGTTATCAAAAAACACAAGGAGGGACACTTCATACTCATCAAAGGTAAAATCCTCCAAGAGGAACTCTCAATTCTGAATATCTACGCACCAAATGCAAGGGCAGCCACATTCATTAGAGACACTTTAGTAAAGCTCAAAGCATACATTGCACCTCCCACAATAATAGTGGGAGACTTCAACACACCACTTTCTTCAAAGGACAGATCGTGGAAACAGAAACTAAACAGGGACACAGTGAAACTAACAGAAGTTATGAAACAAATGGACCTGACAGATATCTACAGAACATTTTATCCTAAAACAAAAGGATATACCCTCTTCTCAGCACCTCATGAGACCTTCTCCAAAATTGACCATATAATTGGTCACAAAACAGGCCTCAATAGATACAAAAATATTGAAATTGTCCCATGTATCCTATCAGACCACCATGGCCTAAGACTGATCTTCAATAACAACATAAATAATGGAAAGCCAACATTCACGTGGAAACTGAATAACACTCTTCTCAATAATAACTTGGTCAAGGAAGGAATAAAGAAAGAAATTAAAGACTTTTTAGAGTTTAATGAAAATGAAGCCACAATGTACCCAAACCTATGGTACACAATGAAAGCATTTCTAAGAGGGAAACTCATAGCTCTGAGTGCCTCCAAGAACAAACGGGAGACAGCACATACTAGCAGCTTGACAACACATCTAAAAGCTCTAGAAAAAAATGAAGCAAATTCACCCAAGAGGAGTAGACGGCATGAAATAATCAAACTCAGGGGTGAAATCAACCAAGTGGAAACAAGAAGAACTATTCAAAGAATTAACCAAACGAGGAGTTGGTTCTTTGAGAAAATCAACAAGATAGATAAACCCTTAGCTAGACTCACTAAAGGGCACATGGACAAAATCCTAATTAACAAAATCAGAAATGAAAAGGGAGACATAACAACAGATCCTGAAGAAATCCAAAACACCATCAGATCCTTCTACAAAAGGCTATACATAACAAAACTGGAAAACCTGGAGGAAATGGACAAATTTCTGGACAGATACCAGGTACCAAAGTTGAATCAGGATCAAGTTGATCATCTAAACAGTCCCATATCACCTAAAGAAATAGAAGCAGTTATTAATAGTCCCCCAACCAAAAAAAACCCAGGACCAGATGGGTTTATTGCAGAGTTCTATCAGACCTTCAAAGAAGATCTAATTCCAGTTCTGCACAAACTATTTCACAAATTAGAAGTAGAAGGTACTCTACCCAACTCATTTTATGAAGCCACTATTACTCTGATACCTAAACCACAGAAAGACCCAACAAAGATAGAGAACTTCAGACCAATTTCTCTTATGAATATCGATGCAAAAATCCTCAATAAAATTCTCGCTAACCGAATCCAAGAACACATTAAAGCAATCATCCATCCTGACCAAGTAGGTTTTATTCCAGGGATGCAGGGATGGTTTAATATATGAAAATCCATCAATGTAATCCATTATATAAACAAATTCAAAGACAAAAACCACATGATCATCTCATTAGATGCAGAAAAAGCATTTGACAAGATCCAACACCCATTCATGATAAAAGTTTTGGAAAGATCAGGAATTCAAGGCCAATACCTAAACATGATAAAAGCAATCTACAGCAAACCAGTAGCCAACATCAAAGTAAATGGAGAGAAGCTGGAAGCAATCCCACTAAAATCAGGGACTAGACAAGGCTGCCCACTTTCTCCCTACCTTTTCAACATAGTACTTGAAGTATTAGCCAGAGCAATTCGACAACAAAAGGAGATCAAGGGGATACAAATTGGAAAAGAGGAAGTCAAAATATCACTTTTTGCAGATGATATGATAGTATATATAAGTGACCCTAAAAATTCTACCAGAGAACTCCTAAACCTGATAAACAGCTTCGGTGAAGTAGCTGGATATAAAATAAACTCAAACAAGTCAATGGCCTTTCTCTATACAAAGAATATACAGGCTGAGAAAGAAATTAGGGAAACAACACCCTTCTCAATAGTCACAAATAATCTAAAATATCTTGGCGTGACTCTAACTAAGGAAGTGAAAGATCTATATGATAAAAACTTCAAATCTCTGAAGACAGAAATTAAAGAAGATCTCAGAAGATGGAAAGATCTCCCATGCTCATGGATTGGCAGGATCAACATTGTAAAAATGGCTATCTTTCCAAAAGCAATCTACAGATTCAATGCAATCCCCATCAAAATTCCAACTCAATTCTTCAACGAATTGGAAGGAGCAATTTGCAAATTTGTCTGGAATAACAAAAAACCTAGGATAGCAAAAAGTCTTCTCAAGGATAAAAGAACTTCTGGTGGAATCACCATGCCAGACCTAAAGCTTTATTACAGAGCAATTGTGATAAAAACTGCATGGTACTGGTATAGAGACAGACAAGTAGACCAATGGAATAGAATTGAAGACCCAGAAATGAACCCACACACCTATGGTCACTCGATCTTCGACAAGGGAGCTAAAACCATCAAGTGGAAGAAAGACAGCATTTTCAACAATTGATGCTGGCACAACTGGTTGTTATCATGTAGAAGAATGCGAATCGATCCATACTTATCTCCTTGTACTAAGGTCAAATCTAAGTGGATCAAGGAACTTCACATAAAACCAGAGACACTGAAACTTATAGAGGAGAAAGTGGGGAAAAGCCTTGAAGATATGGGCACAGGGGAAAAATTCCTGAACAGAACAGCAATGGCTTGTGCTGTAAGATCGAGAATTGACAAATGGGACCTAATGAAACTCCAAAGTTTCTGCAAGGCAAAAGACACCGTCAATAAGACAAAAAGACCACCAACAGATTGGGAAAGGATCTTTACCTATCCTAAATCAGATAGGAGACTAATATCCAACATATATAAAGAACTCAAGAAGGTGGACTTCAGAAAATCAAATAACCCCATTAAAAAATGGGGCTCAGAACTGAACAAAGAATTCTCACCTGAGGAATACCGAATGGCAGAGAAGCACCTGAAAAAATGTTCAACATCCTTAATCATCAGGGAAATGCAAATCAAAACAACCCTGAGATTCCACCTCACACCAGTCAGAATGGCTAAGATCAAAAATTCAGGTGACAGCAGATGCTGGCGTGGATGTGGAGAAAGAGGAACACTCCTCCATTGTTGGTGGGAGTGCAGGCTTGTACAACCACTCTGGAAATCAGTCTGGCGGTTCCTCAGAAAATTGGACATAGTACTAACGGAGGATCCAGCAATACCTCTCCTGGGCATATATCCAGAAGATGCCCCAACTGGTAAGAAGGACACATGCTCCACTATGTTCATAGCAGCCTTATTTATAATAGCCAGAAGCTGGAAAGAACCTAGATGCCCCTCAACAGAGGAATGGATACAGAAAATGTGGTACATCTACACAATGGAGTACTACTCAGCTATTAAAAAGAATGAATTTATGAAATTCCTAGCCAAATGGATGGACCTGGAGGGCATCATCCTGAGTGAGGTAACACATTCACAAAGAAACTCACACAATATGTACTCACTGATAAGTGGATATTAGCCCCAAACCTAGGATACCCAAGATATAAGATATAATTTGCTAAACACATGAAACTCAAGAAGAATGAAGACTGAAGTGTGGACACTATGCCCCTCCTTAGATTTGGGAACAAAACACCCATGGAAGGAGTTACAGAGACAAAGTTTGGAGCTGAGATGAAAGGATGGACCATGTAGAGACTGCCATATCCAGGGATCCACCCCATAATCAGCATCCAAACGCTGACACCATTGCATACACTAGCAAGATTTTATCGAAAGGACCCAGATGTAGCTGTCTCTTGTGAGACTATGCCGGGGCCTAGCAAACACAGAAGTGGATGCTCACAGTCAGCTAATGGATGGATCATAGGGCTCCCAATGGAGGAGCTAGAGAAAGTAGCCAAGGAGCTAAAGGGATCTGCAACCCTATAGGTGGAACAACATTATGAACTAACCAGTACCCCGTAGCTCTTGACTCTAGCTGCATATATATCAAAAGATGGCCTAGTCGGCCATCACTGGAAAGAGAGGCCCATTGGACTTGCAAACTTTATATGCCCCAGTACAGGGGAACACCAGGACCAAAAAGGGGGAGTAGGTGGGCAGGGGAGTGGGGGTGGGTGGATATGGGGGACTTTTGGTATAGCATTGGAAATGTAAATGAGCTAAATACCTAATAAAAATGGAAAAAAAGAAAAAAAAAGAAAAAAAAAAGAAAAAAAAATTACCATTATTTGAAGTCATAGAGAAAACAACAACTTTTCCAAACTGAACAGTTGGATACCTACCTTCAATCGCTTCTACCCCTAAGAAATAGAAATATACTTATCAAATCTCAAAGACTTTAGACAGAAAGAATATTTTAACAGGATACATCATCTCAGAAAATACAACAAACAAACAAACAAACAAAACCACAATAGCATCTAAAGGCTAACTGGCCATGTTATGTAATAGTTAAAGACACTTTCCTCGGAGACCTTTGTCACTGGCCTAACAAAGAAGAAAATTAGAAATAAGAATCCCAACTCCAATTCAGATTGATTCATTTTATTTCTCTATTTACCTTTGACTATTGGAATGGATAGAGAGATAGAGATAAAGATAGGTAGGCAGGTAGGGAAATAGATGATTGATAGTTAGATAGATAGATAGTCACAAAAATACATGGAAAGATAGATACATAGATATATAGATAGATACATACATTCCACATGCTTGGGAACACGTACTATGGTCAGATATCTCCTATTTTTCTCACAGAAATTCAAATTTTGAAATAATTTTTCCTCAAATATTTGCCAATTTCAATTGATTTTTTATATCTAATAATTTAACATTTTAATATAATCAAAACTCTCCTACATGCTATTTTCTTTTCGTATTTCAAAAGCAATACTGATATTGCAGACTCTTGTCTTTTGCAATCTCATTCTTCTAAAAAATGGAACTAGTGTTCTTTATAGAAAACATTGCACAGGTGGCCAATTTCTCTTAAATTTGACTTTTGACATATAATACAAAATTATTTTATAAATTTGATTCAATTTACAAGTTAGACATAATTTAAATTTTTTGTGTTTGACTATGTGAAGCAAAACTAAAATGGTATCTCTGACATAGTTATTTTAATGAATACACACACACACATATAAAATTTTGGCATACTTTATTTTCAGGATGTATGTATATAGGCGTGCTATTGATGCCCTAAAATAGAAAGAAAATTAAGAATTATAAAGTACCACTGAAAACTGCAAATTTCATCTGTATGAAAGCTGGTTCAGAATAAGTTCTGCTATACAAATTGATAATATATTAGGTATTATTATCATACTAATTTACTATATTAACAATAAATTGTTTAAGTTAATACATATTTTGTGCAAGTCTAGCATTTGCTTTTATGCTGTCCGGACTTGTAACCAAAGTCTTTTCTGGAACAAGTATTCTAATTGTTAGAAGAAATGAAATCTAATTTATTCTGATGATTGTATACATTTAAATGAATAAAAGATGAAGAATGCACAATGGGCTTTGGGAATCTCCAGTTATGCCATTAGTAAAGTACAAGTTTAGGACTGGAGAGATGGCTCAGTGAATAGAAGTTTACCATAAACTCTTGAGGCAACCTTAGAATTCTAGTAAATCAGGAGTCCTGTTTAAGGATTTTCTGCCTTTGCTCTCCACACTTTGTGGTATTGGCCTTGCTGGATACGAATACAGTACTGAATTCATAAGTTCAGAATGGCTTGTAGTGGAAGTATTACTAGAGTTTCATAAACAGTTTATCATAATACTACAGTCATCTGATTATTTTGTGAACTTTGTGTGTGTGTTTCACCATGAACTACTGCCTGTAGCATGTATCCTCATGTTTTCTTGAATCATGAAGATTGAACACACTGATGAGTAGCAATGAGGTTCAATGGTTGAGCAGTTTTCAAGCAACAGGATTTTGTGACTAAAGCAATAGAGTCTTTCTCCAATTAGCAGTGTTGTTCTCAGAGAAACATCAGAATGATGTGGCAACATTTTCAACAAAAGCACGGGAATGAAAAGTGGAAGAAAAACATGAAACCATAGTGCAAAATAAAGAATCACAAGGAGATTTGCTTACAGTTTAATGCCTGAAACAAAAAAGTTCCACTTGTCCTCAGCTACAAACATACAAGCTGAGCACCTCCAGTTTCTCCTGATTTGTTACATGCTTGGGACTATAACACGCATGTTGATTTGGGAATTCGGTATAAGTTTCAACATCTATGTTAACTCATAGATTAGAATCCTTGAAAAACAACCATTGCCCTACGTTTTGAATCTATCTATCTATCTATCTATCTATCTATCTATCTATCTATCTATCTATCTATCTATCTATCTATCTATCTATCTATCTACCTACCTACCTACCTACCTACCTACCTACCTACCTACCTACCTACCTACCTACCTACCTATCTATCTATCTATCTATCTATCTATCTATCTATCTATCTATCTATCTATCTATCTATCATCTATCTATACAAAACTAAAATTATAATCATCTACCTTCTAGATTATTCCAATAGTATATTTAGCAGTTCTCTGTTTCTCTTCTTGCTTCATTCTATTTTACTCCCTATTCTAAAGCTGTAACTTAGAGATATGGGAAGATGGCAAAAGGCTATAGCTCATCCAAACAGTAAACGCCAACTCTGCATAGCTTTGTTTCTCATTAAGTAAATCTCCTCTCTTGGGAAAGAGAATGTTCAGAAGTTAGTACTGCTTATTATCATGTCTGTGTACCTTCTGTGATGATAATTTCAGAGATGCTAAAAATCTGGGGAAATATTTCTTAAAACTGACAAAATACAATATTTTGTTAGTGTTGTATTTTAAATAGAAGAATAACTAAATGTCTCACACTGGGATATACTAATGTTTAGCTCATGTGCCTTCAGGAATCAGTAAGGAAGTATTACTCTGTCACTGCAACTGTGTCTCATAATGTCTATGAATTTTCACTATGATTAACTACAAATTAACTGTTTAAAAATGAAAGTGAATTAACTTATAGAAAGTGACATGAGTGAACTTAGTGAATGGGCTGAATGAAATGCAAGGGGCAGAGAGAAAATTGTAGAAGCAATAAATTAACCAATAACATACAACACTAAGTCAATTAAAATCAGAGGGTAGCTTACTCCACTCCACATAAAAGGTAACAGGCTGCTTGACAAGCAATTTTCTCATTCAGGTGTAAATGCTAATCAGACAGGATAGAAATTGAATTTGCCCTGCCTAAACTTCTGTCTTCACATGCCCTCCTGCCACTGTCTGTCCTCTCTCTCCTTCCTTCTCACCTCATTTCCCTTCCCTTCCTTCTATCCCATTTTCTATAGATTCCTTCATCGTTTCTTTCTTCCTCCCTTTCTTTCATTTTGTGTGCTCTAATTACTTCTTTTCTTTCCCGTATGACTACTAATTTAATGTATAATGACTAAGATATATGCTGTAGATATAGAAATCTGTTTTTTCTATCATATATAATATCTATATATCTATTATGATTATATACAATATATATCTTATATTATTTGATCCTGATCAAGAATATTGTCTTGCTAGTCCCCAGCAATACTTCACTACTTTATGTTGATGTGTTTTGTAACTGAGTTTTCAACATGGATTTTAAACAGAGCAGAGAAGGCTTGGCTCATGGTACTTGTTGTTTAATGGTAATCACATGTTTTGTTTGTAATAGGTCATCTCGTTTTTCCGTCCTTCCTTCCCTCCTTCTTTCCTTCCTTCCTTCCTTCCTTCCTTCCTTCCTTCCTTCCTTCCTTCCTTCCTTCCTTCCTTCCTTCCCTCCCTCCCTCCCTCCCTTCCTTCCTTTCTTCCTTGCTTTCCTTTCTCCTTTCCCTTCCTTCTTTCTCTTCTCCCTCCCTCCCCTCCTTCCCTCATTCCCTTTTTCCTCCCTTCTTTCCCTTCTTTCTTTCTCTTTTTCCCTTCTTCCCTTCCTTCTTTCCTCCCTCCCTCCCTTTCCTTCTTTCCTTCCTTCCTTCCTTCCTTCCTTCCTTCCTTCCTTCCTTCCTTCCTTCCTTCCTTCTTTTTCTTCCTTCTTTTCCTTCCTTCCTTCCTTCCTTCCTTCCTTCCTTCCTTCCTTCCTTCCTTCCTTCCTTCCCTCCCTCCCTCCCTCCCTTTCCTCTTTCCTTCCTTCCTTCCCTCCTTCCCTCCCTCCCTCCCTCTTCTTCCTTCCCTTCCTTCCTTTCTTCCTTCCTTCCCTCCCTCCCTCCCTCCCTCCCTCCCTTCCTTCCTTCCTTCCTTCCTTCCTTCCTTCCCTCCCTCCCTCCCTCCTTTCCTTCCTTCCTTCCTTCCTTCTTTTCCTTCCTTCTTTTCCTTCCTTCCTTCCTTCCTTCCTTCCTTCCTTCCTTCCTTCCCTCCCTCCCTCCCTCCCTTTCCTCTTTCCTTCTCTTCCTTCCTTCTCTTCCTTCCTTCCTTCCTTCCTTCCTTCCTTCCTTCCTTCCTTCCTTTTTTCCTTCCTTCTCTTCCTTCCTTCTCTTCCTTCCTTCCTTCCTTCCTTCCTTCTTTCCCTCCCTCCCTTTCCTTCCTTCTCTTCCTTCCTTCTCTTCCTTCCTTTCCTTCCTTCCTTCCTTCCTTCCTTCCTTCCTTCCCTTCCCTCCCTCCCTCCCTCCCTCCCTTTCCTCCTTCCTTCTCTCCCTCCCTCCCTCCTTCCCTCCCTTTCCTCCTTCCTTCCCTCCCTCCCTCCCTCCCTTCCTTCCTTTCTTCCTTGCTTTCCTTTCTCCTTTTCTTTCTTTTTGCTAATATGGAGTCATGGATATACTGAAATTTACTGTGTATTGCAACCTGCTCTCAAATTCACTGCAGTACTCTTTCCGCAGTCTTCTAATTTCTGAGTTTACATTCATGAGTCAATACATCTTGTTAAACAAAATGTTTTTGTAACCAGAACTAGATAATATACAGAAATGGGTATTTGTGTGTTTCTATGTTGGCTGCTATTCAAACCAATATGATACATTTATGCATTAATGGACTCATACTATTTTAGTTTGAGCAGCCATGCTAAATTTTCATAACCATATATATTAATTTAAATATCTGATATTGCAATACAGTGCTAAAATGAATGGAGTAGGCAGAAGCAATAGTAACAGTTCACTGAGCCATTGTGTATAATAATGTGTTATGCATTATGGTAATATTACCATTAAGTACTTTACAAGGAACCTTTTTAATCAGTCTATGAAAACCTGCTTGAGGATATTCTAGCTTTTGCCAACTTTTAAAAACTAATTTCTTGTGTTTTCTTGTTTTAAACATATATTTAATATTAAACACACTTCCCACTTCACATTTGCCCACAGCATAGTTACTACAGTGTATTTGCATGAATCTAAAAATTAAATTTACTTGCTATATAGCTGATTTTCCAAGATTCATATTTGTGCACTACAAATTTAAAAATGATAAAAAGTAATGGTAGAGTGGAACAGAGACTGAAGGAAAGGCGATCCAGCAACTGCCCCACATGGGGACCTATCCCACCTGCAGACATCAAACCTAGACAATATTGTGGATGCCAAGAACTGCTTGATGACTGGAGCCTGATACAGCTGTCTCCTGAGAGGCTCTGCATCCAACCATTGGACTGAGCACATGGACCCCAATGGAGGAGTTAGGGGAAGGACTGAAGGAGATGAAGGGTCCTTATTTGGTATCAATGGGAGGGGAGGCCCTTGTTCCTGTGAAGGCTTGATTCCCCAGTGTAGAGAAATGCTAGGGTGATGAGGCAGGAGTGGGTGGGTGGGTAAGGGAACACCCTCATAGAAGCACGGTAAGGGGGGATGGGATAGAAGGTTTGCAGAAGGGAAACTGGCAAAGGGAATAACATTTGAAATGTAACCACGAAACCCAGACACTATTGCATATGCCAGCAAGATTTTGCTGACAGGACCCTGACATAGCTCTCTTTTGTGAGTCTATGCCAATGCCTGGCAAATACAGAAGTGGATACTCACAGTCATCTTTTGGATGGAACACAGAGCCCCTAATGAAGGAGCTAGAGAAAGTACCCAAGAAGCTAAAGGGGTCTGCAACCCTATAGGAGAAACAACAATATGAACTAACCAGAACCCCCAGAGCTTGTGTCTTTAGTTGCATTTGTAGCAGAGGATGGCCTAGTCGGCCATCAATGAGAGGAGAGGCCCTTGGTATTGCAAAGATCATATGCCCAAGTACAGGGGAATGCCAGGGCCAGGAAGCAGGAGTGGGTGGTTTGGGGAACAGGGAGTGGGGAGAGTATAGGGGGCTTTGGGGATAGCATTTGAAATGTAAATGAAGAAAATATCTAATTAAAATGCCTTAAAAATAAATGTAAATATGATATCCAATTTAAAAAAAAAGAGGGACTCATGGGGTGGAAAAGTGGCACAGCAGTGACGAGAACTTGTTGCTCTTGTGGAGGTCCTAGGTTGTATGTGCAGTCCACTGTGACTTCTCACAATTGTCTGTAACCTCAGTTTTTAAGGATTTATCACCTTTTTCTGGCCTCCTTGAGTATTGCATGTACATGGTGCACAGTTATGCATATAAAAAAAACCACATACGTAAAATGCAGTTAAATATGTCTTAAAACATCACCTTTTACTTAGGTTGTATGTACAGTATTTTTATTGTCCATCAGGATGATAGTAACTACTGGTAACTTCTCTCTTTCCCTTCAGCTCTGGCCCTCCTGTGCTGGAGAGCACTGTTCTTCTTTTAATCAGGAATATCTGCCATATTTCATTATTCCTCAACTGGTGATGCAATTCTATAAACTGCTTATTTCAACATATGATAGAAGACGTAGATCATGAATAGTGTGATTTGAATGTCATTACCATGCCTCTGGATCTGGAATCTCAGCTTACTGCTCATTCACCATTTAAATAACTCCTTCCTCATAGTCCATTTCAGTAAAGAGACTTCCTCTGCTATCTCTGCCCTGCTAGGATGGTTTGTGTTACTAAAACCTGTATGTGAATTATGTTAGCTCATTGCTTTATGACAGAAAAGAATCATATAATATTACTTTTGTTTTTATTTTACCCAAATTAATTAAAATAAAAAGCAGACCCCCTCCCATGGGCTCCATACCCTGGCCCACAACTCTGGCAGAAGACTCCACTTCAGCAGGTGGCCACATCAGTAGTAGGAATCACAGTAACACTGCAGGCCACACAGGCCTCCAAAACTCCAGCAGAGACCCCTACTGGACCTGAAGATTCACTGGTCATCACCACAGGCCATACTTCCTAAGCATGTGAGCTACAAGTGACGTGCTTGACCTCTAGATCTCATCTGGAACCAGGAGTGGGCCCTTTAGCACCAGAAGACTAAAGAGAAAGAGAAACAAAGGGAAAACCATTTTTAAAAAATCCACCCCAAAAGATAAACATAGAAATCAGTTCCTAAACCTAAAAATAACTTGATAATAACCCCAAACCCAGATGGCTAGAAGCTAACATAAGAACACACTCAACATACCCAGGGCAATATGGCTTCACCAGAGATCAGCCATTTTCATACAGCAAGCCCAAGGCATTCCATCATAGCTGAAGGACAAGAAAGTGACTTTAAGTTTAACCTTATGAAGCCCATAAAAGAAGAAATGAATAAATCCCCTAAGAAACTGAGGAAGTACACAGCCAGGGAATGATCCTTCTGGTTTCCATCTGCAGGAGCTGACCTTATGCCACAGTCCTCCATACCCCAACCCCATCCGGAGGATGTTGACACATCCTAGCTCACAGGAGTGTTGACATACCCAAGTTCACAGGCTCACAGGAGGGACAAGCTCCAGTTAGAGACAGCAACATCAGATAACACCAGAAACCAATGCTACTTGGCATCATCAGAAACCATTTCTCCCATCACAGCAAACCCTGGATACCCCAACACATCTAAAAAGCAAGATTCTGATCTAAAATCACATCTCATGATGTTTATAGAAGACTTTAAGAAAGACATAAATAACTCCTTTAAAAAAATACAGAAGAGCACAGGTAAACAGGGAGAAGCTCTTAAAGAGGAAACACATAACCCCCGTAAAAAAAAGTACAGAACAATACAACCAAACAGGTGAAGGATTATAGGAGCAAACGGGCTTAAGTACAGCATAAGAAAACTGACAGAATCAACTAACCTCGCCTCATAAGGGCTCAGAGACACTGAATCGACAATCAGGGAGCATGCACACAACTGCACAAGGCCCTCGGCATATATGTTACAGTTATTTAGCTTTGTCTTCAGTGGGACCAGGAGCTTTCTCTGACTCTTGACTGCTACTGGGATCCTTTTTTTCCCTACTTAGTTGACTATTCCAGCCTCAATACTAGGAGTGATGCATAGTCTAACTGAAACTTGATCTATCATGATTAGTTGATATCCATTGGAGACCTGCCCTTTTCTGAAGAGTAATAGAGGAGGAATGGACTTGGAGGTAGGCCAAGGGAAGGAGGTAAGGAACTGTCAGGGAAGGGAGGAAGGGAAACTGTACTCTAGATACCAGTAATAATAACAATAGCCTTATTATTATTATTATTATTATTATTATTATTAGTAGTAGTAGTAGTAGTAGTAGTAGTAGTAGTAGCAGTAGTTGTTGCTGTTTTTGTAGCTAATTAATCTCTACTTAAAGCTGGCAGTACACATTCCTTGTTACCAGCTCCAATGTTCTGGGTTCCCAGATCAGACACACACACACACACACCACAGACTTATATTTTAATATGCCTTAAACAGCTCAATGACTGGGCTGCTTCCTAACCTCCATGTGGCTGATGTGCTTTCTAATAATCCTAACTCATCACTTAGTAAAACCTGTCTTCCATCTTGCTGCTCTGTACCCAGATGTGCAGCCCTCCTGAGCCAAGAACCCCAGCTCTTACTTATTGGCTCTCTTTGCCCTGCACTTCTCAGTAGTGGCAGCTACTCCTCTTCCATCAAGGTGGTGATCTCCTTCCTCCTCCCTTTTTCCATTGCCCGAGAATCCTAAAAGTTCCACCTCTGTCTTCCTCCCCAGCCACTGTCCACTGGCAAGTTTATTTACCTATCAAAGCCAACTGGAGGCAGGGACCTTCAGCATCTTATGTGAAGATTCTCATGCAATTTTGGGGACAAAATGAACATACTACAAGCATTAGGCCAAATCCATAAGTAGTAATAGTAGGAATAATAATAATAGTAATAATAACAAATAATAGCAATAATAATAAAATGTAAAAATAGAGTAGCAACGTAGTATATTATCAGTTTGATAATCTAGAATCTTCTGAGAAAGGCAGGCATTTAAAATTCCATGTGAACATTGAAATACAGCATGTAGCAGTGTGCTTTGGAATCTCAAACTGGGAAGCAACAGGGCATGCATACAGACATACTCCTATGTGAGGAGAGAACACGAACAGCGAGTAACATTCTCAATCTCCAACTATGAGTAGTTTATGGCACTTATCCTATTTTGGGTTTTCTTAGCACGCTATCGTGAGAGGTACAGAATAACCATCTGTTACATTTATACTTATTTTTTATTTATTTTCTGGTAGCTTAATTACTCTTCTGAGGCAAGGTAAAGTCTTAATACATTAATTAAAGCCTGACTCATGTGGAGCCAGCCAGCGGGAACATTCAGCTAAGCAGTTTCCTAAACGCATGAGAACCTGAGTTCAGATCTCCAGTGACCACCTAAAAGGCTAGGTGTGGTGACAAGAATCTGCAAACTCGAGAGGGCTAGGCAAGGGGATCCCTGAGACTTGCAGGTAAAGTACCCTTGTGACCTCCAGGTGCAATAAGAGAATTCTTTCAGACAGCTAAGATGGAAAATGATTGTGAAAGATACCCAATGCAGACCTTTAGCCTCTGTAGTTGGTGTGTGCCAGCATGCATGTGTTCACACACAGGAATAGGTACACATGGTGTCTCACAAACAAATCAATTCTAGTTACAGGGTACCTGCTGCCCTCTTTTGGCTTCAGAGGGCCTCTGCGTGGATGTAGTGCACAAAAACATAGAAACACTCATATAAACAAAAAAATGAGTAAATGTTACATATTTTAAAATTGTTTAAGCAGAAACAGTTTAGAGTCACGAACTTCCTTTTTGTAAATAAATTAATATATTCATAGTTTTATATTTAAAAACAATAATGTTTGTGTACAGTAAAAGCTTACTCTTTAGAATCAAAATTTGTAAACTAAATGTTCATGCTACAGAATCTTTCCTCTTTTTTCAGGAAATAATATATTCAGTTAAAGAATCTAAATTTTAATGCTGCATAATTGAAAACTTTAGCTATGTTCATCTTATTGAGTCCCATAAGGAAAGCATTTGAAAAATCTTTTTTTTTTTTTTTTTTTTGGTGGAACACAATGTGGAAGACAGTAAGGAGGATCCCGAACCTGTCACTTTTTAAATGTTTATTTTTATTTATTTACATTTCAAATATTATCCTGCCTTCCCAGTTCCCATTTCACAATCCTTCTATCCCCTTCCATATCCCTGTCTATATAAGGGTGCTCCCCTACCTGCTCACCAACTCCCACCTCAGGGCCCTAGCACTCCCCTACCCTGTGCCATCCTCTGCTACATATGCAGCTGGAGCTATGGGTCTCTCCATGTGTACTCTTTGGTTGGTGGTTTAGTCCCTGGTAGCTCAGGGGGGTCTGCTTGATTGATATTGTTGTTCTTCCCATGGGGTAGCAAACCCCTTCAGCTCTTTCAGTCCTTTTTCTAACTCCTCCATTGGAGACTCCGTGCTCAGTCTAATGGTAGGCTGCAAGCATCCACAACTGTATTTGTCAGGGTCTGGCAGAGCCTCTCAGAAGAAAGGTATATCATGAAGCAGCAATCACTTTTCCTTAAATTGATCCATTCTTAAATCCTCATACAAAGCTCAAGTCCAAGTGGGTCAAGGACCTCCATATAAAACCAGATATGCTGGATTTAATAGAAGAGAAAGTGGGAAAGGACCCCAAACACTTTGGCTCAGGGGAAATTTTTCCTGACCAGAACACTAATGGCTCATGCTCTAAGATGAACAATTGACAAATGGGACCTCATAAAATTTAAAAGCTTCTCTAATAGGACAGAATGACAAACCACAGTTTGGAAAATATCTCTATTAACCCTATATCTGATAGAGCTTTAATATCTAAAATATACAAAGAACTCAAGAATTTAGACTGCAGAGAACCAAATACCACTATAGAAAACAGAGTACATAGCTAAACAGAGAATTTTCAACTGAGTAGTCTCTAATGGCTGAGAAGCACTTAAAGAAGTGTTCAACATTTTTAGTCATAAGGGAAATGCAAATCAAAACAACCATGGGATTCCACCTCACACCAGTCAGAATGGCTAAGATCAAGAACTCAGGTGACAGCAAATGCTGGCAAGGATGTGGAGAAAGAGGAATACTCCCCCATTCCTGGAGGGATTGCAAGCTGGTACAACCACTCTGGAAATCAGTGTGATGGTTCCTCAGAAAATTAGAAACAGTTCTACCTGAGAACCGAGCTAAAAGACTCCTGGGCATATATTCAAAAGATACTGCCACTTGTAATAAGGACACATGCTCCACTATGTTCATGGCAGCTTTTTTATAAAAGCCAGAAGCTGAAAGACCTCAGATGTCCATTAACAGAGGAATGGATACAGTAAAAGTGGTACAATTACACAATGGAGTACTACTCAGCTATTAAAAAAATGACTTCATGAAATTCTCAAGCAAATAGATGAAACTTGAAAATATCCTGAGTGAGGTAACCCAATCACAAAAGAACACACATGATATGCACTCACTGATAAGTGGATATTAGCCAAGAATCTTGGAATATACAAGATACCATTTGCAAAACACATGAAACTCAAGAAGAAGGAAGACCAAAGTATAAATACTTTGATCATTCTTAGAATGGGGAACAAAATACCCATGTAAGTAGTTACAGAGACAAAGTTTGGAGCAGAGACTGAAGAAAGGACCATCCAGAAACTGCCCTACCTGGAGATACAACCCATAAACATCCACCAATACCAGACACTATTGCAGATGCCAACAAGAGGTTGCTGACAGGAGCCTGATATAGCTGTCTCCCAAGAAGCTCTAGTTCCTGACTAATACCTAAGTAGATTTTTACAGCCATCCATTGGATGGAGCACAGGGTCCCCAGTGAATGAACTAGAGAAAGTACCCAAGGAGCTGAAGGGGTTTGCAGCCCCATAGGAGGAACAACAATATGAACTAACCAGTACCCCCAGAGCTCTCTGGGACTAAATCACCAACCAAAGAAAACATATGGTGGAACTTGTGGCTCTAGCTGCATATGTAGCAGAGGAAGGCCTAGTTGGTCATCAATGGGAGGAGAGGCCCTTGGTCCTGTGAAGGTTCTATGCCTCAGTATAGGGGACTACTAGGGCCAGGAAGAGGGAGTACGGGTGGGTTGGTGAGCAGGCAGATGGGGGGAAAGGATAGGGGGTTTTCAGAGGGGAAACTAGGAAAAGGGATAACATTTGAAGTGTAAATACAGAAAACATCTGATAAAAAAAAGAAACAAAGGAAAAAAAAACTCAGGTAGCAGCAGATGCTGCTGAGGATGTGGAGAAAGGGGATCTCTCCTTCATCGCTGGTGGGACTGTAAGCTTGTACAACCACTCTGGAAGTCAGTCTGGAAGTTCTTCAGAAAATTGAACATAGTATTATCTGAGAATCCAGCAATACAACTCCAGGGCATATACCCCCCAAAATGCTCTAACATAACAAGGACACATGCTCCACCATGTTTGTAGCAGCCTTATTTATAAAGACAGATGCTGAAAACAGCGCAGTTGTCCCTCACCAGAGGAATAGATGCAGAAAATATGATACATTTACACAATGGCATCTTACTATTAAAAACAGTGACTTCATGAAATTCACAGGCAAATGGATGGAACTTGAAAATATCATCTTGAGTGTGGTAACCCAGTAACAAAAGAACATACATGGTATATACTCTCTGATAAATGGATATTATCCAACAAAAGCTTCAGAATACCTACAAAACAGCTCACAGACCATATGAAACTCAAGAAGGAAGATCACACCAAAGTGTGGATGCTACATTCCAACCCTGTCACTTTAATAATGACAAATCACTGTGACAAATTTTAAAGGATTACAGGTTTCAGGTTTTACTAATAAGTGGCACTAACTTAAAATGTGATATACATATTTAACAAAAAGCAGATATATATTTCTGATGCATATTGGCTTATTACAATTAGTATTTTTAAATTATAACCTTATATCTATGAGTGCATGTAAAAGAGAGAGAGAGGGCTGGACATGATATTTCTTACAAGAAGAACAATACATATACTCACATGTAAGTTATTTGAAAAATTTCAACCATGGAAGTAAAACAGAAATACAAAATATCTTTATGCCACACTTTATATTTGAATTATTCCACACTTAAAATATATAGAACTCTTTGTAATAACAGCTAAATGTACAATAATATGTCTAAAATAAACACAGAAAGACCTTTCTTACAGTTTAATTTTCACAAGAGAGAATGATTATGTGTGTGAAAATTTTCCTTATGACCTTCTACTAACCCCATGTTTGAACACAAAATACCTATATTCCAGGATAAGTCTTGGTCACCAATTAGATCAAATAGAGTTTTTTCTTTTTCTGGTCATTGAGATGAATCACCAGGCAAGAGCACTTGCCTCCAAACCTGAACATTAATGTCTTCTTTCATCAAATCATCAGGATATAAAATCAAGATTTAAAGTCGTCAGACTCAGAGTTGTATGAAAAAGAATGAAAGAAAGTACTTAAAAGGGAATGGGAAGGACATGATACTGGGAAATGTGTTCTGTGTAGATAGAATTCTGACAGGGGAAAGGTAGTAGACAGATAGGAGCTGCAGGCTTTCCATGTTCAGGAAGTTTTCAAAGGAAAAAAAATAAAGGAATTATGTGCCAAAAATGGAGGCTAGCCAGATCTAAAGGACATAGTGCAGGAAAAGAAAACAAAAGAACAAAACAAAAAGAAAGAATGTGTTTAATATGTTTACACATGCTACAATCTCCGTCAGAAAAATTTTAAAACAATTAACATAGTTCTGAAAGTCACATACAGATAGGTAAATTAATAAATTCCTCCTCACTATGGTGCTATTTCTTACAATATTTCAGCATGTTATTAGTGCTGTTTGTGTATTATGAGTTTGCCTGCTATATCTAGGCATGTATGAGAGTCACTAATCTTCTTGTTGGTATATAGATACTCACAGAAAAATAAAGAATTTGAGTCTGTACTTACTAGGTTGGCTGGGCTACACTTATGTCTAACCTTTGGTGCTTTGATGTGATCTCACACAGTTGTGGTACTCTTTGGTGCCCTGGAATTACCATGTTTTATTTCTTGTGATTCTCTATTTTTGTCAAACATCATCTGTGTTTATATCTCAGCAGACAAAGAATACAATCATTCACACATTGTGTTAGGTAATTTCACTTTAAGCCTTTGAATATGGAAGTGGAAAGGTACATAATTTTACTCTCTTTTGTATGCCTAATTTAATTTCATGGACATTCTTTGTTAGGATTTGAATTACTCTGTTTTATTCTTGGTATCAGCCTGAATACTCACTTATATTAATATTTTAAATGTTATGTAGTTTTTGAGAGTTTCACTCATGTGTATTTTGTTTACATAATTTCTATTCCTCCCACTATCCTCTCCATCTATTTCCACATGCCACTCACCTCCTTCATAGCTCATGATCTAGTCATTCATATATATATATATATATATATATGTGTGTGTGTGTATATATATATATATATATATATCACTATGCTGCTCTGGCTGTCTAGCAACTCACTATTTAGCAGATGCTGACCTTGAACTCACAGAGATCCTTCTGCCTCCAGCTCCCTAGTGCTAAGATTCAAGATGTGCATTACCACTCCTGGAACTTAGAAAAGGAATGGTGCCGGTCAGGTTGTGATTAATAGCTTTTGTTTATTATGAATACTGCTACTTTAAGCAGTAAATATAATTTTTCCCAACATTCATAAAAGGTGTAGTGACGTAGTCTTCTTGAAGTTAAGCAGGCTACATAGCCGCTTCAGCTCCTCTGGCAAATAAGGTAAACAGACTGGCAAGGGAAGGTGAGCTCTCTATCCTCCAGGTGTTTGCTTGCAAGGAGGAAATAATGATAGAAGACAACAGAGGACATAAAATATTTATGTGGTGTCACTTGTTCGGGCCAATTGGGAAATCAGTATTTTAACAATGGTATTTTACAATACCCAGGATCATAAGTCCACATTGCTGAGAACAGCAGACTCTGTTCAGGTGGGGCTGAAAACACCCAGTCTATAAACCTTCTGTAAAAAGCAATTTCTCTCTGAGGAGAGAAATCAGAGCAGGGCTACATAAACCAATAAAGAGCTTGTTCTTGCCCGAGAGTCATTAAAACACAGCTTTCCAAGTTCTTATATTTTTCTCATAATCCATTATACCCTTCCATTTACGTTCTTTAAATAAAATTATGTCGTATTCATGTGCTTCTAGAAGAAAACTAAGGTGTAAAAATAAATATCCATGAGTAATATTAAATCTTCATATAGAAACACAAAATAGCCCATAGAGCCGCCCAAAATTGTGAGCAATAAAAATGCTGCTGTAGGTATCCTCTTCCTCATTCCTCTTACACGGCATAGGCATCGTAATACAAACATAGCACTGACACAAAATAGACACATTGATCACTGAAATGGAATTAAAAACCTAGACATAAGTCCTAGACTTCCACTGTTTTATTTTGACAAATACACCAAGAATTTATATTGCAGAAAAGATAGCATCTTCAAAAGTGTTTCTGTGAAATCTGGATATTCATATGATAAGAGTGGAATGTGTGATGAGGAGATGACTCAGAGGCTCAAGGGACTTGATCCCCCAGGCTGTGGAGCCTAGTTCCAGCCCATGAACTCAAGTGAACTGACTCCTTAAAATGGTTCTCTGACCTCCACATACACTCAGTGATATTTGTACACACATACACATAAACACACAGACACAGACACTTATACACACATACATGGGCATAAACACAAATTAAAGAAATAAAAGTATGTAAAAAATGTAATAATAACAGAATGGAATTTGATTTTTCTCTCTCACTTTACATAAAAATAAATTCAAAATGGATCAACAACCTTCATGAATGTTAAACTTGAAGCTGTGAAACTCTACAGAAAAGAGTAGGCGATACACTTCAGGATAGAGGCTCTGTAAGGGCTCTCTGAATAGGACCCCGGTTGCACAGAAAATGAGGCCAATTATTAATGGGCAGGACCTCATCAACTTTAAAATGTTCTGTACTTCAAAGTTACATTTTTGTGAGTGAAGAGGCTGCAGGGAGATTGGGAGACAATCTCTGAGAGCTAGAGGATTAGTGTCTAGAATATATAAGGAACAAATGAAGCAATAAAATAAAATAAAATAAAATAAAATAAAATAAAATAAAATAAAATAAAATAAAATAAAATAAAATCCACCAGGCAAAGGAAAGAACCACTCAATTAGAAGAAAGACTCTGGAACTACAGAGGGTTCTCAAGTGATGAAGCAAAAATGACTAAGAGATTTTAATGTTCAATATGTTGATTTTGTGTGTTTCAGTGATATGCAAATTAAAATTATGCTAAGATTTCATTTTTCTTAATCAGGTAGTTGATATCAAGAAAGAAAAAAATAAGAACAAAAAATGCTGGTTAGGACTTAAGAAAACTTTAATCTGTATCCCTGGAAGGGTAAAGTGCCATATCCACTATCGAAAACAATCTAGATCTTCCACATAAAACTAGATATATATCTACTAGATGATCCAATGTTATCATTTCTGGGCATGTATCCAAATGTTTCTCTCCTTATCGATAACAGAGATACTTGATGATCCGTGTTTATTGTTATTCTATTTACCATAGCTAAAGATGAAGTCAGTCTAGAGATCCTTCAACTAAGGAATAGATAAAGAAAATGTTCTATACGAATACAGTTACATTTTATTCTGCTCTAGAGGGAAACATTAATACAAAAAATTCATGTAAATCAATGGAACTGAAGGAAAAAGGAGACATAACCAAGACTCAGAAATACAAATACCACTTGCTTGCCCTCAGATGTGGGTGCTAGCACTGAGCCATTAGATTTGTATGTGAAACATGGGACATCCAGTGAAATAGAAAAATGTCATTGTGGTGGGGCAGGGGGAGATCTTAAGGAGAGAAAACTGGTAGGACTTAAATGCCATTAAGGTGCCAAGTGGCAACAATGGAGAAGTGGGTAGTTTGAGACCTGGAGGAATGGGAATGCTTCTGTCTTTTTGTTGGTTTCTTTGCAAGAAATGCATTTGTACAAACACTTGTGCTTTACCCCTTGGTTTCTTTATCATGTAACAAAGCATCAGTTAAGAGAATATCAGTGCTGATCATATTTATATTTCAAGATACCAAAAGTCCCTCAAGGGCCTTTACCAGTTATTCTAAGATTTATAATGTGTGGTGGTTGTGTGATGATGTAGATATTTCAGGTTCGGGATAATTACGAACTGGTAAAATATATAATGAATTTATAATTGTACAGAGGCTAGGATAAATGCTGTATACATTATGTTAGGCATGGTTATCGTTTCCTTTGGAAATTAAGCATGGCAGAAGGGGATATGATTGTCAAGTTGACAAGAGGTAGATCTGGGACAGATATTCTCACCTGTCCAACTTGACTTCTGGAATCACTAAAATACAAATGGCTTAGTTTACCTGGGAGGGATTTTTTTTTCTTAATTAAACAATTTGAACTGGGAAACCACACTTTTAATCCAGAAGTTTTTGAGGGAGGAAGATACATTTTTAGTCTGACACACACCGTGTATGGCAGCCTTTATAAAGGGCATGGAAGAAGGAGGCTCTCTAGCTCTTTGCCTGCTTGCTCTCCGTTTTGCTGGCAAGTTTATTCCTTCTGTCGGGAGAACATGTTTCTTCAGGATTCTGACATCTAGTGAAGACTATATGATATTTCCAGTCTTGTGGACTGACAAACTGCTCGAGTTTTGGAACTTCCATTGGTAGACAGATATTGGACTAGCTGGACTACAGCCTGTAAGACATTTTTGATCCAAAATATTATATAAGCTATGTTCCTCTATGGACTGTAACTAATACAGAAGGGAACTAATGATTTATTACAGAATGTTAGTATTGAATTAATATATTCATAGTGGACTACTTTTGAATTTCTCTATAACCTCTTACACAATTACAAATTCTGTATGACTCAGTGTGATATCTAAAAAGCTGAGAATTCATGTGAATTGCTTCTACTTATACAACTGGTAATGACATCGAAATAACTGAGAAATGTTATATACTGGTCCATAAAATATCAAAGTATACTTTAACCAATCTGAAAAAATGATTTTATAAACCTGTGGGTCTATAGTAATATTAATACATGAATATGTAAAGAAATGTTTAAATATATAATATTACCCATATTCAGAAAGGAGATATAATTTTCTTATCTTTAATTTCTGGCTGAAATACCACGCCTGCAATAAACAAAACAGAGATTTTATAGTGAAGAAGTATGACCAGCACATTTTCAGTAGGGAGTTAGATGAAATACTTTGCCAGCTTTTTTTACATTTCTGAAGCTGTCAAAAGGTCTATCATAGTCTAGAAATTGCTAAAGTTAGTAAACACACTACTGTATCTTAAATGGGATTATGAAACAAAAATAATGGAAACAGTAAAAATTATGAAAATATACATTAAATGTAGACTTTTCTTATTAATAACTTGCTGTTACTGTCCATAACTCATAAATATTATTTATATTAATCTATTTTATCTATGTTATAGAAACATATGGTTAGGAAATATATTGAAACTTTCTACTAACTTTGTAAATATATATCATTAAAATAATGAAAACATATGTGGATAATATTAAAATCCATTCTTGTTTCAAGACAGATTAAAATAATCTAATCTTCAATAAATTAATATTTGTTTTTAGTTATAATATATACATTATCGTGGAAAATATTTTCAATAAAATTTATTAGACTGGAGGATGGTGTTCTGGTGAAGAGTGCTTCCTGGGGAAGATTCAAGTTTGGCTTCTGCCATCTGTGCCAGGAGACTCACAGCTGTATGGAACATGACCATCTCCTAGGGATCCTATTCCCTATATTTGTAATATTGGTAATAACATTATAAGTATGCTTGGTTCTGTCATCTCCGCTTAATTTGATTTTCAGTAGTTCTGTAGCAAGTTTCATAAATACAGGGGAATAAATAATAATGAGTTTTTTTTTAATTTATTGAAAGTATATTTTACCCCGAACCATCGCGAAATTATGCTGTTTAATTCTCTAACAGAATACATGGTATTTAGTTCACACATTTGTTTATTTACTTATTTGTTATGGTTTAGTTGTTTGACATTTGATGCTGTTTTCCCTGGTCATTGGCCATTTTTTTCTTTTACAATACATGGGGATTACAGATGAGAGATTTACAACAAACTTTTGACAATATGAAATATAGCTAAGTAAAAGCGATGCAGAATTCTGGGACATAATTTTATTCTATCATGAATAATTCTGATGTACTCCTATTTACTTTCAGTGAATCACTAATGAAAATTCAAAGATGGTAGGTCTTGAGAGAGAGAGAGGCAGAGAGAGACAGAGAGAGACACAGAGAGACAGAGAGACAGAGAGACAGAAACAGAGACAGAGACAGAGAGAGGGAGAGAGAGCTCAGAAGTTAATCACTGCTCTTTTAGAGGATGTATTTATTTGAGCTTATTGTAGCACCTAGGAATTTTATTCCCGTCTTCTGGCATCCATTGCATTGCACTCATATGCTATGCAGAATACACATTCAAACACACTTATGTACATACATTGATAAAAAATAATTTAAAATGCAATAGAGTCAAGCATTGACAAGGTACTAGTGTTGTCCATCACAAGCCATGAAAGGATAGTGGGTTGTTGTAGTACACCCTTTTCCTCCAGGTCTAGCAAGATCATCCCGTATCCATCCTGAAGTAGAGTGAACCTTGGTGGGTAGCTGTGACCTACAACAACAAAATCAGGAGAATCAGGTAGAGGTGGATATTGGTAATGGACTAATTAGCATTCCATTGTAAAATCACAGAGAGGTTCCAGACCTCTCACCTGGCCTTCTGCCATTGCTGCTTTCTAATGTCCTCCAAGTGACAAGAGAACTTGGAAGATTCTTGAGGACATAGAAAAAACACTGACACCATTGCATACACTAGCAAGATTTTATTGAAAGGACCCAGATGTAGCTGTCTCTTGTGAGACTATGCCGGGGCCTAGCAAACACAGAAGTGGATGCTCAGTCAGCTATTGAATGGACCACAGTGCCCCCAATGGAGAAACTAGAGAAAGCTCCCAAGGAACTAAAGGGAACTGCAACCCTATAGGTGGAACAAGAATATGAACTAACCAGTACCCCGGAGCTCTTGTCTCTAGCTGCATATGTATCAAAAGATGGCCTAGTCGGCCATCAATGGAAAGAGAGGCCCATTGGACACGCAAACTTTATATGCCCCAGTACAGGGGAACGCCAGGGCCAATAAGGGGGAGTGGGTGGGTAGGGGAGTGGGGGTGGGTGGGTATGGGGGACTTTTGGTATAGCATTGGAAATGTAAATGAGCTAAATACCTAATAAAAAATGGAAAAAAAGAATTAAATAAACTTAAATAAATCATATATTTAATATTAGGCTATTATATGATTAAGAAATAATAAATTTCTATAGTTTTCCATATGTGTGTATGTTGGTGTATTGGCCTATATGAGAGTAGACAACTGAGAAATACAAATGTGTTTGGAACATATCATGGAAAAAATTTCAAATCTTTGTATTTTATGACATTTGTAATACAGCTTTTCAGATTTGTCACTCTAAAATCCCTTTTTATCATAGATGACAAACATCTGGCTCCTGCATCACAGTGTCACATTTTTGCTGTGCCATATTTTCTTTTTTTTTTTCCATTTTTTATTAGGTATTTAGCTCATTTACATTTACAATGCTATACCAAAAGTCCCCCATACCCACCCACCCCCACTCCCCTACCCACCCACTCCCCCTTTTTGGCCCTGGCGTTCTCCTGTACTGGGGCATATACAGTTTGCGTGTCCAATGGGCCTCTCTTTCCAGTGGTGGCCGACTAGGCCATCTTTTGATAATATGCAGCTAGAGTCAAGAGCTCCGGGGTACTGGTTAGTTCATAATGTTGTTCCACCTATAGGGTTGCAGATCCCTATAGCTCCTTGGGTACTTTCTCTAGCTCCTCCATTGGGAGCCCTGTGATCCATCCATTAGCTGAATTCTGTGTTTGCTAGGCCCCGGCATAGTCTCACAAGAGACAGCTACATCTGGGTCCTTTCGATAAAATCTTGCTAGTGTATGCAATGGTGTCAGCGTTTGGATGCTGATTATGGGGTGGATCCCTGGATATGGCAGTCTCTACATGGTCCATTCTTTCATCTCAGCTCCAAACTTTGTCTCTGTAACTCCTTCCATGGGTGTTTTGTTCCCAAATCTAAGGAGGGGCATAGTGTCCACACTTCAGTCTTCATTTTTCTTGAGTTTCATGTGTTTAGGAAATTGTATCTTATATCTTGGGTATCCTAGGTTTTGGGCTAATATCCACTTATCAGTGAGTACATATTGTGTGAGTTCCTTTGTGAATGTGTTACCTTACTCAGGATGATGCCCTCCAGGTCCATCCATTTGGCTAGGAATTTCATAAATTCATTCTTTTTAATAGCTGAGTAGTACTCCATTGTGTAGATGTACCACATTTTCTGTATCCATTCCTCTGTTGAGGGGCATCTGGGTTCTTTCCAGCTTCTGGCTATTATAAATAAGACTGCTATGAATATAGTGGAGCATGTGTCCTTCTTACCAGTTGGGGCATCTTCTGGATATATGCCCAGGAGAGGTATTGCTGGATCCTCAGGTAGTACTATATCCAATTTTCTGAGGAACCGCCAGACTGATTAACAGAGTGGTTGTACAAGCCTGCAATCCAACAAAATGGAGGAGTGTTCCTCTTTCTCCACATCCTAGCCAGCATCTGCTGTCACCTGAATTTTTAATCTTAGCCATTCTCACTGGTGTGAGTTGGAATCTCAGGGTTGTTTTGATTTGCATTTCCCTGATGATTAAGGATGTTGAACATTTTTTCAGGTGCTTCTCTGCCATTCGGTATTCCTCAGGTGAGAATTCTTTATTCAGTTCTGAGCCCCATTTTTTAATGGGGTTATTTGATTTTCTGAAGTCCACCTTCTTGAGTTCTTTATATATGTTGGATATTAGTCCCCTATTTGATTTAGGATAGGTAAAGATCCTTTCCCAATCTGTTGGTGGTCTTTTTGTCTTATTGACGGTGTCTTTTGCCTTGCAGAAACTTTGGAGTTTCATTAGGTCCCATTTGTCAATTCTCGATCTTACAGCACAAGCCATTGCTGTTCTGTTCAGGAATTTTTCCCCTGTGCCCATATCTTCAAGGCTTTTACCCACTTTCTCCTCTATAAGTTTCAGTGTCTCTGGTTTTATGTGAAGTTCCTTGATCCACTTAGATTTGACCTTAGTACAAGGAGATAAGTATGGATTGATTCGCATTCTTCTACATGATAACAACCAGTTGTGCCAGCACAATTGTTGAAAATGCTGTCTTTCTTCCACTGGATGGTTTTAGCTCCCTTGTCGAAGATCAAGTGCCCATAGGTGTGTGGGTTCATTTCTGGGTCTTCAATTCTATTCCATTGGTCTACTTGTCTGTTTCTATACCAGTACCATGCAGTTTTTATCACAATTGCTCTGTAGTAAAGCTTTAGGTCAGGCATGGTGATTCTACCAGAGGTTCTTTTATCCTTGAGAAGAGTTTTTGCTATCCTAGGTTTTTTGTTATTCCAGATGAATTTGCAAATTTCTCCTTCTAATTCGTTGAAGAATTGAGTTGGAATATTGATGGGGATTGCATTGAATCTGTAGATTGCTTTTGGCAAGATAGCCATTTTTAAAATGTTGATCCTGCCAATCCATGAGCATGGGGGATCTTTCCATCTTTTGAGATCTTCTTTAATTTCTTTCTTCAGACACTTGAAGTTTTTATCATACAGATCTTTCACTTCCTTTGTTAGAGTCACACCGAGATATTTTATATTATTTGTGACTACTGAGAAGGGTGTTGTTTCCCTAATTTCTTTCTCAGCCTGTTTATTCTTTGTGTAGAGAAAGGCCATTGACTTGTTTGAGTTAATTTTATATCCAGCTACTTCACCGAAGCTGTTTATCAGGTTTAGGAGTTCTCTGGTGGAATTTTTAGGGTCACTTATATATACTATCGTATTATCTGCAAAAAGTGATATTGTGACTTCCTCTTTTCCAATTTGTATCCCCTTGATCTCCTTTTGTTGTCGAATTGCTCTGGCTAATACTTCAAGTACTATGTTGAAAAGGTAGGGAGAAAGTGGGCAGCCTTGTCTAGTCCCTGATTTTAGTGGGATTGCTTCCAGCTTCTCTCCATTTACTTTGATGTTGGCTACTGGTTTGCTGTAGATTGCTTTTACCATGTTTAGGTATGGGCCTTGAATTCCTGATCTTTCCAAGACTTTTATCATGAATGGGTGTTGGATCTTGTCAAATGCTTTTTCTGCATCTAATGAGATGATCATTTGGTTTTTGTCTTTGAATTTGTTTATATAATGGATTACATTGATGGATTTTCATATATTAAACCATCCCTGCATCCCTGGAATAAAACCTACTTGGTCAGGATGGATGATTGCTTTAATGTGTTCTTGGATTCGGTTAGCGAGAATTTTATTGAGGATTTTTGCATCGATATTCATAAGAGAAATTGGTCTGAAGTTCTCTATCTTTGTTGGATCTTTCTGTGGTTTAGGTATCAGAGTAATAGTGGCTTCATAAAATGAGTTGGGTAGAGTACCTTCTACTTCTATTTTGTGAAATTGTTTGTGCAGAACTGGAATTAGATCTTCTTTGAAGGTCTGATAGAACTCTGCACTAAACCCGTCTGGTCCTGGGCTTTTTTTGGCTGGGAGACTATTAATAACTGCTTCTATTTCTTTAGCGGATATGGGACTGTTTAGATGGTCAACTTGATCCTGATTCAACTTTGGTACCTGGTATCTGTCCAGAAATTTGTCCATTTCATCCAGGTTTTCCAGTTTTGTTGAGTATAGCCTTTTGTAGAAGGATCTGATGGTGTTTTGGATTTCTTCAGGATCTGTTGTTATGTCTCCCTTTTCATTTCTGATTTTGTTAATTAGGATTTTGTCCCTGTGCCCTCTAGTGAGTCTAGCTAAGGGTTTATCTATCTTGTTGATTTTCTCAAAGAACCAACTCCTCCTTTGGTTAATTCTTTGAATAGTTCTTCTTGTTTCCACTTGGTTGATTTCACCCCTGAGTTTGATTATTTCCTGCCATCTACTCCTCTTGGGTGAATTTGCTTCCTTTTTTTTCTAGAGCTTTTAGATGTTTTGTCAAGCTGCTAGTATGTGCTCTCTCCCGTTTCTTCTTGGAGGTACTCAGAGCTATGAGTTTCCCTCTTAGAAATGCTTTCATTGTGTCCCATAGGTTTGGGTACGTTGTGGCTTCATTTTCATTAAACTCTAAAAAGTCTTTAATTTCTTTCTTTATTCCTTCCTTGACCAAGGTATCATTGAGAAGAGTGTTGTTCAGTTTCCACGTGAATGTTGGCTTTCCATTATTTATGTTGTTATTGAAGATCAGTCTTAGGCCATGGTGGTCTGATAGGATACATGGAACAATTTCAATATTTTTGTATCTGTTGAGGCCTTCTTTGTGACCAATTATATAGTCAATTTTGGAGAAGGTCCCATGAGGTGCTGAGAAGAAGGTATATTCGTTTGTTTTAGGATAAAATGTTCTGTAGATATCTGTCAGGTCCATTTGTTTCATCACTTCTGTTAGTTTCACTGTGTCCCTGTTTAGTTTCTGTTTCCACGATCTGTCCATTGATGAAAGTGATGTGTTGAAGTCTCCCACTATTATTGTGTGAGGTGCAATGTGTGCTTTGAGCTTTACTAAAGTGTCTTTAATGAATGTGGCTGCCCTTGCATTTGGAGCATAGATATTCAGAATTGAGAGTTCCTCTTGGAGGATTTTACCTTTGATGAGTATGAAGTGTCCCTCCTTGTCTTTTTTGATAACTTTGGGTTGGAAGTCGCTATTATCCGATATTAGAATGGCTACTCCAGCTTGTTTCTTCAGACCATTTGCTTGGAAAATTGTTTTCCAGCCTTTCACTCTGAGGTAGTGTCTGTCTTTTTCCCTGAGATGGGTTTCCTGTAAGCAGCAGAATGTTGGGTCCTGTTTGTGTAGCCAGTCTGTTAGTCTATGTCTTTTTATTGGGGAATTGAGTCCATTGATATTAAGAGATATTAAGGAAAAGGAATTGTTGCTTCTTTTTATTTTTGTTGTTAGGGTTGGCATTCTGTTCTTGTGGCTGTCTTCCTTTTGGTTTGTTGAGGGATTACTTTCTTGCTTGTTCTAGGGCGTGATATCTGTCCTTGTATTGCTTCTTTTCTGTTATTATCCTTTGAAGGGCTAGATTCGTGGAAAGATATTGTGTGAATTTGGTTTTGTCATGGAATACTTTGGTTTCTCCATCTATGGTAATTGAGAGTTTGGCCGGGTATAGTAGCCTGGGCTGGCATTTGTGTTCTCTTAGTGTCTGTATAACATCTGTCCAGGCTCTTCTGGCTTTCATAGTCTCTGGTGAAAAGTCTGGTGTAATTCTGATAGGCCTTCCTTTATATGTTACTTGACCTTTCTCCCTTACTGCTTTTAATATTCTATCTTTATTTAGTGCATTTGTTGTTCTGATTATTATGTGTCGGGAGGAATTTCTTTTCTGGTCCAGTTTATTTGGAGTTCTGTAGGCTTCTTGTATGGTCATGGGCATTTTTTTTTTTTTATGTTTGGGAAGTTTTCTTCAATAATTTTGTTGAAGATGTTTGCTGGTCCTTTGAGTTGAAAATCTTCATTCTCATCCACTCCTATTATCCGTAGGTTTGGTCTTCTCATTGTGTCCTGGATTTCCTGGATGTTTTGAGTTAGGATCCTTTTGCATTTTGTATTTACTTTGACTGTTGTGTTGATGTTCTCTATGGAATCTTCTGCACCTGAGATTCTCTCTTCCATTTCTTGTATTCTGGTGCTGATGCTCGCATCTATGGTTCCAGATCTCTTTCCTAGGGTTTCTATCTCCAGCGTTGCCTCGCTTTGAGTTTTCTTTATTGTGTCTACTTCCCCTTTTAGTTCTAGTATGGTTTTGTTCATTTTCATCACCTGTTTGGATGTGTTTTCCTGTTTTTCTTTAAGGACTTCTACCTGTTTGGTTGTGTTTTCCTGCTTTTCTTTAAGGGCCTGTAACTCTTTAGCAGTGCTCTTCTGTAATTCTTTAAGTGACTTATGAAAGTCCTTCTTGATGTCCTCTATCATCATCATGAGAAATGTTTTTAAATCTGGGTCTAGATTTTCGGTTGTGTTGGGGTGCCCAGGACTAGGTGGGGTGGAAGTGCTGCGTTCTGACGATGGTGAGTGGTTTTGATTTCTGTTAGTAGGATTCTTACGTTTGCCTTTCGCCATCTGGTAATCTCTGATGCTAGCTGTTATAGTTGTCACTGTTAAGAGCTTGCTCTTCAGGTGACTCTGTTAGCCTCTATAAGCAGACCTGGGAGGGTAGCTCTCTCTTTAGTTTCAGTGGGCAGAGTATTCTCTGCAGGCAAGCTCTCTTCTTGCAGGGAAGGTACCCAGATATCTGGTGTTCAAACCAGACACCTGGCAGAAGTAGTGTTCCACTCACTAGTGGTCTTAGGATCCCGTGTGGAATCCTGTGTGGGCCCTTGTGGTTTTCAGGCGACTCCGCTGGCAAGGTACCCTGGGGCTCGAGTAGAGCGGAAGGGGCTTGTGCCCCAGGTCAGGCCCCAGGTAGTCTGCTTCCCTATTTCCCATGGTCTCAGGTTCTGTGCGATTAGATTGGGGCAGGCGCTGTGTTCCACTCACCAGAGGTCTTAGGATCTTGTGGGGAATCCTGTGTGGGTCCTTGCGGTTGTAGGGCGAGTCCGCTGGCAAGGTACCATGGGGCTCGAGTAGTTTATTTAATTCTTAAAGATACTGTCACATCATTGACATATTTATATATTCTGACCTTGGTGGTTGGCAAAACTTTATTTACCTTGAATTATATTATATAGAACGGACAAGGCTGTCTTTATAAATCCATATAGGAATAAAACTGACACAAAAGCACCTATATAACTGTCTTAGTCAATGTTCTATTGCTGTGAAGGGACACCATGACCAAGGCAACTCTTATTAAAGGAAACATTTGATTGAGATCTTGCTTGTAATTTCAGAGGGTTAGTCGATTACTGTCAAGCATTGTCATCCTGGTGGGAGGATGGCAGCAGGCTGGCAGACATTATGCTGGAGAAGTAGCTCAGAACTATATCAACAGGAAGCAGGAGGGAAAACAAGAAGGGAGCAGACAGAAGCTGGCATAGCATTTTAACATCTCAAAGCCCACTCCAAGTAGCACATCACCAACAAGTTTATACTTCCTCCAAGATCATACCTCTCATACACAAAAAGTACACCTCCTAAACAACTCATTAACTGGGAGCCAAGCATTCAAATATATGGGCATATGGGAACCATTAACATTTGAAACACCACAGGAATTACAGTTTTTATAAATTGAAACCACGAGATATAAGTAGTTAGCAGCAATGTCATAGCTCAAGAGACTGGCAAACACCTGACCACATTTCAGTATTCCTGCATCACCATCTGTGTGTGCATTAACATATACTTGTGTGTATATATCCATGGTTTTGTGTGTGTGTGTGTGTGTGTTTGTGTGTGTATTCATGTCAGTACACTCATGAATATACATTTACATGAGCTAGTAATTTGGGCTAAAACCCAGAATCTCATAAATACAGGGAGTTTTTTTTTCTATTTTAGAGATGGTTTTCATACCCATATCTGCTATATGTTCTTCATTCTGACCTAGAACAATATTTCAGATAGAAGAAAAAGTATTCAGAGATTAAAGGAGAAACTATAACAATCCACTCCCATCTAAAGCTTTCAAAGAAAATCTCATTTCATTACTCCTTATTAAAAGGTAGCTATCCTACCATGTTATTAATTAATTATTATCAAGTTATAATTGATGGTCATTTAATTTGAAAACATATATTGTCAAATATATTTAAGTATCTAGGTAAGGGCACATAAATGTGACACAATGAACTCCTGAAAATTTGAGAATGGATCTATATACTTCTGAAAATTTTCTTTTTTTTTTACCATCTGTTCAAACTATTTTTCAAACACTCCATTTGAATGATGACTAAATACATCTTTAAAGCTCATTTCCCCCAGGCAATAAAGACAAAAGACAGTTCTTAGCATGAAACTCCTTTTGTTAAAATTTTATTCATTGAAATCCAGAATGTGGCAATTAGCTCAATGTGGTAAAATCAGTCTCACTAGTTTTGAGTAGATGGCAAACATTATTGATATATTACCCGTTTTCCTTTCAGTAATAATATTTTATTTTAACTTTTACAACAATCCTGCTCAGATCTGTTATTCTCTGCACTAAGAAATAGTACTCACTGACCTTTCCATATTCTAAATTTCATTTGAGAGGATATGTTAGGAAGTTTGTTAAGCATGAATGTTTATGTCACCTCACAGAGTCACATGTAGTAGCTCTAATCTTGTGAAATATTGCATGATATGGGGCTTGAGGATATAGTGAGGTCACAGAAATTGAGTTATTTGGATGTAACATTGATAAACATTGATAAAAAGGCACATTTTATAGATCATCTTTTGTCCCAGCTCTCTAAGAGTACAAGAGGGTGGTTTCCAACAGAATAGAAAACTATCATCAAGAAATAATTTGGAATGTCCAGGGCTCACCCTGACATCCGGAGGAGACTTGCTGATTCCCAAGAGCTTCTTTCTTCCAGAAAGTGCCTGTGGGGACCCCAGTAACAATGAACATGGTGCCAGTACCGGTACCCCCCAATTGCTTGGCAGTTTGGATCACCTGGGGCAAAATCAGCATTGGTTAGTGGCATACTGCAGTTCTGTGATTTCCATTGGTACTGGGATTGCCTTGCTTTTGAGAGGAGGATTTCATGAAGATCCAGCTTAGATACATCCTTCAGCAATTCCCCTGCCAGTTGGGTCCTTCTGGATTACAACTAAAACAGAGGTGAGGTGCACTCTGTCCACTGGCTCCCATTGTCTGGCCCATGGCTCTCTCTTCACATCTTGCCAAGGAGCCTTTGGGGACCCAGGAGTGTCCAGTTTTGATCCATCCCCAACCAATCATCTGCCTGGTGGTCCACCAGGGGCACCACCAGAAGAGATGAGCAAATTCCTCTTCTGTAAGATGTACTGAAAGGCTCTGCTTGCTGCCCCAAGGGGTCTTTCTGGCATCAAGATTATCCATCCAACACCAGGAAAAAAAGAACAGATGGATAAAGGACAGCAAAAGAACACGATAAAAATAAAAGCCTGGGCAGTATGGCACTACCAGAGCCTAGTTCTCGCACTACAGAAAGCCTTGGGTGTCCTAATAGTTCTGAAGCTACAAGAATATATCCTTAAATCCAGCTCTTGAAAGCGATACAGGTTTTAAAAGAAGAAATGAAAAAATCCTTTAACGAAATTCAGAAAAACACAAACAGGCTGAGTGGGCTAATCTCTAGGACATGCCAGCACCTGGGATTGGGGTGGCTCCAGGATTGTATGAGGGTAACTCTAGATGAGACTCCTAGCAGCGATGCATGTGGAGCCTGACATGTCTACCCCCTTTTCCAGGCAGGTCTCCCAGTTGAAGGATAAAGATATCAATCCATTCACAAAACCCTCAACCCAAAATGTGTCCTGCCTACAGGAAATGCAGTGCCATACATGGATCAGAGTTGCAGGGAATTGACAACCAATGTGACTGGTCCAAATTGAGAGCCATTCCATGAACAAGAACTAGTCCCTGACACTATTAATGATATTCTGTTATGCTTACAGATAGGATTCTAGCATGACTGTTGTCTGAGAGACTCCACCCATCAGCTGACTTAAAGTGATCCAGAGACCCACAACCACACATTAGAAGGTCAGGAAATCTTGTGGAAGAGCTGGTACAAGAATTGAGTAATTTGGAGGGATAAGGATCCACAAGAACACCAACACACTCTGAAATCTGAATTCTTTGGGGGCTCCCAGAGCCTAACCAACAACTCAAGAGCATATATCGGCATATGGTCTGGACTTAGGCTCCCCTTCAGGTATGTAGCAGATGTGGTGCTCTGTCTTCGTGTGGGACCACTAACCACTGGATCAGGGTCTATGCTTGACATTGTTGCCTGTATGTGGATCCTGTTTTCCCTACTGAGCTGCCTTGTCTGGCCTCAGGTTAGGAGCCACTGTCTAGTCCTGCAGTGGCTCGAGGTGTCAGGATGGTTTGTTACCCAGGAGGTTACCTTCTCAAAGGAGGAAGGGAGGAGATATGGAAGATAAAGTGAGAGGGGAGAATGGGAGGGGAGGAGTGGCGTGATCCTGACATAAAGTGAATAAATAAATTAATGAAAAAAGAAGAAAAAAAGAAACATGCTAACTGGTGTATTAAACTTTACAAATCTAGAAATGTCAGAAATCTGTAGTTTTATCTGTGCTGCCTCTAGATGTAGTTGAAAGCCTCCAGGAAGACTGACAAACTCTGGCCTTTGTCTGTGAATACAGAACACAAGCTTCAGCCTTCTTCATTTTCCAAACAGTTCGCTTCCAAGAATCTCTTATTTCTTGTAGCCTAGTTCAGAATAGTCCAGCAATCACAGAAAAAGAAAGTTGGAACAAACAAGATTTATCACAGAAGCAGTGTAGTTCCCAAGGCTAGAAGAATCTCTTCAAGGGATAATCTGCCCACAGTGCCTGAACTTTCCCCTTTATATTTTCTGCACTCTTTACACTTCATCATTCCTCTACATCCGTGTTGGTGATTTTAAAAATTTATTCCTTGCCCACTGTCTTCACTTATAACCACTTACTTCTGATTTAGAAATTTGACTCTTTTTGAGACATCTCAAGACCCTATGATTGATCTTAATACTTTGTTTGGCTTAGAACATCCTATGATCTCAAATTAAGTTATCCAGATGATGACCTGGGCCCATAGTGACTCACAGAGAAGGAATCACCAACCGAAGAGCATGCAGAGATTGTGCATTGAGCCCTACATATTTGTAGCAGATGTACAGCATGGCCTTATTGTGAGTCTCCTAATAACTGGAGAGGGAGCTGTCTCTGACTTTGCTGTCTGCCACTGATTCTCCTTCCCCTAGCTGGACTGCCTGATCAGGCCTCAATGGGGATGATAAGCTTTGTCCTGGTATATATTGATGGTACATATCGATCTCCTATAGTGGGGTGGTACAAAAGAGGGCTTCCCCTTCTATGAGAAGAAGGGAAGGGTATAATGGTGGTGGTGGTAGGGAATTTGTGAGGGCGGGAAATGGAGGAAGAAGGCTTTGATCAGGCTGTAACGTGAATAAATAAATGACAAAATGTATGCTTTCAAAAAAGAGAGAAACACACACAAGAAAAAAGATATCCTATTGATGTAAAAGTGAAGAATTGTAATGAAATCTGGGACCAATAGTTTTCTAGAATGCAAAAACAGGATAGAGTTTGAGTTGTCTTCTAAAAGTGATTTCTTAGCTCCACAATCATATTTGTCTTCTACATCTAACAGATATTCCAGGAAAGTGTACCTCTGAAGAACAGAGAGGATGCTCATCAAGAATCTTCAAAGTATTACAGATATCTTCTGGAGAAGTCAACTACGTAATTAGATTATTAGAGTTGGATTATATCAGTTTATTAGTAGAGTTCATAGTGTTTTCCTATGGCTGCTTTAACTTTATGGTTTAATATGGGAAAAATGCTAGAAAGCTGAGATCTGACATCAAGATGGCAAAAGGAATCTGCCTTTGAAACCTTCTAGGGAAAATACTTCTTTTTCTGTCTCAAATCCTGGAGGTTCCAGGAGTTCCTTGGAATGGATCTCATAAGTCATAAATTTGCTTCCATCATATAGTTGGATAAACCTCAGTAAATAATTATTGGGTTCTATTACTGAGTGTTTATAAAGAAATTTCTTCTATTTTCATGAGATATACTGATCTATATTTCTTTTCTGTAATGAGTTTGTGTTGTTTTGTGATAGTGTGTTTTGGCCTTGTAAATCATTTAACAAATGTTTCTTCTGATTTTACTTTCTTTGGCAGACCATGAGACCTATTAACAGTTTCACTTCAATGAAGTAAAACCTCTCCAGTAAACACATAGAACCTAGTATTTTCTTCCTTTCTCATTTTAGTCTGTAAGGTAATTAAATATTGATTCTGTTTCTTCTGTATTCAGAATCCCATTCAGGTTATTTATTCCTCTTTGAATTAATTTTGGTAGTCTGTGTTTTTCATGAAATTTGTCTATTTAATTCAACAATGTGGTCATAATATTTCTCTTTTATCTTCTTTCTAGTGACTGCTCCACTTTCATTTCTGACATTCGTAATTTGTGTATAGTGTCTTTGATTGTTCACCTGGCTAAAGTTTTGCCAATTTTATTGAGCCTACAACCAACAGTCTTTGCTCCCTTTATTAGTTTCCTTAATTAAATTGACTTAATCTTTAAAATTCTTTGTTCTTTGATATTCTTTAAATTTTCAAGCTCTTAAATTGAGAAATTAAATTGCTGATATTTTTATTTAGAAAATATTTTTTAGTATACTAATATGTTAATAATTGCTTATATCTAATTTTGAAAAATATATAGGCTTTTATATTTAGAATTTATCTACAGCAGCAGTTCTCAACCTGTGGGCTGGGACCCCTTTGGGGACAACATTAAATAACTTGTTTATCAGGATTTTCACTTGTGAAGTAGCAATGAAGGAATTGTATGGTTTGTGGTCAACACAACATGAGGAACTGTATTAATGGCTCCAGAGTTAGGAAGGTTGAGAACCACTGCTGTAAAGACTTTAACTGAATATTATGTTGTATTGAGGCATGTGTTCACATTTTAGATAACTTTGTGATTTATGTGTTACTTGATCTTTTGGGGTTCTAGTTTAACTCTATCATTTGAAGTTCTGAACTTTTATGGTTTCTATACTCCCTCCCAGAGTAAATAATAAACAGTGAGGCTTACTCTTAGACAAGTTAAGCTACAAAGAAAACTCTCAGACAGAACTGCAAAGATTCTGGAATCAGAAAAGCTACCTAGAACTATAGACCATCTGAACTATCTAAGAGAGGTTTAGATTAGCTGTGTCACTTTGAAAAGACACCCTTCAACACATTGAGCTGCCTGCAGGCTCTGTAGTATGCTCCTAATTCCCAAATTATATAAGTTGCCATCCACGCTGGGGTGGGATGTGGTGATCCAGATGTCTTTGAGTCATTTCTGCTCCTATGAGTAACCCTGTAAGTGTTCCTGTAAGTAACCACTATATACTCATTGGTTCACCAACTTGAACTTTGGTGGTATCAGGACTTGGGTCTGTTGTGGGCCTCCTGTTTGGGATGAATATATGTAAATCTCATTAGTTTTTTCACACCACACTGCGAGAGTAAGAACATCCCAGTTCTGGTTCTGTTGGGGCTGAATTCATAACTTTGAGGTGTCACAATCTGAAATGTAGCAGATGGAAACCATTCCTGACACTTTCCATGCATAACTTAATATTTCCCAGAAATGGGAAGTATCACTTTTGCATAAAGTTCATTGCCATACCTGGTACATGACTGGATGACTGTACATATATGACACCAGAATTACAATGTCAAGAAATTTGAGCTAGAAATATTAAGTAACTATATTCAAGTCTATTCTGTTACTTTGGTAAAATACTATAACCAAAAGTAACTCACAGAAGAAGGCTTATTTCTGTACACAAGTTCTAGAGCGAGAATCCGTATTGGTGAGGGCGAGTCAATAGGCTGTGGAAGCAGGAATCCTAGAGACAACATTTTTATATTCAAATACAAACCCAAGAGAGCAAATTCTCTGTTATGTAAGCCTCTGTATGTATTGAAAATATGTAGAAAGAAAGTGAACATAACTCATAAAAATATAAAGGCATTACCTACAAAATCAGCCCAGAGGCTCACAATATTTTCCTTTAAAGGACTGAGTCGTATGTATATCAGGCTTTGTGAGACATAGTTCTCTGCAGAAACTGCTCCCATCTGCCACTATTTTATACTTATGGAGGCAGTAGAAGAAAATCAATATAACTGCATACAAATCAATTTTCACAGAAAAAGAGAAAAGCATGATTTTACCCAACTATTGTGATTGTGATAGATTTTCTTTCAAATAAACATGTGAAATAAGTTTTTGAGGAAAATGCATAAAATGATAATATTGAAATTAGAAGTATATTTATTGCAATCATGTTAAAATAAGTAATTACTCTTCACTGTATTTTTTTCCTTTCCACTTTTCATTCCCTTCTTTGCTTTCTCATAGCTTTGCTTCTGACTGCTTATAACAACCTCATCATTTGCATCGCAGGTAGAGTCACAGGCACATATTTTTCTGAACCCCTTGCAACTGACATGCTCTACAATGTCCAGAGCATCAGTAGGAAACTGATCACTCTTTAGTCATTTTATCCATAATTATAGGACTTGATTAATTTTTTAAATATCCAGTCTCTTCTTTCAATAATATTTGAGCTAATAAGCTCAAATATCACTGACACAGAAACTATACCAGCTCACATTTCAAAAATTTCATAATCAAAAGTTTGTATTAGAGACTGGAGAGATGGAGCTGCAATTATGAACACCTACTGCTCTTTCAGAAGACAGGGGTTGAGTCCCCAACACTAATACCAGCTGGTCTAGAACGTCATGGAACTCCAGCTTCAGGGGATTCATTGCCCTTTTTTAACCTCTGTTGGCAACTCTGCACATGTGTCCACATTCAAAAACATACATACATAAATATGAAATATTTTAATGGTGTTGATGAGATTAACAAAAAAGAAATAAGTACCTGGGATAGAACATTATGTGCACGCAGGAACCATGGTAGTTTATGGACAATTACAGTTTTTCAGGTTATATGCTGATTAAATTCAGAATGTAACTCTCCACTGGCATGTACGGGCTCCATTAGTTCAGGGAAAGCAGACTGCTATAATTCAAATATGCCACACGCTACCTTTTAATATTCTACCTGTATATATATATATATATATATATATATATATATATATATATATATATATTTCTTCCTTTCTTCTTTCTTCCTAAATATGCATCAATGTTAAGAAGAAAATGTAATAATCTATTTTTGGAGACATACTTTGGCCACGTGTGTTCATTTGCAAGGCTGTAGAGCTTTGGAATTATCTCCTGTAGTATATTGATGCTTCGTTCCAGCTGCTGTTGTCACTACAGTTTTTTCTGTGAGTTAGTCATGGCTCCCATTGTACTACGCCTTGTACCAACTTTCCCCATCACCCCTACCATAAAGTTACTTTAATCCATGCCAGTGTGTATGATTGTGTTAATTCCATAGTTAACAATAGAAATCATTCTATTCTCCATATATCTGGGGGGTGGGTGAAGAAAGATGAACTATTTCATGTTGAACATTAAGGGCTCCTGGAAATTGTGGATATGATTCCTGGTATCATATTTCTCTGTTGGGTTCATGCTATGTTGACATAGGAACTCACACAGATTTCCAATTATGAAGCCATCAAGGCACTGAACTGATGTCTCAATGAGTAATTTCTGATCATAAAAGCATGGATGCCTGAGATCTAACCTCCAGTAAAAGATTGGCACATTGAAAAGAACCATTTACCTCATTGCTGGGGAAGCAAGGCCACAAAGGTCATTGAGGTTCACTGACAGTCTATTATAGTTGAATATGTGTACTCGATGTTTAGCAAGAGAAGCTGTCTCAAAAACTGTCATTGAAAAAAAAATACGTCATGCGGGTCTTCACATATATATGAGAGATTGATTTAGAGGCTAAACTAAATATTTACTTTTGAATTACTTACTTCAGAATAAGACCTGTCCCTCCAAATATATTTGATATCCAAAGATCTGTTACTGTGTGAGATAAATTTTGTTCCTTAACCATTCACCTAGATAGAACTATCTACCTAGTTGTCTTTCCTACCTACCCTCCCAACACAATGTATAAAGATTAGACTTGTTTGTCAACTGTATAAGATTAAAACTCACATAGGAAATATACTTTCCCCAGGGGATTAATTAAGAAGGGAAGGCCTATTTTTAAATAGGGTGGAACTTTTGGGCTAGAAGGCCAGATATAAAATGGTCTGAGAAACAGGTTGGCCTGACTACTTTGTCTCCCTGTCTCTGAGCCAGTGTGATTTTCTCTTCTAGTGACAATGTAGACTCCATAGCAGTGGTTTCTAGAAAACATCCTGGCTTTCAGTATTAAATTTTGATTGTTGTGGCATCTAGATTCTTGGATTGGTCAATTACTAGTTTTCCCCCCTCTTTGACAGACAGCTAGCTGCTGTCTTAACTATTCTGAATTAAGCAAACCAATCCAATGACTCTAATTTCTATTATGTACATGTAATTTCCTGTTCCCATAGACAACCTCTATACTACACTATTTATTGATTATACTTGTGTCTGGGTTAAAATGATCCTTATCTGAAAAGACGCTATATTTTTACATTTTCTTTATTTTCTTTAATATATTGCTCCTCTTCTCAGCAATTCAATGAAAGTTTTAAGTCCTCATTTCCTTTTTGATTTGATTCATATACCCATCTCTCCATCCATGGGCAGGATGGATACAAAGGCATTTGAAATACATACAAAGGTACTATTACAATTGCTTATCTCTGGCTGTGGATTAATAGCAGATTTAAAATACATCAACTAAACTATATGCAATCTTTCCATCAAACGTTAGAAATAATGTGCACTTTTGGAAAACCAAAATATTTGCTACCTATAAATCACTGTAGGTGCAGATATAAATTGTAAATAAATAACATGAGTACATGAAACTCTCTTTTGCAAATGTTATTAAAAATGCAATTCTTGCTTTATTGCATCAGAAATCAATACAGATTATTTGAAGTAGCTCTACAAATCTCCAAAGGAATTTCCTATTTTTCTCTTCAGCAGACAATGCTCACTTTTTTGTCTCCTGGTATTTTCCTGCCATCACCTTATATTTTTTCTCATATCCCTCCGGTATCTTTAGAGGGAGTGAAAGCTTTTGATATACAGAAAATTTAAATAATTACATTTGTGTCAAATACTGAACTGTGTTCTCTAACAGTACACATGAGGAAGGTTAAACATAGAAGGAGTGTTTCAAGATATAAACCTATCAAATCAAACACTACCCCAGAGTTCTTCATTTTTATTTTATTATGCAATGCTTTAAAATCAGTTTCACTTAATGAAAGTGGTTCTCATCTTAGAAAATATAATGTAAATTAACTCAACTCAAAAGGTAGAAGACTCCCTTAAGCATTCATTTTTTTTTTTACTGTAAAGTTAGATAAAATGATGTTTCCTGGAAGAGTAAATTTAAATATTGAATTTTTATTGAATTAATTTACAAATCATATAAAAAGCCACAATGAATGCATAATAATCATCATTCATTTTAATGACAAAATATGGGTATTATTTTATCAAAGATTCTTAAGTTCCATATAACAACTTAAATTCACATATGTAAAATAAGCATACAAAACCAAAATGAGGTTACTAATTTGTGTTCACTCCTAAATTAAAATATCCTTATCATTAAAAATGGTGCTGGCACAACTGGCCATTAACATGTAGAAGAAAACGAATTGATCTATTCCTAACTCCTTGTACTAAGGTCAAATCTAAGTGGATCAAGGAATTCCACATAAAACCAGAGACAGTGACACTTATAGAGGAGATAGTGGGGAAAAGCCTCGAAGATATGGACACAGGGGAAAAATTCCTGAATAGAACAGTAATGGCTTGTGCTATAAGATCGAGGATTGACAAATGGGACCTCATGAAACTGCAAAGCTTCTGTAAGGCAAAAGACTCCGTCAATAAGACAAAGAGGCCACCAACAGGTTGGGAAAGGATCTTTACCTATCCTAAATCAGATAGGGGACTAATATCCAATATATACATATTGGATATTATATATATAGCTGGATATAAAATAAACTCAAACAAGTCAATGGCCTTTCTCTACACAAAGAATAAACAGGCTGAGAAAGAAATTAGGGAAACAACACCCTTCTCAATAGTCACAAATAATATAAAATATCTTGGCGTGAATCTAACTAAGGAAGTGAAAGATCTGTATGATAAAAACTTCAAATCTCTGAAGAAAGAAATTAAAGAAGATCTCAGAAGATGGAAAGATCTCCCATGCTCATGGATTGGCAGGATCAACATTGTAAAAATGACTATCTTGCCAAAAGCAATCTACAGATTCAATGCAATCCCCATCAAAATTCCAACTCAATTCTTCAACGAATTAGAAGGAGCAATTTGCAAATTCATCTGGAATAACAAAAAACCTAGGATTGCAAAAAGTCTTCTCAAGGATAAAAGAATCTCTGGTGGAATCACCATGCCTGACCTAAAGCTTTACTACAGAGCAATTGTGATAAAAACTGCATGGTACTGGTATAGAGACAGACAAGTAGACCAATAAAATAGAATTGAAGACCCAGAAATGAACCCACACACCTATTGTCACTTGATCTTCTACAAGGGAGCTAAAACCATCCAGTGGAAGAAAGACAGCATTTTCAACAATTGGTGCTGGCACAACTGGTTGTTATCATGTAGAAGAATGCGAATCAATCCATACTTATCTCCTTGTACTAAGGTCAAATCTAAGTGGATCAAGGAACTTCACATAAAGCCAGAGACACTGAAACTTATAGAGGAGAAAGTGGGTAAAAGCCTTGAAGATATGGGCACAGGGGAAAAATTCCTGAACAGAACAGCAATGGCTTGTGATGTAAGATCGAGAATTGACAAATGGGACCTAATGAAACTCCAAAGTTTCTGCAAGGCAAAAGACACCGTCAGTAAGACAAAAAGACCACCAACAGATTGGGAAAGTATCTTTACCTATTCTAAATCAGATAAGGGACTAATATCCAACATATATAAAGAACTCAAGAAGGTGGACTTCAGAAAATCAAATAACCCCATTAAAAAATAGGGCTCAGAACTGAACAAAGAATTCTCACCTGAGGAATACGGAATGGCAGAGAAGCACCTGAAAAAATGTTCAACATCCTTAATCATCAGGGAAATGCAAATCAAAACAACCCTGAGATTCCACCTCACACCAGTCAGAATGGCTAAGATCAAAAATCCAGGTGACCGCAGATGCTGGCGTGGATGTGGAGAAAGAGGAACACTCTTCCATTGTTGGTGGGATTGCAAGCTTGTACAACCACTCTGGAAATCAGTCTGGCGGTTCCTCAGAAAATTGGACATAGTACTACTCGAGGATCTCGCAATACCTCTCCTGGGCATATATTCAGAAGATGTTCCAGCTGGTAAAAAGAACACATGCTCCACTATGTTCATAGCAGCCTTATTTATAATAGCCAGAAGCTGGAAAGAACCCAGATACCCCTCAACAGAGGAATGGATAGAAAAAAATGTGGTACATTTACACAATGGAGTACTACTCAGCTATTAAAAAGAATGAATTTATGAAATTCCTAGGCAAATGGATGGACCTGGAAGGCATCATGTTGAGTAAGGTAACCCAATCACAGAAGAACTCACATGATATATGCTCACTGATAAGTGGATATTAACCCAGATACTTAGAATACCCAGGATATAAGGTACAATTTGTGAAACTCATGAAACTCAAGAAGAACGAAGACCAAAGTGTGGACACTTTGCCCCTTCTTAGAATTGGGAACAAAACACCCATGGAAGGTGTTACAGAGACAAAGTTTGGAGCTGAGACAAAAGGACGGACCATCTAGAAACTGCCATATCCGGGGATCCATCCCATAATCAGCCTCCAAACGCTGACACCATTGCATACACTAGTAAGATTTTGCTGAGAGGACCCTGATATAGCTGTCTCTTATGAGACTATGCCGGGGCCTAAAAAACACCGAAGTGGATGCTCACAGTTAGCTATTGGATGGATCACAGGGCCCCCGATGGAGGAGCTGGAGAAAGTAACCAAGGAGCTAAAGCGATCTGCAACCCTATAGGTGGAACAACAATATGAACTACCAAGTACCCCCCGGAGCTCGTGTCTCTAGCTGCATACGTATCAGAAGATGGCCTAGTCGTGCAAAATTTATATGCCTCAGTATAGGGGAATGCCAGGGCCAAGAAGTGGGAGTGGGTGGGTAGGGGAGTGGAGAGGTATGGGGGGACTTTTGGGATAGCATTGGAAATGTAAATGAAGAAAATACCTAATAAAAAAATTTAAAAAAAGAAAGAAAATGGGAGGAGAGGAGAGGTGGGAGGGAAAGAATTTGGGAAGTATGTCTTCTGCTTCTGGACCGTACATACATGCCTAATAAATATTAGTTTCTTTCCTTTTGCCCTCCTGGGGGGAGCGGGTGTGGCGGCAGTCCCAAAGGCGCCAGGGACTGCAGCTAAGTCATATGACTTGCACCTGACTTCCTCATATAAGACACAAACATCTTGAGTGCTGCGCAGGTGTACCAGGATACAGGTGAATCCAATTTGATGGAGATATGTCCCTGCTGCCCTGATTAGCTGAAGCTGCGTGCCTGGTGAGGTGGCGTGGCCTGCTGTGAGTGGATGGGAACTGAGAGTATAAAAGAGTGAGAGGCCCAGGGTTCGGGGGAGATATAAACAAGGGAGATATAAACAAGGGAGATATATAAACAAGGGAGATATAAAAACAAGGGAGATATAAACAAGGGAGATATAAACAAGGGAGATATATGGAGAAAGAAGAAACAGGACTGAATAAATGTGTGCAGAAGGATCCTGTAGCAGCGTCGTTCTTGCTGGCGAGTTGGGGGCGCGCTCAACAAGTGGTGCCGAAACCCGGGACAAGAAACATCTTCAGGCAGGAGCGAAGACCCCCTGCTACAGGGAGGATTCAGAACTGCATCACGGGAAAGGAGTGGTTAATAAAAGTTCCTGTAAAACAGACTGTTGAGAAGGATCCGGCGTGGATTCAGAACTCTTCAGCTGGGGAACGGTACTGGTAAGTCTCCCAAATTGATCCCTGGGTTAAAGGGGGATATTTTTAAGAGAAAGAAGAAAGATGAAGACTGAATAAGCTGCTGTTAGAAGGACTGGTGGTCGTGTCGTTCTTGCTGGTCGAGAGCAGATGCGACAATTGGTGGCCCGTACGGGGAACCGACTCCCCCACCGAGTTCAGAACTTTCAGCAGTCAGTGGTTGCCGGCAGGGTAAGTTCACGGTGAGTGAAACTTGCGACCCCAGGAGTTTGGGAAGGACCTCGGATAAAATAGAGGTGAGCATAAAGTTGCCAGGAAGTAGGCACAAAGTAACCCAGGAGTTTGGAAAGGACCTCGGATAAAATAGAGGCAAGCATAAAGTTGCCAGGAAGCAGGCACAAGGTAACGAAAGGTTCCCGGCTTTGGGACAAGTTAAGGTTCCTGGCTTTGGGACAAGTTAAGGTTCCTGGTTTGGGGACAAGTTAAGGAACTATGATAACCTCAGTGTAGTGATCAATAGATCCTCGCTGTGTAGTTATGCTTTTTTCTCCCATTGACCCTTTGTGGGTAGGTCTGATAGTTTTGGTCTTGTTTGTTCTGATATATGGACTCTGTTACTGTTTGAAACTGTGTGTAGAGGCAGTCAAAACAGGTCAGAAAATCCTTACAGAGCAACAAGAAAGTATGTCGGAAGAGTAGAAGGGCTTAAAAAGAAAAAGGAAAAAGAAAGGAGACACAGTGTTATCAGGTGGACAGAAAGGACAAAATAAAAGAGCCGAGGTGGAGGAGGAAGGCAAATTAGCTTTTGCGCCGCCTCCCTATGCCTCCTCAGCAGCCACCTGTAGGTGGACCTTCTGTCCGGATATTTGGAGAGGATCGACCAGATCTGGTGTTGACGTGGGCGAGAGGGTCTGTTTGTGTGTTTCCACAGGACCAGATGGAACCTCTTTGGGTGCTGGAGAGATTGGTGAGACGCTGCAAGATTGAGGCTCCTGATCCAGTTGCCCCTGTGGATGTGGTGGATGGTCCCACAAGCACAAACGATGGAGCTGAGATGAGAGATCCTTTCGGTATTGCAGAAGCCGATACCAGCTCGACATGACATTCAAATTTTTCCATGCCTTTTTGATCCCTGAATTCCCCTTAAAGAGATAGCCTCTCTGGCTATCTATCCCTTGCTTCAGGGAAGATGAGCGGGGATGAGAGCCCTGGGATGTATGCTTGTTATAGTGTGTGTGTTTTTTGTGTTTGGCACATGTGTTAGGTGCAGAGTGTGCGGCCCGCACTTTCACCATGGTAGCGTAGGCTTTTGCTGCAGTGGAGGCAGGACAATCTCCTCAGATTCGGTTTGCCGCTCTAAAAGAAATTATGCTGTGTTATGCCGTGGGTTGCGAGGCTAAGCACTGCACAGAGGATAGCTTGCTGTTGGCATCCTGTGGAAGGCATGTCTGATTGCATGAAGGTTCAGTGTCCTAGTTCCCTTCCCCCAGGAAAAATGACACGGGAGCTGGCCAAGACCTCTCTGGGTGATGAGCCTAACGGATGGTTTTGTGTAGGGCCCCTATGCTTGCACACTGGGGATCAGACCTCTACCTTCACCCATGAGGCTTGCTTGCAGCAATTAAGATCTGGCCATAAGTTAATTAACATCCTGGCCTTTTGATGCACCTGCCACAAGCAAAACACAATCTCCCCAGGAGTGGCTTGGCATGATAGAGAGGTAGTCAGTGATAAGACTCCCTGGGCATGTCACCAACCTAAGACAGGGATCAAACCAATGCTGTTTGTCACCCAAGGACGGGTAAGGGGCATGGCTGCGGGGGGGGGGGGCTATCTACAGACATTCTCTCTGCCAAAAAAGAAAAAAGGGGGAATTGTGGGGAGCGGGTGTGGCGGCAGTCCCAAAGGCGCCAGGGACTGCAGCTAAGTCATATGACTTGCACCTGACTTCCTCATATAAGACACAAACATCTTGAGTGCTGCGCAGGTGTACCAGGATACAGGTGAATCCAATTTGATGGAGATACGTCCCTGCTGCCCTGATTAGCTGAAGCTGCGTGCCTGGTGAGGTGGCGTGGCCTGCTGTGCGTGGATGGGAACTGAGAGTATAAAAGAGTGAGAGGCCCAGGGTTCGGGGGAGATATAAACAAGGGAGATATAAACAAGGGAGATATATAAACAAGGGAGATATAAAAACAAGGGAGATATAAACAAGGGAGATATAAACAAGGGAGATATATGGAGAAAGAAGAAACAGGACTGAATAAATGTGTGCAGAAGGATCCTGTAGCAGCGTCGTTCTTGCTGGCGAGTTGGGGGCGCGCTCAAGACCCTCCCCCCCCAAAAAAGAAAACTAAGGAAAAAGTTAATCTCTCTTGGCAGGTCTCTGAAGTTTCAAGATATGGGATAAGAATGGATACACTTTAGATGGAAGATTTTCTCAATGGTTATATTTGGCAGATGGATAGGTGTTTGTGTAAGAAAGTAAGGAGTCAACAACACAGACTGTTTGATGTATCCTTATCTGTTTTAGCCACTTTTCCATTGTGACAAAACACCAGAAGCAAACTATTTCAGGGAGGAGCATGGTCTAGAATTTCTTGAATATGCTCATGTATCAACACTGCCTTTAGACCTGTGCCAAGTCAGGAATATCAGAGTAGAAGCACAAGAGAGAAGTTATCTTCAACTTGTAGCCTCCACAAATGTCCAGAGTCTAGAGATAGATTTCTGCTTTACAGACACATGCTGGTGGCTTATGCTCTTTACCCAGGCTCCATGCATCAATCGTCCATTTAGTATGAATTCACTGATGTATTATATAGTGGATGATGTTAGCATCCTCAGTCTCAAATCCCTTGTTTATAGTATCAACAACCAAACTGTCAGCAAATGAGGCTTTTTGCAAAGTCCTTAATACCTAAACCGTAATAATGTCAAAAAGAAGATGGTGCAAATAGTTTTGAAAATGTGCATGCATTTCCAATTGACAGAAGTAGAACAAAACTGAAGAGCAATAGTGATGGTTTTCTTCATATATGTAAATATGTAATAATTGAAAATTGGAGGTGTAGAATGAGCAGGTAAGGAATAGAATTTGTTGTATTGAAAATTAGCAACTGTACCTAGGGTGCCTTTTATAGTAATCATCCTATAAAAATGAGGGATACTAATTTCTAAACTAATGGTGTCTTAAACATGTTTATTCTCTCACAGTACTCTTAATAAATTCTCCAATCAAATTACTGAATAACCAAATTATTGAATATTGTAGGTACAATGTTTTAAAATGGGATACCTATGATATATAGGATGCCCTCATGGATAATTCACTGAAATAAAAAGCATTTGCAAATGTGGCCACTTCCCATACTAAATGAAGGTGTTTATGCGTATTTGTTTGAAAACAGAGGATGAAGAGTGGCTTGTTAGTTAGGATACCCTACTTTAGATGGACTCAGAGTGCTGCTGCTGATTTTTCAAACATTGTCTTTACCAAATTCTCAGCGTCTCCAGAACCATATCCCAAACACATTTTATATGTTATAACAACTGCTTTCAAGCTAAGTGGAAAAATCCTTACTATTTATTTATATATGTGTTTTAAATGTACATATATATGTGTGTGTGTGTGTGTGTGTGTGTGTGTGTGTGACGTATGTATTTGATTATTTATGTTTTAATGTATCTATGCATGTATCTGTCTGTCTGTATGTATATATGTATGTATGTATTTGTTTCTTTATGTATGTGTTCACTATGTATACATGTGTGCCTATACTATCCTGAAGAGGGTATCAAATCCCCTAGAAATGGAGTTACAATTTGCCATGGCTGCTCAACATGGGTACTGGGAAAAAACTTGAGTTGCCTACAAGATGTTAGTAATTTTGACTGCAGATCTACCTCTAGATCCTTCTCTTTCTTTATATTGTAGTCTACGTCTATGATTTCTTATTGAACTTACATACTTTCCTGAAGATATTTGTGCCTAAAGTAATATTTATTTTACTAGAATATTCCTCAAACATTATGGCCATTCAATTTTCTATCCTTCTAGACAGCAAAATATTGCAGCAAAATGTAGTATATAGACATTTCTCAGCATCAAGTAGTGTGAAACTATGACATTTACCCTTCTCTCTGTGTTCACTTTATTTTCAGAACCTGATGGCAAAGCAACATAGTTCCTAGGTATCTATAAATGTCAAATTTAAATGACATTGTGTGGTTTATGTGTTGTATGTGTGTGTGAATCTGTGCTTGTGCTTGTCAAGGAAGAGAGAGAGAGAGAGAGAGAGACAGAGAAAGAGAGAGAGAGAGAGACAGAGAGAGTCAGAGACAGAGAGAGACAGAGGGAGACAGAGACAGAGAGACAGAGAGAGACACACAGAGAGGGACAGAGAGAGAGGGACAGAGGGAGGGGAAGGGAGAGGGGGAGGGGAGGGGAAGATTGCATGATTATATTTTTATATATGTGGGGCAGAGAGGAAGAGAAAGAACACTGGTGCTATGTTTATATCCATAAATCCTAACACTGATCTCTCTCTCTCTCTTTCCCCCACAGGGGAGAGTGAGAACACAGTCCCCCACTACCACAAAATATGCAGTCGAGTTTCCCACATTTGGAGAAATCGCAGGGGTCAGCACATCCAGAGTGCAATGGATAAGCCTTGCCCTGGGAAAACCACCTTCGTGATCATGGTATCTCCCCTGCCAGGTAAGAATCTAACACTGATTCCCTTGATGCCTCTAAATTTTAGGTAAAGTTAATAACATTTCTTTTTATCTACTCTTCCTTGATTTCTCTTAATGACCTATAATAGGAAATTTAAATATTTAAAAGGTTGAATTTATACAGTAGAAGTAAGGCAAAAGAGAGGCAAAACCTTCTGAGTGTAATTATCAAATCAGACCTAATGATTCTATGATTTCACAAAGGTTAAAACCTTACCTCTCATTGTAACTGTGCCTCCAGATACTGTATCCATTCCCTCTCAGACTCTCTATACATTCCAATAAATATAATTTAAAAATATTTAGTACTAGGTATTAGTAAATGAAGGAGTTCTATTAGGTAAAGTCACCCAAGTGACCTATGTTGACTTATAAACTATTCCCATATATATATTATTATATATAAATATTTGCATTGCCTATTGATGTAAAATGTACTTCATGGCTAATGTCATTTAGGCACAGTGTCTCAGATCGTGTTGCCAAATGTTCTCTGAAAGTTTATTTGTTGACAAAATTTTATTCACCTATTTGTGTATATTCCTGCCCTAGACTAAGTATTGTTTCTGTTTTATTGATTTGATAATGGCACATCTAAGTCAGAACTTTGCACAACAGAGTCCCAGTCCAATATTTTACTATACTTGTGGGACTGTTTCATGCACATATTATTATGTGATGCTAGTTTTAAAAATGCTATGACAACTTTTGTAAAGAACATAAAAATCTAATGAAATCGGTGTAGAGAATTTTACTGTGGTCGATTTAGAGTACACATTGGCTTGCTCATGGATAACAAGCAACAAATAATTTTGCTTTAACAAACAATGCTCAGTGAAAATTATCATTGTTTGTTGTTGCAGGGAAGCAAAGAAGACTGCATGGGGTGCTTGTTTCTGGGTTTAGTCACTTAATCCCTTACCAAGAAACCCTTTTAAAATCAGGGACCTGATTCTGCTGGCAATGCGCAGACATTTTATTTAAGGACATCAATAAGCCATTCAAGGAGAAGAAAGATATGTAAGATTAAAATTAAATGTGTAAATTTGTGTGTGTATAACTTTTGTACACATTCAACCAAACTCATTTTGGAAAATAGATACATGATACATATTCAAGTATCTGAATTATAATCGTCACTCAAAAAAAACATTAAGAATACTTTAATATTTCTCATTCTTTCCCAATATCAATTTTATTGTGTTTATTAAAATGTTTTAAACTAATTTCCTACCGCTACACAGTAGGAATTTACTCCTATTGTGATAACTCAACAATTAACATACATTTATAATATTGTGCTAATAAATCCTAAGAATAAATGAATAGAAAATAAATTTCCAAGTGCGACTTACTTTGTCCTGGTCAGCAAACCTAGAAACAATATCACATTTAATAAATACTTGACTTTAAAATCTCATGGTTCATTTATCCAGAGGTATGGGTCGGAATCATGCTTTTGGACATTCTGTGCAATCTTTCACCACCAATTTACATAGTAAATATAAACAAAACATATTTTAGTATAATTAATGTTTTCTGTCTTCAGGTTGTTATATTCTTCTAAATGTAGGAAACATTTTAACTATAGGAAATCTACTGTTGGTACATGTAATATTTATCTGTCATAGAGTTCCATACAGCTTGCCAACAAGGATTTATAAAATACCATGGAGGCATGGCAGGATGGTAGAGAGAGAGAGGAAAAGGGGACAAACAGGAGAAACTAAACATGTTTGCTAGGCTTGCTGTATAACAACTCTCTTGGATACCCTATTGTCTACTTATTTCACTGATGTCACAAAATAACTGGCAAGGACAACATAATGTAGGAAGGACTTATTCTGGTGTCCGTCACGACCGAGAGGATGTTGTGTGAGGAGCGTAGTCAGCTTGTTTTCTAGTTTTAATAAAGCCAGGACCTTAATCACTGTAATGGAGCTGACCTTTACTAAAGTGCTAAACTTTGGCAAAGTTCTTCTCATCTGAACTGATCTAAGCTAGAGCTTATCCCACAGATATCTGCAGAGGTTCATTTTTTCTGATTGTAAATGATGTCAAGTAGACAGTCAATATAAACCATCACACAGAGTAACCAGTGAGAGAGAAATCCCAAGAGAAAATAATGGGTTCCTCCTAGAAACACAAAACATTCTCTTCAACGATTGTTTACAAATTGCCATAGATTCAGGTTTCAAACTGAGTTAGATGACCATAAACCATATTCTACCACTGTGATTTACAGCTCAGTTATATTTATATTTTATTTTTATATTATAATTTTTCTGGTGTTTTTGTTTTTCAGGATTACTTGTTTTTTTTAATTCAGAATTGAGTCTTAAATATTTTGGAGTTTGCTTTTTTTTTATTTTATTTTTTCTTATCAGGACCTTCTCCAAGTCTCAATGTGTTTATTTAGTGCCTTTGTACAACATTTAAGCAGTTTTTATTGTCTGGTAAATAAGTGACAAGTAGACTCCTTTGTATCATTTTCTCTTGTACTCTTAGGATAGATCTTTTATTATATTCAAATACATCAATATAATATGTATTGATTTTTATCAATAATTTTAATGGTATACATTTATTTATATCTGTTTCTTATGGTTCCTTTAGCACAGTAACAGTTACATGTGTATTCTAATCTGTATTCTTTATTATTAAACTTAGCTTCTGTTTCCTTTTAAATTTTGTTATTGAATATAATGTTAAACTATATATTGATGTATCACTTAAATTAGAAATCTACTATTAGATATTCATTTTTGTTTTAGGTTTTAACTAAATACTAAAAGGCCTCCTTTAAATTGACTTTATGCTCCTAGTGAATATACATGCTTAACTTCTCTATGAAATGCTATCAAAATTTTAAATTATTATTATTTACAATTTTTAATAACTTGTAGCCTTATGTTCATGAATTAATGTTTGATTTTTTAAAACTTTCAAGTAGCTCAGTTATATTTATATTTTATTTTTATATTGTAATTTTTTTGGTGTTTTTGTTTTTCAGGATTATTCATTTTTTTAATTCAGAATTGATTCTTAAATATTTTGGAGTTTGCTTTTTTATTTTATTTTAATCAGAATAACAAGGAATCATCAAGTCCAAATTAGAAAACCTTCAAGTTTTATAGAAGAAGGATACTATGACATCACTATCCCAATCAGACAGCCTCTTGTTGAAGAGGCTAGTAAAAGTACATCCTTGAAGAAAATTTAACTGTAACTTCTAACTCTTAGCCACTGGAACATTCTCAAGAGAAAACTGTACATGACTGTACTATACAGGGCCTTCTTACTATGTTTATGGTGCAACTTATCTATGGTACCTATGCCTTGAATCTTCTCTCCAAGAAGAGAAATTTGATTGTCATTCAATCTAATATCTAAGTATAACTGATTTATCTTCTTCCTTCTTGACTGTGTTATAAAAAGTCTTCTGTTTTCATTTTACACCTTGGTAGACTTTGTTGAGTTGCCTTATGCTGTAACCCAAACCTTCACTATGGTTTACGTAAAATCTTAATAGTATCAGACCAGGTGTTTTATTCCTTCCAGTTTCCATGATCAAGTAGTCAAATGAGGGAAGAAAATAATTAAGTGGATCGTGTGGAATTCTCCCAATATCTTTTCTGTTTTCACTGTATCTCTACAACCATGATAGTGCCTTCTTTTTCTAACTGCTTGTACATGCACATAGTGCCCCCTGGAATAATCTCTCATAAATTTCTGTCCTTTTAGAGGGGTTTGTGGTTGGGGTCGTGACCTCCAGTACTTCAAGGAACACATGTGAGAACACAGAGAAAAAAAATCTACAGTATATCTTGAATCGCTTTGTTCCCAGTGCTTGTTTCTAGAATCCACATATAATAATTAAGTTGTACTTTCATAGACACTCTTTTCATTTAATGTATGCATTTCTGTTTGAGGATATGTCAGACATTGCAATATTTTATAATGTTATATTCAGTTTATTGGGATTTTTGAAGTCACTTCCAAAAATTAGTGAGAATATTTCTGGGTTGAAATATGATTTGACCAGTTAGCAATATGGCTATAGATCCAGCTCTGCCCCTTTGTTATTGTGAAATGGTATACTTTTTTTCTGATTTTGTGTTATAATGGATCATACACTTGGGACCATAAGTCTCTGAGTAATTTTAATGAGTAAAGGACTTTGGAGAGAAAGTCAGTTCTGAAGGTAACAACACACCTTTCCAATTGTAAAGAAACCAAGTCATCCACTTGTCATAAGGGGCCATTGGTGTTCTTGAAGGACATGAAACTCTGACAAAATTATTTCATTTTAACATGGTAAGCAGTACTAAAATGTCAGTTAAGTGTAGCTCCTACCCATGTTCAATTTATACCTATATACTGAAATAAGCAACCTACACACTACGTTGAGGACATCCTCCTGTTTCCCAACTGTTAAAAGGGATGTCTTTCTTCTCAGCACAGCACCTAGTGCAAACTGGTCAAGTGACATGAAAACAATTGTTGTGAGTGAGAGTAGCATCTTGTATATGTACTTTACTTATGTATGTGTTAGTGTCTGACTAAGGCTTTAGGCAGATCTAAATGATGTCAAGATATTAAGCCTCTGAAAAAAATTAACCTTTGAAGTCATATATAAGTTAGCTCATACTAGACAGTTTTCTGTCATTCAGGATGTTTCTTTTATCATACAAAATACATGGACACGTGTGGTATTTTTCAAGTCTAAAAGACTCAATATCATACATCTTATCCCTGCTAAGGTTGTGTCTGAAACCACAAACTGAAATGATTTTTGGATACAGATGTGTGTGCCTTTCCCCCAGTCTGAGGAGCTTAGGTCACAGTGTGCTGAATTGCCATTTCAGTATCTCAGAAATGACAAATACCAGCTATAAACCAATCAAACACCAATGGACCCAATGAGATGAATAAGTAATCAATAAAACTACCTACTCAAAAGCAACAATGACCCATAATGTTCCTTGCTGGCCTGAACTTCAATCACATTTAGTCTTCCTTCTCATTGTCTGTTAGACATTTTGTACTAAGATTATCAGGATGAGAAGCAAGTACAGTGGTCGAGCTTTTGCTTCAAATGAGACATCACAGAACTGGTTCAGTGATCACTGGGCTTGCTAGGTTAATGGCGACTTGACACAGGTTAAAATTACCTGAAAGGTGGCAACCTCAATTGAGAAAATTCTTCCCTATGATCCAGCTATAGATAATTTTCTTAATTTAGTGATTGACCTGTGAGGGCAAACTCACTCTGGGTGAAGTCAATCCAGGGCTGATCATTCTCAGTTTTATAAGAAAGCAGGCTAAGAAAACCATGAAAACCAAACCCGTAAGCAAAACCCGCTCCATGGCTTCTGCATCAACTCCTGCCTCCAGGTTCCTACCCTGCCTAAGTTCCTATCCTGACCTACCTTGCTGATGAATAGTGATATAGAAATATAAGTCAAATCGTCCCTTTCCTCGCCAAATTCCTTTGGTCTTGGTGTTACAGAATAGCATTAGCAATACTAACTATGGCAGTCACCTAAAATACATTCACTTCAAAATTCTCTTTTTTTTTCATTTCTATTGGTTATTTTATTTATTTTCATTTAGAATGTTATCCCCCCTCCCAGTTTCCCCACACACAAATGCCCTATCACTTCTCCCCTCCCCCTGCTTCTATGAGTGCACTTCCCCACCCACCTACGCACTCCTGCCTCAGTGCCCAAGCATTCCTCTACCTTGGGTCATCAAGTCACCACAGGGCCAAGGGGCTCCCATCCCAATGATGCCTCTTGCAGTCCTCTGCTACAAATCTAGCTGGAGCCATAGATCCCCCATGTGTATTCTTTGGTTGGTGTTTTAGTAGCTGGGAACCTTGGGGGATCAGTTTGATTGATATTGATGATCTTCCTATGGGGTTACAAACCTCTTCAGCTCCTTCAGTCCCTGTCCTAACTTCTCATTAGGGGTCCCATGCTCAGTTCGATGTTTGGCTGGAGATATCGACATCTGTATTGGTTAGGCTCTGGCAGAGATTCTCAGAGTACAGTTATACCCAGCTCCTGTCAACAAGCACTTCTGGCCTCAGCTATAGTGTCAGTTTGGTATCTGCAGATGGAATGGATCCCCAGGTGGGACAGTCTCTGGAAAGCCTTTCCTTAAGTCTCTGCTACACTCTTTGTCTCTGCATTTCCTTTGGAAAGGAAGAATTCTGGATTAATATTTTGAAGTGAATGGGTAGCCCCATCTGTCAACCTGGGGCTGTGTCTATCCACTGGATATGGTCTCTACAGGTTCTATTTACCCCTTGTTGGGTACTTCTGCTAATGTCCTTCCTGTTGTATCCTGGGTACCTCTTGGGTTCGCAGCATCTGGGACTTTCTAATGGGTACTTCCAGATCCCCCTCCTCCACTGCTACACATCTACTTTCAAATCCTAACTCTCTGTATTTCTTCCCCATCTCCTCCCATATCTGAACAGCCCCACCTCTCCCCTCCCCCTCCTTTCTCCCTCTCAGATCCCTCTCTCCTACTTCCTGAGATTATTTTCTTCCCCCTTCTGAGTAGGACTGTAGCACCCACAATTTGGTGTAGTATTCTTTCTTCATGGGTTTCCTATAGTCTGTGAGTTGTATTGTGGGTATTTCGAGCTTCTTTTTAACTAATATCCACTAACCATTGAGTGCACATCATGTGTGTTCTTTTGTGACTGGGTTACCTCACTCAGGATGATATTTTCAAGTTTCATCCATTTGCCTGCGAATTTCATGAAGTCATTTTTTTTAACAGCTGAGAGTATTACTGCATTGTGTAAATGTACCACATTTTTTTGTATCCATTTTTCTGTTGAAGGGCATCTGGGTTGTTTTCAGATTCTGGCTACTATAGATAAGATTGCTATGAACATAGCAAAGCATGTGTCCTTGTTATATGTTGGAGCATCTTTTGGGTATATGCCCAGGACTGGCATAGTTAGGTCCTCAGGTAGAATTATTTCCAGTTTTCTGAGGAACTACCAGACTGATTTCCAGAGTTGTTGTACCAGCTTGCAATCCCACCAGCAATGGAGGAGTGATGGAAAAATACTCAATAAAATTCTTTCAAACTAAATCCAAGAACACATCAAAACTATCATTCACTGTGATCAAGTAGGCTTCATCCCAGGGATGCAGGGATGGTTCAATATATGGAAATCCATCAATGTAATTCACTATATTAAAAAAAACTCAGAAAAAAAACCAATATGATCATCTCCTTAGGTGCTATAGAAGCCTTTGACAAAATACAACACAATTTCATGCTAAAAGTATTGGGGAGATCAAGAATTCACTTCAAAATTCTTAACACACTCTGAAGCATATTAATGTAATTACAAAAACCAATTTATGTTTTTCATTATTGTCTTGTTGGTTATTTTACGTGATTCCACTAGTATAGTACAGCATTAAATGCTAACATGGAATGTTTAAGATGTCCAGATTTTGTTTAACTAAGTCACACTAGGTTCTTTCATAAACTGTGAGACATGTTAGTACTCACACTTAATACATAAGTTCCTGATATTTTATAGTCTAATAACAAAATAAATTAGTCATAAATTAATGACCAAGACAAAAATTACATACCAAATACATGAACCTGTGCCTTTATTTAGGTACTATTTAATACATTCTATCTGGATATATACGTGCCCATTATATTTTTGAAATTGAGTCACGCTCTAAGAAGTATTTCTATAATTCTCAGCTTCAAACTACTCTGTCATTTCATAGATTTTCTTTCATTGTTCTGTAGCTTAAGCTTTAATGACTTTCATTGCTTCAAGATCTTTTTGTTACCAGAAGAGAAGGAAAATTCTAGTTGTCAGGAGATGACTCAGGTTCATACTAGGCAAGCATAAGTACCAAACTAGCAACTTAAAAAGAAGGGGAGGTGGACTCTACTAGGTCTCTCTCCCTACTCTAGGGCATTTTATCTAAGGTCCCTTCGTTTGAGTCCTGAAATATCTCACCTCCCAGGTCTCTGGTACAGATGCACAGAACTCTTGAGAGACTTGAGACCCCAGGGAGTGGGGAGGTCTGGTGAGAAGGGTATGTTGAGATGAGGACATCATCTTAGGGAGGAGGTATGAGAAAAGCCAGATGGTCGACAGGGAAGGGGATAATGACTGGACTGTGAAAAATGATTAAAGAATAATAATAAATAAATAAAGGAAAAGGAAATAACTAATGTCGACTTGTGGTCTCCATATGAACATGTGAATAATCAGCTACAACACAGACATGCAGAGAGATAGAGAGAGAGAGAGAGAGAGAGAGAGAGAGAGAGAGAGAGAGAGAGAGAGAGAGAATTCCCCCCCCCAATAAGAACGGTGTTTTTATTTTACAAAAGAACAAAACCTGCATGAAAGGGTCAGCCACTTATAAAAATGGTGAAGATGACAGACTAAGGCATGCAGGCCTTTTTATAGGGAATGAGGGGAATTTTAACTATGTTTCAGTAATCTAACACTTCATTGGTGGGATGAGAGAGAATTTCCTATTCGATCATTAATATGACTCATCCAGATGTGAAGGCATTAGGACTAGATTGAGTTTAGTTATTTGTAGAAAAGATTTTGGAGCATTTGACCAGCACATTGATCTCTTACCCAGGAGATATGCTAGTAGACTGGAAAAGATGCTGGATCTATTTTTAACAAAAATGAAAGCTGACAAAAATAATTAAATGAATTTTTAAAAACTGCCCCAAAGCTATATGCTATGATGTATATATGAAATCCCAGTGATGCTATCCAATGGGAGAGGCAGAGATAATTATGTACAGAAGCTAAAACCCCAGCTATCCTGAGTACACAGAAGGATGCAGCAGGAATAAAAGGGATTCTACCTCAAAGCAAGGTAGAAACAGAGAACTGAACTCTGAGAATTGTCCCCTGTTCATGTATCACAGGTACTGTAATACATGTGTGTCTGCATTCAGCCACATATATTAAACACATGCACACATGCACATATGCAAATAAGTCTTTCATTTATTTATTTATTTATATTTATTATTATTATTATTATTATTATTATTATTATTATTATTAGCTTTTCGAGACAGGTTTTCCCTGTGCAGCCTTGGCTGTCCTGGAATTCACTCTGTAGACCAGGTTGGCCTCGAACTCAGAAATCCACCACTTGCCTCTGCCTCCCAAGTGCTGGGATTAAAGTGCTGGGATTACAGGCATGTGCCACCACTCCCCGGCCTATAAATAGTTCTTTTATAATTAAATTTTAAGGTTTTTAATTTAAATTGTTTTGTCCTTCATAAATTCACTTAATTAAAATATTTAAAAGTCACAGTACTAGAAAACTTATAGACATACCAATTAATAGAATTATTTACTGTTAAAAATAAAATAAAGTGTTTTACTCTTTAAAATATATATGCATATTTACTCAGGATTGTGTGTTTGCCATGTATTAATGCAAATATTATTACAAAAATACCCATGAGAATTCTAAGATATAATTTGATATCTCAACCTTTAAGCAGATATTGCGATCCAAGTGTTTTCATTTTCTCTCTCTCTCTCTGTCCCCCCCTCTCTTTCTCCTCCTCCTCCCATCTCTTTTAGCTCAGAGAATTAACATTTACTTTTCCAAAGATGAAATAATACTCTAAGAACTTCATTTGGTATCATTTACTTATCAGTCTTTCCCAGATACAGATTAATGCTTGATAGAAAATTGTTCAAAGTGGAGTGTCCTCATGCTGCCAAAGCCTTCACTCTGTCATATCCATCTACCTACAATTTAGAAAGACTTATCCACTGGAGCCTTGCTTTGTGTTTTTCATAGAGGTATCCTGTACTATAGTCCCTATTCAGGAGTATCCCAGAAGCTTGGTGTAGGAAGTGGCAGACTTTTTACTTTTTATATTTATATTGATTCAAGTTTTATCTTTCTTTTGAAAAATTGCAAATTTTAATTTTATGTATTGGTTATTTGGGGACCTCAGTAGGGCTCTCTTCTTCAGTAGATTAATTAAGCAAAACTGAGTCCTAATCCTGGAAGAATCTTTTGATGACAAGAAATGGAGAGTTGAGAATCTGTCATCTTCCTTATTAGGATGCCTCAATAGGACTATCTTCTGTCGCATCCACCCCAGCCAGCAAGAAAGACGCAACACCACTTTTTCCTTCTTCAAGCAGGTTTATTCAGGAACACTTAGCATTGCAATTCAGGAACAGGAATCCCCCAACAACCCCAGGGCACGCCTTAAATACCCTAATGACTCCTCCCAATCACCCCAGTCACGTAATGGCAGTCCATAGGTTCACAGAAAGTGACAACACCTCAGGCAAGCTGACGAGGCATGGCATCTGTGCAGTTCAGGTGGCTGGGATGTGGCTAAGTCTGAGATAATGAGGACGTGAGTTGCAGATCATAAGACCTGGCAGCAGTCCCGGGCGCCATCTTGGGGTGGTGGCCGCACCCGCACCTCATATCTCCCCCTTATTTATTATTTTGGCAGAGAGAATGCCTGTCTTAGGTTGCTCCCCTGTGATAATGCTCCTTACCCGTCATTGGGAGGACAGATAGCAGTATTCTGGCCCCTGTCTTAGGTTGGTAACACCTCCAGGGAGTCTTACCTGTCATTGAGTACTTCTCTAGCATGCCAAGCCACACCTGAGGAGATTGTCCCATTTCTAGGGCTGCAAAAGCCTGAATCAACAGTGCCTGTGCACAGGTATGCCTGTTTTGCATATGGCAAATGCACCATAGGGCCATTACTCCTGTGGCAACGCAGATGATTGTCAGCCTTCCTATGCCAGCCCATTTCTTGAGGTGTGATATTGCTGTGACTATGGCAGCGGTAATCTCAAAATCTCTTTTAGGTCTAAACAGTGTCATCACAGATGGAGCTTGAACTGGCCAGGGTGCAAATCTAGGCAAACGGGTTACCACAGCCAAGGAAAATACAGATACATTCCAATACATACTATAAAAGCAATTATCACTACTATGATTAATAAACTCATTATCATAACTACCATTATATATAAAATCACAAAAGGGGGCCAAACACACACAGGTGTAGGCACAAAAGACATATTTTTTCTCAAAGCCAAAACACTCACAGAATTTTCAAACAAATCAGACCCGTTCCAATAAAAACTAGCATTTCCCCCGGCTCCTCCCATCAGTATACTTAGAGTGACAAATCAGTACAGCTTCCATTTACCCCACATAACAACCATACATTAAAAGGATTTTAGCCCCTCGCTGTGCTGGGCTTTGATTTGTCCAATTATAACCTGCAAATGTTTGATTATGTGTGGTACTGTTGTATGGAAAAAAGGTAAAATACTTTTTTCACCACCCAAGCGGCCTTCCAGGATTGACATCTAGTCCACTGAGGGAAAGAGTCTCTGCAAAATGGGGCCCAGCATGGTTGGGGTGGAATGCTAGCATTGCCCTTGGGTATGCTCGCAGGCCAAGTTCCTCTGATCCAAGTAGCATTAGCTCGGGATGAACTATTAAAAAGGTCTATCCAACCACGCAGCAGTCTGATTATACAATTGCACACATACACGATCTTGAGAAATATTTACAATAAACTGAAAGCATAATACCCCTCGCAGGGCAAGCTGGAGAGATTCAGTCACCAGTGCCACTCCTTCATTATCAGGCAAAAAGGGTAGCTGTAAAGATGTATTGGAGGTAAAGAAACGAGGAAACATTTGAGCAGAATGGGTCAAGTGTAGCAGCTTTGGAAACACTGACATGATGCCCCATCATAGCTCCTCATTCCTGTACCCTGTCACCATCATCAGTATTCCCAGGAGAATCAGCATCACATCTCTGGTCATTCTTCAGCACTCAAGTCAGTCATTCAGGTACCCACAACAGCTGGCGGCAGTCCTGGGGAAACACACAAACAAACCCTCTCGCCCACACCAACACTGGATCTGGCCCATGCCATTGGCCATCCAACATGCCCTTCCACATAACAGTTCCCTTCTGAGATGCATCAGATTTACTGAATCTCTCTGCAGCAGTACGATCAAATTTATCTTTATTTTAAAAATTAAGAGTAAATAAGGCTATTGAAAGGTGTTCCGAGGGAGTCGCCCCTGGGGCAACTCTCCCTTTTTGTTTTATTAAGCATTCTTTTAAGGTATGATGAGCACATTCAATTATTCCCTGCCCCTGAGGGTTATAGGGAATACCATGTACAAGATGAACACCCATCATCTTACAAAAGCTAACAAAAGTATTGGAAGTATAAGCAGGGCCATTATCAGTTTTTAATTCTTTGGGTTGACCCCAAGCGCCCCATGCTTCAAAGCAATGAACTATGACATGACGGGCCTTTTCTCCAGTATGCAAAGAAGCAAAAATGACTCCAGAGGCAGTATCAATTGAAACATGAACAAACTATAATTTTCCAAATTCGGCAAAATTAGTTATATCCATCTGCCAAACATGTAGGGGGAGTAACCCTCGTGGGCTAACTCCAAAGGAGGGTTGAGGTAATAAAGGAGCGCAGGCCTGACAGGCCTTGACAATCTCCCTGGCCTCTGCTCGGGTGATCTCAAAGTGAGAGGCTAATGTTTTAGAATTTACATGAAATTTAGAATGAAAACCATGAGCAAGGTGGAGGGCAGGACATGCCAGAAATACAGCAGCTTGTGCTGCCTTATCCACTATGTCATTACCCTCAGCCGATGGACCAGGTAACCCAGTATGAGCTCAGATATGCTGAACAAAGAAGGGGGAGGATCTATGCAATAGCAAATTTTGTAATTTACTTAATAAATCCCCAATGCTGGACCTAAGATTCACCCTACCAACCACCTCCAAGATAGCAAGAGCATTAATCACATATGACTATCTGATATTAAATTAAAGGATTCAGAATACAATTCAAAAACTTTAATCACAATCTGTAATTCTATAACTTGCGGTGAGGCAGGGGGGAATTGTAAAATTATAGGCGCAGAGCCTTGAACTAAATAGGCTCTGCATCCTGACTTTGATCCATCTGTAAAAATTAGAGAAGCCCCTTTTAATGGTACTCGAGAGGTAATCACAGGAAAAATTACAGGGTGAGCTTTATACAACTGTAAAATAGGATCATTGGGAAAATGATTATTTATCTTGCCTAAAAACCCTGCATTTTAAAACTGCCCAGTCATCTACAGTGGCAGACAACGCTTCCACTTGTCTACTATCATATGGTACAATAATTTCATCAGGAGGGGTGCCAAAATGCTGCATGGATTGCTGTAAACCCAGCAATGTGGCAATGCCAATTGGGCAACTGAGGCAGAATAATAGGATAACACTTTGGCGGGGAAATTTTAGGATGGATCCATAATAAAGAAGTGCCCTGCCAGAGGACTCCAGTAGGCTGGGTCTCCCAGCGCAGGATGCACAAAATAATAGGACTGAACAGAACTCTTCTCTTTAATGTTGCTGTTTGAATACCCTTTTCGACCAAACTTAACGCTACACGGGCAGAATCAGTAAGCTGCCGGGGAGAATTTAATTCTATATCTCCCGGGAAAATATCATATAATGGTTGTAATTATTTGATGGTTAGGCCCAAATAGGGATGTACCCACTGTATATCCCCCAATAGCTTTTGAAAATCATTCAATGTCCTCAAATTATCTGTCCGAATCTGAATTTTCTGGGGAGATACTTGACTATCAAAAATTTTTGTTCCTAAATAATTCTCCACTTTTCCTTTCTGAACCTTTTCCACGGCTAAAACCAATTGCTTTTCTTTTAATTTTTGGATCACTAGACTATATGCATGTGTAACTTTGTCTCACTCCGAGAACCTCAATAGTCCCTAATCCTGGAACCTAATAGTCTCTAACCGAGAACTTGAATCGTTCCACTTTCCTGGGAGCTTTCCAGTCGGCTACCCTGACCTCTTGAAGTTCTGGACCCACAGAGCTCTCGAGAAGCAGAAGTCCCTGTACAGGCCGCCACTTGTTGCATCCACCCCGATCAGCAGGCAAGACACAACACCATGTTGTCCTTCTTCAAGCAGGTTTATTCAGGAACACTTAGCATTGCAATGCAGGAACAGGAATCCCCCAGACAACCCAGGGGCATGCCTTAAATACCCTACTGACTCCTCCCAATCACCCCAGTCATGTAACTGCAGTCCAAGGGTTCACAGCAAGTGACGACACCTCAGGCGAGCTGAGGAGGCATGGCATCTGCACAGTGCAGGCGGCTCCTCACAATCTTCATATTTTTTAGGGAGTTTCTCCTGCGTTAAGTTTTCACATTATTCCTCAAATGCTTTTTTTCCAGCTGTCTCTCCCCACATTGTCTCCTTCATCCTTATCTCTTCTTATTCCCATCTGATTCTTCCATTTCCTTCCCCATCCACCATCAGTCTACCCATAAAATATGTTTCATTTCTTCCTCTCAAGGATATCCATGTGTCTCTTCTAGTCTCTTCATATATACTAATCTCTTTGAGTTTACCAATTCTGGGTTGACTATCATTTATTAAATTGCTAATATATACATATAAGTGAATATATACTATAATGTGGGGTCAGCGTTACCTTATTTAAGATAAGATATTTTTAAATTCCATCCATTTGCCTGCAAATTCCATCTTATACCTGTCAGAATTTCTGAAATCAAAGTCACAAGTGACAGTTCATGTTGATGAGGCTGTGGATCAAGGGGAACAGTTGTCCATCGCTGGTGAGAGTGCAAATGGGAGTTAATATGACAATTCCTCTGAAAATTGGGAATCTATTTACCTCAAGACCCAGCTATACTGCTGTTGGGTATATACCCAAAGGATACTTCATTCTATCACAAGGACACTTGTTCAACCATGTTCATTGCAGCTTTATTAATAATAGCTAAAACCTGGAAATAACCCAGATGTTTTAGCCCCTACTCATTCCATGTTTAATCCAAAAGGTTGTTCTATCTTTCTTTCTGCCTACTAGGACTCCCACTGTTATTGTAATCTTTATAAGTTCAAAAGCAAGAAGCTTGGTATTGAATTTTCACTAAGATACCTGCTTGAAAATAAATGAAATGGTTGAAAATATAAATTCATGTGAAGTTAAACTTGGATTTCTGAAAGATAGAATAAGGATATTAATTATTCTAAATTGGGCAGGGGAGGCCTCTATAAATTTTGTAATGAGTTATGCTGAAAGGTTGTGCAACTAATTTATTTATGAGGTCACTTTGGTTTTTATAAGAAAGTAAAGATAATCATATTAAAATTTTAGAATTTGTATGTATTTCAGGAAGTGTACTGTTTATTTCCATTAATCATATTACCAGCACTCAAATGACAGCTCAAAACTTGCTGTAATTCCAGGTAGGGAATAGAATAGGAACAATCAAACACATGGTGGGAGGAATGGAGACAAACAATACTGGGAGAGATGACGAATTGGGGGATATCTGGGAGCAAGGTACAAAACTAGAGCAGTGGAAATTCCCAAGAATCTATGAGAATGAATTTCATGAAGTCTGGCAGTAATGAGGGATACAGAGTCAGACTCACCATCTTCTATAACCAGGTAGGCTCTAAGCAATGGCACTAGAACATCAACCCAAAATGCTAAATTTTCCACCTGCAATCTGCCCTTGTTCAAGATGTGCTGGATTAATGGTGGCAGAAAACTCATGAGAGTAGCCAACTAATGAGAATCTCAACTTGAGGCTCCCAAGAGGGAGCTCATTCCTTATTCTGTCTTGATTGCCAGGATCCAGAGGAAGGTCAACCCAGAAACCCAGGTTAGAACCAAATACAACTGGCAAAGCAAAGAAAAGTAAAAGAAAAAAAGGGTAAGGGATAATGAAATGTTTCCCAATGATATTCTGCTATGCTCACAGATCAGGACCTAGCCTAATTGTCATCAACCTCAGAGGAGTATCATCCAGAAACTGATGTGAGCAGATCAAAGATTCACAGCCAAACACTAGGCAAAGCCAGGAAACCCTGCAGAAGAGTGGGAGGTGGGATTATAAGAGCCAGAGTGGTCACGGACACGATGAGCCCAAGTCCTATAGACCCAAACGATGGGGCTCATGGAGACTGATAGGACAAACAGTCATGTTATGTGTCTGAGCTATGTCCTCTGCATGTATATTTATGTAGCTTGGTGTTCTTGCAGGATTCTAAACCATGAAAATAGGAAGTACCTTTGACTCTTTTGCCTGCTCTTGGGACCCTTTCCCTTCTACTGGGTTGATAGGAGACTTTGAGCTCAGTCTTATTGTATAGGTCGTGTTCAGGGGATATCCCTGAGAGATGTTATTTTATTTTATTTTATTTTATTTTATTTTATTTTATTTTATTTTATTTTATTTAGAGAAATGGAGGAAGAAGAGTAGTTCTGGGATAATGGGGAGGTGAGAAAGGGACTTGGATGGAGTGGAGGGAAGGGAATTGTAATCATCATGTAATATATGAGAGAAGAATAAAAGTTTAAATTTTTCATGATATTTTAAACAGTTGAATAATACTCCATTATGTAAATGTAGAATATTTTTTCTCCATCCATTTTTCTGTTGAGGGACATCTATGTTGTTCCAAGTGTCTGGCTATTATAAATATAGCAGCAATGCTCATGGTTGAGCAAGCATCCTTGTGGTGAGATCAAGCATGTGATTGTCTATTTCCAACATTGGCATATGTGGATTGTGAGGTAGATTGATTTCCAAGTCTGTGAGTAACTGCCTCAGTGATTTCCATAGTGGCTGTACAAGTGTGCACTTTCGCCATCAATAGGTAAGTATTGCTTTTATTCTACATCCTCACCGGAATGAACTGCTGCTTGTATTATTGACCTAAGCTATCTGACAGGCACAAGATGGGACCTCAAAGTTCTTCGTTCCATTCCTCTGAGAGCTAAGGATGATGAACACTTCATTAAACATTTCTCAGCCATTTGTGTTTCAGTTTCCCACTTTTACAATTGCTTATTTTAGTGCTTGTGCTAAAAATGTTCTGTTCAGAAAGTACTCTATGCCAATGAGTTCAAGGCTATTACCCACCATCTTTGCTGTAAGGTTCAATGTATCTGGTTTTGTGTTGAGATCTTTGACCCACTTAGACTTGAGTATTTTGCAGGGAAATAAGTATGGCTCTATTTGCATTCCTATACATGTAGACATCCAGTTTGACCTGTGACATTTTTGAAAAGCTGTCCTTTTTCCAGTCTGTATTTCTTACTTCTTTATAAAATTCTAGTGTTCATGTGTATGTAGATTTGTGTCTTAGTCTTTAACTCAATTCCCTTGATCAATTTTGGAGAAAGTTCCATGAGGTGATTAGAAGAAGGTACCTTTTTTTTGTGTGTTTGGATAGAATCATCTAAAAATATCTGTTCATTTCATTTCATTTCATTTCATTTCATTTCATCTCATTTCATTTCATTTCATTTCATTTCTAATATCAAATAGCTCCAGCCTTTTTCTGTTTATGTTTTTGTCTTGATGGCCTGTCCACTAGTAAGAATAGGTATTGAAGACTCCCACTGTCAGTGTGTGATGGTCAGTATATGATTTAAGGTAAACCAGGGTTTTATTATTTTGTTTTGTTTTGGTTTAGTTTGTTGTTTGTTTGTTTTAGCAACATGGATCTCCTTGTATTTGGGTCATATATATAAAGAATTGAAATGTTGTCTTCCCCCCTCCTAGGGCAGGTTTTTGTTTTTGTTTTTTGTTTTTTGTTTTTGCTTGTTTGTTTTTTTCTGAGCATCCCTGACTATCCTGTAACTCACTCTTCAGACCAGGCTGGCATGGAATTAGAAAATCTGTGTGCCTATACCTCCCAAGTTCTAGGAGTAAAGACACCTCCCACCACACAAGCTTGAAATACCATCTTGGTGATTTTTTTTCCTTTGATGAAAAAGAAAACTGTACTGTCTTGCTCTAACTCTTTTAATTAATTTCGAAGTCTATTTTGTTAGATCTTAAAATATAGCTATGCCACCTTGTTTCTTAGGTGTGTTTGCTTGGAATATCTTTATTCAATTCTTTACGCTGGGCTTTTGTCTTTCCTTGATGTTGAGATGTTTCTTGGTTGTTACAGATGGATGGTTCCTGGGTTTACCCTTATTTTATTAATCTGTCTATTAAAAAACTTTTTAATTGATTCTTTATCAGTTTCACATCATACACCCCAGTCCACTCATCTCCTCATCCTATGGTACCTGTCCTCTGCCTTTGAATTCCCTACCAAAATAAAATACCACACACACAAACAGACAAACAAAAGTCTGAGGGGCCTCTTTTTACCAAAGAGTTAAGAACTTAGCTATTGAGACATATCAATGTCCAATAATTGTTTGTTTATTCCAATTATTTTGTTGATGTCATTTGTGGTTTTAGTATCTGTGTGTGAACGTGTGTGTGTGTTTCCCTTCTTTTAGTTTTGCTAGTGTGACACTGTTTATTTAATATGTGTCCATGGGTTTGTTTAACTACCTTGGTAAGTAATGTTTAAATTTTGCTTTATCATAAATATTGTACTTTTCTCTATTAATGTTAATAAAAATTTTTGCTGGGGATCGTACTCTGAGCTGTATTTGTGTTCTTTTATAGTCTAGAGCACATTTCTTCTAAGCCTTTCTGACATTTAGAAGCCAGATATTTTTCTATACATCTGCTTTTATATATTAATTTATCTTTTTCCTTCATCTCTTTTAGTATTCTTACCTTTTCTCTATGTTTTATTTTCTCTATTATTATGTGGGAAAGGGACTTTCTTTTCTGCTCCCATATACTGAGTGTTCTGTATGCATCTTAGACTTTTATAGTCATCTCCTTAGTTAGGTTAGGAAAATTTTCTTCTATGATTTTGTTGAAAATATTTTCTGTACCTGTAAGCTACAACTCTTCTATCTCTATTCCTCTTATTTGTAGGTTTGGTCTTTGTGTAGTGCCATAGTTTTCCTGAAAGTTTTCTATGAGGACTTGTTTTTATTATTTAACATTTGGATGAAATATCCATTGCTTCTATTATATCTTCAGAATCTGAGATTCTCTCTTCCATCTCTTGTATTGTTTGTGAATATTGATTCTAAAGTTTCTGTTTGCATTTCTAAAATGTTCAACAATTGCCCCCAGTTTGTGATTTATTTCTTCTATTATCATTTTCATGTCTTGAACAGATTTATTTCCTGCAGTTGTTTTGTTTTGTTTGTGTTTTTCTTATTTATTTATTCATTCACTTGATTTTTAAAGGATTTATTCATTTCTGATAATTGTTTGAGTTTCTCGGCTTTCTCAGGGACTTATTCGTTTACTATTTATGAGCAACTTTCATTGTATAGCTTGTTTTTAACATATTTTTCTTCTTGTCTTGCTATGCTGTAATATTCAGAGATGTCTCTTATAGGATAGTGGGGCTTTGCTCCAGACATATTGCTCTAGATGTTATTGAACCCCTCCCACTGGCTTCTAGATATCTGGGTTTGGAAGGATTATAAGTCTAGGTGCTGACTTTGTTGGGTGAGTGCTTGTTCTTTCATTTCTCTTTTCTCTCTGGAGTGTCAGAGTGTTTGGTGGTTCTGTTGCCAAATAGGGAAGTATCTTTTGACCTGATAGCTGTAACCACTGGAAGTTCCAGGTAAAACTTTTTTCTGGGTATCAAAGTGACTCGAGCCCCGGGCTACCTTGCCAGCGGAGTTGCCTGACACCCGCAAGGGCCCACACAGGATTCCCCACGGGATCCTAAGACCTCTGGTGAGTAGAACACAGCGCCGGCCCCAATCCAATCGCGCGGAACCTGAGACTGCAGTACATAGGGAAGCAGACTACCCGGGCCTGACCTGGGGCACAAGCCCCTTCCGCTCCACTCGAGCCCCAGGCTACCTTGCCAGCTGAGTCGCCTGACACACGCAAGGGCCTACACAGGATAACACAAGGGATCCTAAGACCTCTAGTGAGTGGAACACAACTTCTGCCAGGAGGCAGGTTCGAACACCAGATATCTGGATACATTCCCTGCAAGAAGAGAGCTTTCCTGCAGAGAATACTCTACCCACTGAAACCAAGGAGACTGCTACCCTCCCAGGTCTGCTTATAGAGGCTAACAGAGTCACCTGAAGAACAAGCTCTTAACAGAGACAACTATAACAGCTAGCTTCAGAGATTACCAGATGGCGAAAGACAAACATAAGAATCCTACTAACAGAAATCAAGACCACTCACCATCATCAGAACGCAGCACTTCCACCCCACCTAGTCCTGGGCACCCCAACACAACCGAAAATCTAGACACAGATTTAAAAACATTTCTCATGATGATGATAGAGGACATCAAGAAGGACTTTCATAAGTCACTTAAAGAATTACAGGAGAACACTGCTAAAGAGTTACAGACCCTTAAAGAAAAGCAGGAAAACACAGCCAAACAGGTAGAAGTTCTTAAAGAAAAACAGGAAAACACATCCAAACAGGTGATGGAAATGAACAAAACCATACTAGAACTAAAAAGGGAAGTAGACACAGTAAAGAAAACTCAAAGCGAGGCAACGCTGGAGATAGAAACCCTAGGAAAGAGATCTGGAACCATAGATGCGAGCATCAGCACCAGAATACAAGAAATGGAAGAGAGAATCTCAAGTGCAGAAGATTCCATAGAGAACATCGACACAACAGTCAAAGAAAATACAAAATGCAAAAGGATCCTAACTCAAAACATCCAGGAAATCCAGGACACAATGAGAAGACCAAACCTACGGATAATAGGAATTGATGAGAATGAAGATTTTCAACTTAAAGGGCCAGCTAATATCTTCAACAAAATAATAGAAGAAAACTTCCCAAACATAAAGAAAGAGATGCCTATGATCATACAAGAAGCCTACAGAACTCCAAATAGACTGGACCAGAAAAGAAATTCCTCGTGACACAAAATAATCAGAACAACAAATGCACTAAATAAAGATAGAATATTAAAAGCAGTAAGGGAGAAAGGTCAAGTAACATATAAAGGAAGGCCTATCAGAATTACACCAGACTTTTCACCAGAGACTATGAAAGCCAGAAGAGCCTGGACAGATGTTATACAGACACTAAGAGAACACAAATGCCAGCCCAGGCTACTATACCCGGCCAAACTCTCAGTTACCATAGATGGAGAAACCAAAGTATTCCACGTCAAAAACAAATTCACACAATATCTTTCCACGAATCCAGCCCTTTAAAGGATAATAACAGAAAAGAAGCAATACAAGGACGGAAATCACGCCCTAGAACAAGCAAGAAAGTAATTCCAGTTCTGCACAAACTATTTCACAAAATAGAAGTAGAAGGTACTCTACCCAACTCATTTTATGAAACCACTATTACTCTGATACCTAAACCACAGAAAGACCCAACAAAGATAGAGAACTTCAGACCAATTTCTCTTATGAATATCGATGCAAAAATCCTCAATAAAATTCTTGCTAACGGAATCCAAGAACACATTAAAGCAATCATCCATCCTGACCAAGTAGGTTTTATTCCAGGAATGCAGGGATGGTTTAATATACGAAAATCCATCAATGTAATCCATTATATAAACAAACTCAAAGACAGAAACCACATGATCATCTCTTAGATGCAGAAAATGCATTTGCATTCAACACTCATTCTTGATAAAAGTTTTGGAAAGATCAGAAATTCAAGGCCCATACCTAAACATGATAAAAGCAATCTACAGCAAACCAGTAGCCAACATCAAAGTAAATGGAAAGAAGCTGGAAGCAATCCCACTAAAATCAGGGACTAGACAAGGCTGCCCACTTTCTCCCTACCTATTCAACATAGTACTTGAAGTATTAGCCAGAGCAATTGGACAACAAAAGGAGATAAAGGGGATACAAATTGGAAAAGAGGAAGTCAAAATATCACTTTTTGCAGATGATATGATAGTATATATAAGTGACCCTAAAAATTCTACCAGAGAACTCCTAAACCTGATAAACAGCTTCAGTGAAGTAGCTGGATATAAAATAAACTCAAACAAGTCAATGGCCTTTCTCTATACAAAGAATAAACAGGCTGAGAAAGAAATTAGGGAAACAACACCCTTCTCAATAGTCACAAATAATATAAAATATCTTGTCGTGACTCTAACTAAAGAGGTGAAAGATCTGTATGATAAAAACTTCAAGTCTCTGAAGAAAGAAATTAAAGAAGATCTCAGAAGATGGAAAGATCTCCCATGCTCATGGATTGGCAGGATCAACATTGTAAAAATGGCTATCTTGCCAAAAGCAATCTACAGATTCAATGCAATCCCCATCAAAATTCCAACTCAATTCTTCAATGAATTAGAAGGATAAATTTGCAAATTCATCTGGAATAACAAAAAACCTAGGATTGCAAAAAGTCTTCTCAAGGATAAAAGAAACTCTGGTGGAATCACCATGCCTTACCTAAAGCTTTACTACAGAGCAATTGTGATAAAAACTGCATGGTACTGGTATAGAGACAGACAAGTAGACCAATGGAATAGAATTGAAGACCCAGAAATGAACCCACACACCTATGGTCACTTGATCTTCGACAAGGGAGCTAAAACCATCCAGTGGAAGAAAGACAGCATTTTCAACAATTGGTGCTGGCACAACTGGTTGTTATCATGTAGAAGAATGCACATCAATCCATACTTATCTCCTTGTACTAAGGTCAACTCTAAGTGGATCAAGGAACTTCACATAAAACCAGAGACACTGAAACTTATAGAGGAGAAAGTGGGGAAAAGCCTTGAAGATATGGGCACAGGGGAAAAATTCCTGAACAGAACAGCAATGGCTTGTGCTGTAAGATCGAGAATTGACAAATGGGACCTAATGAAACTCCAAAGTTTCTGCAAGGCAAAAGACCCCGTCAACAAGACAAAAAGACCACCAACAGATTGGGAAAGGATCTTTACCTATCCTAAATCAGATATGGGGCTAATATCCAACATATATAAAGAACTCAAGAAGGTGGACTTCAGAAAATCAAATAACCCCATTAAAAAATGGGGCTCAGAACTGAAAAAAGAATTCTCACCTGAGGAATACCGAATGGCAGAGAAGCACCTGAAAAAATGTTCAACATCCTTAATCATCAGGGAAATGCAAAACAAAACTACCCTGAGATTCCACCTCAAACCAGTCAGAATGGCTAAGATCAAAAATTCAGGTGACAGCAGATGCTGTCGAGGATTTGGAGAAAGAGGAACACTCTTCCATTGTTGGTGGGATTGCAAGCTTGTACAACCACTCTGGAAATCAGTCTGGTGGTTCCTCAGAAAATTGGACATTGTACTACCGGAGGATCCAGCAATACCTCTCCTGGGCATATATCCAGAAGATGCCCCAACTGGTAAGAAGGACACATGCTCCACTATGTTCATAGCAGCCTTATTTATAATAGCCAGAAGCTGGAAAGAACCCAGATGCCCCTCAACAGAGGAATGGATACAGAAAATGTGGTACATCTACACAATGGAGTACTACTCAGCTATTAAAAAGAATGAATTTATGAAATTCCTAGCCAAATGGATGGACCTGGAGGACATCATCCTGAGTGAGGTAACACATTCAAAAAGGAACTCACACAATATGTACTCACTGATAAATGGATATTAGCCCCAAACCTAGGATTCCCAAGATATAAGATACAATTTGCTAAACACATGAAACTCAAGAAGAATGAAGACTGAAGTGTGGACACTATGCCCCTCCTTAGAATTGGGAACAAAACACCCATGGAAGGAGTTACAGAGACAAAGTTTGGAGCTGAGATGAAAGCATGGACCATGTAAAGACTGCCATATCCAGGGATTCACCCCATAATCAGCATCCAAACGCTGACACCATTGCATACACTAGCAAAATTTTATTGAAAGGACCCAGATGTAGCTGTCTCTTGTGAGACTATGCCAGGGCCTAGCAAACACAGAAGTGGATGCTCACAGTCATCTAATGGATGGATCACAGGGCTCTCAATGGAGGAGCTAGAGAAAGTACCCAAGGAGCTAAAGGGATCTGCAACCCTATAGGTGGAACAACATTATGAACTAACCAGTACCCCGGAGCTCTTGACTCTAGCTGCATATGTATCAAAAGATGGCCTAGTCGGCCATCACTGGAAAGAGAGGCCCATTGGACACGCAAACTTTATATGCCCCAGTACAGGGGAACGCCAGGGCCAAAAAGGGGGAGTGGGTGGGTAGGGGAGTTGGTGTAGGTGGGTATGGGGGACTTTTGGTATAGTATTGGAAATGTAAATGTGCTAAATACCTAATAAAAATGGAAAAAAAACAAAACAAACAAACAAACAAACAAAAAACAATATAAGCAAATCCTTAGCAAAACAAACTAAAAGGCACAGAGACAGTTTCCATATTAACAAAATCTAAAATTAAAAGGTATCACTGAGGAAATTCAAAGAATCATTAAATCTTACTATACAAAATTGAAAAATCTAAATGAAATTAATAATTTCTAGACATATAACAATTTCCAAAGTAAATCAAGATCAGGTGAAAGACTTACTACCCCTAAGGAAATATAAGTAATCATTAAACGTCTCCAAAAAAAAAAAAAAGTTCTAGGCAGATGGTTTTAGCACAGAATTATACCAGACTTTGAAAGAAGAGCTTATGCCAGTACTCATCAAACTCCTCCACAAAATAAGAACAGAAGAAACAATGCTGAACTCATTCTATGAAGCCACATTCATCCTGATACAAAACCACACAAAGACTTAACAAAGAAAAAGAATTGGAGTCCAATTTCCTTCATGAATATCGATGTAAAAATACTCAGTTAAGGGGTCTGCAATCCTATTGGTAGAAAACAATATGAACTAACCAGTTCCCCCAGAGCTCGTGTCTCTAGCTGCATATGTAGCAGAAGATGGCCTAGTTGGCCATCACTGGGAAGAGAGGCCCCTTGGTATTGCAAAATTTATATGCCCCAGTACAGGGGAATGTCAGGGCCAAGAAGCTGGAGTGGGTAGGTAGGGGAGCAGGGCAGGCAAGGGTATAGGGAACTTTCGGGATAGCGTAAGAAATGTATATAAAGAAAATATCTAATTAAAAAAATAAATATATACTCAAAAACCAAATCTACGAAAGAAGTTTGGGAGCCATCTCCTGTTGTAGTAATTGATTAATTTGCTCTAGTTCCTCTATACCTGCCCCAATATTCTGGATTCCCAAATGAAAGACACACACATGCAGCCTATGTTTAATATGCTTTAATCAGCTCAATGGCTCAGCCACTCCTAAACTTCCACATTGCTAACACCTCTCTCTGATACTGCCGAGCTATTATTTACTAAAATCTACATTTCATCTCTGCTAATCTAGACCAAATGCAGGGTGGGGGTTAGGGTCGCTCTGGCCACCTCTTACATGATTGATGTGCTCTTCTGCAGCTCTCAGGCCTGGATCTTCTTCCTTTGCCAACATGGTAGTCCTGTTTTCTCCTTCTGATCTGCTTGCCCTGAATCCTAAAGTCCTACCACTGTCTCTTTGCCCAGCCATTGGCCACCAACAACTTCATTTACCAATAGAATCAACTGGGGTCAGGGACCCTCAGCATCTTACATGTGGGAATCTTATACAATTTAGGGAACCCAAAACTTCAGGCCAAATCAACAGCAACGCCCTTCGTAATAGCCAAACATAATATAAAATATTTCGATGTAACTCTATCCAAGCAAGTCAAAGACCTATATAGTAAGAACTTTAAATCTCCATAGAAATAAATTGGGGAAGATATTAGAGGATGGAAAGATCTCCCATGCTCATGTATTGGTAGGATTAACATAGTGAAAGTGGCCATCTTAGCTAAATCAATCTATGGATTCAATTAAATACCTATCAAAATTTCAACACAATACTTTATAGATCTTGAAAGAAAAATTCTCAACTTCATAGGGAAAAAACAAACAAACAATTAAAATACAGAATAGCTAAAACAATTCTGAACAATGAATGAACTTCAGCTGTATTTCAAGCTATACTATAGGGCAATAGTGTTAAAATGTGCATGGTGTTGGTATAGAAATAGATAGGTTGATCAGTGAAATGGATTCAAAGACACAGAAATAAATTCACACACCTATCAACACTTTATTTCTAACAATTAATCCAAAACCATACAATGGAAAAAATGAGAGCCTTTTCAACAAATAGTGTTAGTCTAACTGGATTTCTGCATGTCGAAGATTGCAAATAGATCCATATATTTCTCACCCTGCAAAAAAACTTAACTTCAGTAGATCAAAGTCCTCAAGTAAAACCAGACACAATAAATCTAATGGAACAGAAAGTAGATAATAATGCTGAACTCAACAGTACAGGACAAAACTTCCTGAACAGAACACAAATGGCTCAGGCACTAGGGACAACAATTAATAAACAGAGCATCATGAAATGACAAAGCATTTGTAAGTCAAAGGGCACCCTCATTAGACAGTCTCTGGATTGGAAAATGATTTTTCACAAACTCTACATCAGACAGAGGGATAATATCCAAAATATATATATAATTCTCAAGAAGTTAGACTCTAAAAAAATCAATAACCTAAATTAAAAATTGGGTACAGAGCTAAACAGAGAATTTTCAACAGAGGAATCTCAATTGTCAGAGGAGTACTTAAAAAAAATGTTCAACATCCTTAGTCATTAGAGAAAGAAAAGTCGAAATAACCCTCAGGATCTACCTTACACCAATCAAAATGGTTAAGATCAAAACCTAAAGCAACCATGTGGAGAAAGGGGGGCACTTCTCCATTACTGGTAGGATTGCAAACTTGTACAAGCACTCTAGAAATCAATTTGGTAGTTTCTTAGAAAAATTGGAATAGTTCTACCTCAAGACCCAGTTGTACTACTCCTGGGCATGGCCCCAAAAGATGTGCGACCATCCTTGCTCAACTATGTTCATAGCAGGTTTACTCATATTAGCTACAAGTTTGAAACAACCTAGTGCACTTGAACTGAAGAATGGATAAGGAAAATGTGGATCATTTATACAATATAAGCTTTTGAAAACAAAGATATCATTAATTTTGTCAGCAAATGAATGGAAATAGAAAATACCATCTTGAGTGTGGCAACCAAGATCCAAAAGGATATGGATGGTATGTACTCATTTATAAGTGGATGTTAGCCATAAAGTTGAGGATAACCACACTGTAATGCACAGGCATAAATAAGCTGACTTACTAAGAAATCATGAGGGAGGATGACTGAATCTCTTTCAGAAAGGGAAATAAAATAATTAGTGGAGATAGATGGAGGGAAGGGAGTGGGTGAGAGAGGAGATGGAGAGATAATCAGAGTGGGGTAGCAAGGGGATCAGATGTAAGGAGAACATGGCTGGGAGAAGGGAAACTGGGGTTGGGGGCAATCTTTAGGGAATGCCACAGACCTGGGATGGGGGAGGCTCCAGGTGCTCTAAGGGGACGACTCTAGCTTAGATTGCGAGCAGTAGAGGATATGGATCATGAAGTGGTTACTTTCTTTAACCAGGCATGACTCCCAGTGGAGGGATAAGAACAGTAACACACCCACAAAACTTTCAACTCAAAAATGTGATTTTCATATAAAATGTGTAGAGATAAATATAGAACAGTGACAAAGGAAATGGCCAACCAATGACTACCTCAAGTTGAGAACCCTCCCAGGAGCAAGAACTAAACCCTGACACTATTAATGACAATCTGTTATGTTTGCAGACAGGAGCCTAGCATAACTGTCTCTGAGCTGCTCCACCCAGCAGACAATGGAAAGGCATGCAGAGACTCAAGGCCAAATGTTAGATGGAGCTCAGGGAGTCTTGTAGAAGAGTTGGGGGAAGGATCAAAGGACTCAAAGAAGACAGAAATTGCACTGGAAGACCAACAGAGTCAATTAATCTGGACTTTTGGTGTCTCCTAGAGACTGAATCACCAACCAAATAGAGAACATGGGCTTGACCCTCTCCACATATGTAACAGATATGTAGCTTGGTTTTCACAGAGGCCCTTCAACAACAGGAGCTAGGGTTATGCCTGAATCTGTTGTCTGCCTATAGATCCTATTCTCCTAAGTGACCTGCCTTTTCTGGCCTGAGATGGAGAGGATGTGCCTAGTCCTGAGGAAATTGATGTGCAAGGGGTAGGAGTAGGGCTTGGCAGAATAGAGTGGGGAGAGTGTGGTAGTAGTGGAGGGGTAATACCTAGAGGGGAGAGGAGGCTGCTATTGGGATGTATAGTGAATGAATAAATAAATTTAATAATGAAAAACATTTAATGTTTGGATGTTTCTAAAGCCATATTGAACTCTGTGGGCCATGTGACCAACTGTAGCCATGGTGATGTCTAGGTCTGTGATGGTTTGTATATGCTTAGTCCAGAGAGGGGCACTATTAGAAGGTGTGGTCCGGTTTGAATAGATGTGACCTTGTTGGAGTAGGTGTGTCACTGTGAGTGCGGACTTTACAACCCTCACCCTAGCTGCCTGGAAGCCAGTATTCTGCTAGAAGCCTTCAGATGAAGATGTAGAACCCTCAGCTCCTCCTGCACCATGCCTTTCTGGATGCTGCCATATTCCCACCTTGATGATAATCAACTGAACCTCTATCCTGTAAGCCAGCCCCAATTAAATGTTGTCCTTATAATATTTGCCTTGATGGTGGTATCTGTTCACAGCAGTAAAACTCTAAAACAAAGACCATGCTGCCATGTGTGGATCCAAGGTCCTATGGTAACTGAGGTCTGTATTGATGAATGTGGCCCATATTGCCACTGAAGAATATGTGAGTGTCTGTGCTATATGTTTCAGCCTGACGCTGTGTTGATGTCTGAGGGCCATGTTGCCTCTGGGGGCCATGTTGATATGCATGTAATCAGGGTGTATGATATGAAATTCCCAAAGAATCAATAAAATGCACAGAAAACAAAGTCTGGCTTTAAGTGCATTTTGCTACTTTGAGCTCAGAGTGAATGAAGACAGAAAGGTAACAAGCTCCATCAAGGATATAATTGTTGTTGTATTTTCTGTAAAAGACAACCTTAAGCTATTTCTTAACAGAATATTACCTGGTGAAAAGCACCATTTTCCATGACAAAGTCGCAGACAAACCATTCACTCAGATTCTGGCAGCATATTGTGAGCTTTTGTACATGTTTCTGCTGTGCGCATAGAGCGTAAATGAGAACAAAATGTAGTGGGCGAGGAGCATCTGCTGCAGAGTCCTAGCTTGTGCTGTTGACCCCAAAGCTGTGCATAGAGCTTGTACTTGATAGCTGAGGTGCATCACTCTTAGGGATGGTAGAATGAGGGCCCCAAAAGAGCAGCGCAGGGGGGGGGCTGGCCTACTGTGTACTTCTGTGTGCTTTATATTTTTACCCTCCAAATACAGGTCTTAAAAGTTTTGTTTGTATATTTTACTATATCTGTAAACTGACTTAAAACAAAAAAAAGGAATAGTGTAGAATTGAAAATATAATCTGTCCAAGAAGCTGTGTTGCTTCTGCAGCCTGCATACTCTTCTGTGCAGACTGGTCTCTGAGGGACCTGGGATAAAAGATGATATTTATATTTTTGAGAATACCCTTATGAGGAAATGATGCCATCCTCAGTGGCCATGTCTTTTTCTATCAATTGAAAATCAAGACAAACTCCTACACAGTTGCCAATAGGACAACAAGATCTGGTTAACTTTTCAACAAGACACTCTTCTCAGGTTGTATCAAGTTGATAGTTATAATGAACAAACACTGTTACTTGCAGATGTGGCTTAAAAAAAAAACTTGTAGTTGACCCTGTCTGTAGTTGGGTTAAGAAATACTTGTTAATTCATTGCTAATGAGGTAAGAATACAAAACATACACAGTATAATGACACATTAGAATCATGTATGAGAAGTAAAGTCTGTAGCATGACATAGTTAGTTCTGTCAGAAATATCAAATAACAAAAACCAAAAAAGATATATTATAGAGTGATAATAATAAAATGGTATGGTCCTAGCACAAAAAAATAGATATATAGATCAATGGCACAAAATTTTAGCACAAACATATACGTATCACTGCTAAAAATTTTGGAGGAAAATGCCAAAAAATAAATAAACTGGACAAAAGAAAAAGCATCTCAACTAACAGTGATGAGAAAACTGGATGTTCACAATCAGAAAGAATTAGACCAGTATCTGTCAAGTAGCAAAAATTGAACTAGGTGGCTACAATGACAAACCACTCTAGCTGCTAAGAATTGGTACACATTGCAAAAGAAATACTCTACGAAAAGCAATAAGTCAGATCGTCCAATTTGTATTGCCCACATACCAATAGCATAGGGTCATCCACTGGAGTATCTTCAATCATTAGCACTGCACTCTTATATCAAACTAGCTCTTCTCTCAGAAGTCTTCAAAAAGTCTATGTATATAGAGATGTAAATTTCCATGGGAGTTTAATACTATATACTTATCAAAATAATAGTAGTGACTTCACCTATGGTGATTTGTGAGCTCCAATGTTGTAGATTCTTGGCCAGATTACAGTATAAGATACTTGTTTTCTTTCCTATAAAACAGGACTTAAATACAATTATCTCAGGAAATACCATAAAACAAGCTGATAGGTAGCATGTGATCTTCCTGAGATGAGTCTGCTTTAGGTTAATAAATAACCCACAACAGATTTGCTCCCATAGCAAAACCAAGGTGAAATAATTTTAGGAAAGATTCCTGCTATTAATATGGTTTTCCTGTTATTATTACATATGTAACAATCACTACATATTAGCCCACCACTTTGGACAGATCTCTGAAGAACTATAAATAGGTACTGTCTTGTAATGATGCTATATAGACAAATAAATGACTTCTTAATTTTTAGTGAATATTCTGTAAGAATTTCCTAAAATTATATCAGTGTTTATTAAGTTCTTTTATAGTGGGACTGCTATTAGGTTCTTTCTGATAGTCAAAAGTGCAATAAGATCCCTGCAAATCTCCATGTGTCCCCAGCTAATTGCTTCTACTTCTTAGAGGACATTCCAAAAGGTTGTACAGCCATTAACTAAAGGTCATATAAAAGGGAACTATTTATTATAGGTGCTATTACAGAAAATAAAATATTGACTGAGATTGTCTATACAAAACTTCACTAATAACTTAGTTATGGTTTTTAACTCTTCATGATCCTCTGGAGCTATGAGAGGTGATGAATGTTTAGCCAGATAATTACTCCTAATGGATATACTTGTAAACATTCTCTGTTCTAAACATTTTATTTGATTTATGAGTTGAATTTATTTGTAAACTTGTGATGAACTTTTTACCATGTGTTCATGTATTCTGAAAGATGTATGAGCGCTAAGGAAAAAGAAGTCACTCTCTCATGCACTCATTCTCTGTGTCCCACTTTTCTTAGCATTATTATTCTCCTTATCCTCCTCTTCTTATCACTCCTCTCCTGCTGGTTATTCTGCTATCCCCTTTCACTTAGAGAGCTTTCATTGTAAACTTTTAACAATGTAGAACTAAATGCTAAATTCACTTTTCAATGTTTCTCTTTTTTTCCTGTGACTTCAAGACTAGCAGGCTAAAAGTTAGAGCAGTGGAATTCCTGTGGAGTTAGAACAAAGGCTACTTTACTTAGTCTTGCTGTTTTAGGATGATATGCTAAATGCCAGAGACTGCAGCTTCTAGCCTTAGAGGAACACAGAAGGCAGGTCAGCTACAGTAGGAAGGAAACTTAGACTTAGGTAATTAAACTTTTTATAGTTATACAACAACCCTAAGTATCTCATAAGACAAAGTCTTCCCCTCCCCTGATGCTCCTCTGCTCTGCTGCCTCAAGGGGAACTGAGAACCCTGACACAATTAAAATCCAATATTTGCCCTTTTAAATTTCATGGCAGCATGCATCATGAGCATGTTCTGCCATGCTATTCATTATTGATGGGTTCACAACTGGAAAAGACTTTTGATTTATGTCTCAGTAGCCAACTTTGCAACTTATAGTAGTACCAAAGCTATCTGCTAAGGCCTAGAATTTAAACAAACAAACAAAGAAAAGTATACATTGTTATTTAGCAGATTCCTAAATTCTTTTGTTACTTTGTTCAACCCAAGGTGAAATGTATATGTGTATGTGTGTGTGTATGTATGTATGTGTGTATATATACATCAATCATACTTGGGTAAATCTGGCATGCTGATTTTGTGTATCTCAGGCCTACATAGCATTTAAGATTAGTTTGAATACATCTTAAGACTTGTGAAATTTCAAAAACTATGTCTTGTTTATGAAAATATTTCTGAAAGACATTAGACCCATTCATTCCACCTAGATATCAGCAAGAGAAATGTTATCTAAGTCCAATGAACATTATGTATTATGTTTCTGGTCAGGCTATGAGGGTCCAATGGGCAGTTATCTCATTTGGGTTTGATAATAAACTGGAATATTCATCATCCGTATCTGAATATGTCATGTAGGTAAGGGACACATGTGAAAAAACAAAAACAAAAAACAGAATATAAAATATGCAAATGGTATCTGTACTTGCTACTTCTGTCCAGAACAAAACAAATTTCTGATATGAAAGATTGATTTTATACACATATGGAGTTTAGAGTAACTCATGTTTTTTTCTGAGAAACTTTTCACATGCTCATTAGCCTTAAGCAACTTTTAATATTAAATACCTTTGTTCAAGATTACTAATATAATAATTTTTAAAGAGGAAATTCTTTTGATACAATCTACTTTGTATCTAGCTCTTCTAATTTGAATTCCCTAGTACTCAAAAAAATCTATATTGTCATAATAACAAAAATAAATATTATTTTCAAAATATTACCTTATTCAAACTGGATTGAACAAATGGACTTTTAAGAATTATTTCTGTCAGAAAAAGTCTTAAATATCTTACAACAAAATCAAATAGTAGATATTACATATCCTACACACACAGACACACACACATGTATGCACATACATGTACACACATTTCCATTGCAAGCACACACACACACACACACACACACACGCGCGCGCGCGCGCGCGCACACACACATTTTCCATTTCAGCGTCTTCTAAAAAAAATTAGCCTACAAACAAGATCCCCTTTAGATATTAGCGCACAAATGATACATACAAATATCTATGGTCTAGTTAGTATAGGATGAATCATATAAGACCTCACTATGTACATCAATTCTTGTTATGATGTCTGGATAATATTCATCTTTGTATAAACCTGTGTAGTAATAATCTATCATGTTATTATCAGGACATACTCTAAAAATAAAGAATAAATAAATTATAAACAATTAATTTCAAGCAAATGAGCTCATTATTTGTTGTTCTCCATTTTGCAAGTGTACGATTTTCAAATACGTTAATCTGAACACCTTATAAACTCAATGTAGATGTCGAAAAAGGTCTCAGAGGATGGAAAGATTTCCTATTTTCATGGGTTGGCAGAATTAATATAGTAAAAATGGCTATCTTGGCAAAAGCAATCTACTGATTCAATGCAATCCCCATCAAAATTCCAACTCAATTCTTTACAGAGATAGAAAGGGCAATTTGCAAATTCTTCTGGAATAACAAAAACTATTCTCAACAAGAAAAGAACCTCTGGTGGAATGACCATCCCTGACCTCAAGTTTTTCTACAGAGCAATTGTGATAAAAACTGCATGGTACTGGTAAGGTAATTTGAACTTCCTAATACTCAAAAAAATCTATATTGTCATAATAATAAAAATGAATTTTATTTTCAAAATATTACCTTTTTCAAACTGGATTGAATAAATTGACTTTTAAGAATTATTTAAAATATTAACAGGTAATAATGACAGGTAGATCAATGGAATAGAATCAAAGACCCAGCAATGAACCCACACACCTATGGTCAGGTGATCTTTGACAAAGGTGCTAAAACCATTCAGGGAAAAGAAGACAGGTTTTCAACAAATGGTGCTGACTCAAATGAAGGTCAGCATGTAGAAGAATGCGAATTGATCCATTGTTATCTCCTCATACAAAGATCAACTCCAAGTGGATCAAGGACCTCCACATAATATCAGAGACACTGAAACTTATAGAGGAGAAAGTGGGGAAGAGTCTTGAAGATATGGGCACAGGGGAAAATTCCTAAACAGAACACCAATGGCTTGTGCTCTAAGATAAAGAATCAACAAATGGACCTCATAAAATTGCAAAGATTTTGTAAGGCAAAGGACCCAGTTAATATGACAAAGAGGCAACCAACAGATTGGGAAAAGAACTTTACCAGTCCTAAATTGGATAGGGGGCTAATATCCAATATATATCTCTATCTATCTATCTATCTATCTATCTATCTATCTATCTATCTATCTATCTATCTATCTATCTATCTATCTATCTATCTATCTATCTCTATATATATCTCAATGTACATCAATATATGTATATATAAAGAAGTTGGACTCCATAAAACCAAATAACCCTATTAAAATGCAGGGTACAGAGCTAAACAAAGAATTCTCAACTGAGGAATAGATAATGACTGAGTAGCACCTAAAAAATGTTCAAAAACCTTAATCATCAGGGAAATGCAAATCAAGATAACCCTGAGATTCCAACTAACACCAGTCAGAATAGCTCAAATAAAAACTCAAGTAATGCTGGCAAGGAGGTGGAGAAAGAGGAAGACTCCTCCATTGCTGGTGGGATTGCAAGCTGGTACAACCACTTTGGAAATCAGTCTGGTGGTTCCTCAGAAAATCGGAAATAATTCTACTGGAAGATCCCCGCAATACCACTCCTGGGCATATACCCAGAAGATGCTCCAACTTGTAATAAGGACATATGCTCTACTATGTTCATAGCAGCCTTATTTATACTAGCAAGAAGCTGGTCAGAACCCAGATGTCCCTCAACAGAGGAATGGATACAGATGTGGTACCTCTACACAATGGAGTACTCCTCAGATATTAAAAACAATGAAATCAGGAAATTCTTAGGCAAGTGGATGGATCTGGAGGATATCATTCTGAGTGAGATAATCCAATTACAAAAGAACACATATGATATGCACTCACTGATAAGTGGATATTAACCCAGAAGCTCAGACTACCCAAGGCACAATTTGCAAAACACTTGAAACTCAAGAAGAAGGAAGACCAAAGTGTGGATACTTTGAACCTTCTTAGAAGGGGGAACAAAACACCATGGAGGAGTCACAGAGACAAAGCTCAGAGCAGAGACTGCCCCAACTGGGGATCCATTCCATAAACAACCACCAAACCCAGACACTATTGTAGATGCCAACAAGAGCTTGCTGACAGGAGATTGGTATAGCTGTCTCCTAAGAGGCTCTGCCAGTGCCTGACTAATACAGAAGTGGTTGCTCAGAGTCATCCATTAGATGGAGCACAGGGTTCCCAGTGAAGGAAGTAGAGAAAGGACCCAGGGAGTGGAAGGGATTTGCTGCCCCCATAGGAGGAACAACAATAAGAACTAACCAGTAACCCCAGAGCTCCCTGGGACTAAACCACCAATCAAAGAAAACACACAGAGAGACTCATGGCTCTAGCTGCATATGTAGTTGAGGATGGCCTAGTAGGTCATCAATGGTAGGAGAGGCATTTGGTCCTGTGAAGGTTCTATGACCCAGTATAAGGTAATATCTGGTCCAGGAAGCATGAGTGGATGGTTTGGGTAGGAGGGGGAGGGGGAGAGGACAAGGGATTTTTGGAGGGGAAACTAGGAAAGTGGATAACATTTGAAATGTAAATAAAGAAAATATCTAATAAAAAAACTCAATGCACTCAGTAATTGCAGTCATCCAAACTAAAATAAAGAGAATCTGCTGAATGAAGATATACCAATATGTTGTTATAAAGATATAGTAGGATACATTGCAAACACATGAACACACACACACATACACACATGCATACACACAGTACACACATGAATACACAAAGTACATACTCTCACATACATACATGTATGTTATAATTACAATTTTTACTTTGACAATAACAAGAAAACTGATTGTAGTTGAGAGAATTTGAATCTCCAGTGCAGCAGAGCAACATTTTAATGGAAATTGGATAAGTAGTAATTAATAGACAATTGTATCAGCATGATCCAGTTTTTAGAACTACTTCTGCTTTTTAATTATATATTTACTTTATTTACATTTCAAATGTTATCCTCTTTCCTGATTTCCCCTCTGAAAATCCCTTATCCCCTCACCGTTCCACCCTCTCTGTACTTACCAACCCACATACTCCTGCTTCCTGGCCCTGGCATTTCCCTAAACTGGGTCATAGAACCTTCACAGAACCGAAGGACTCTCCTCCCATTGATGACCGACTAGGCCATTCTCTGCTACTTATGCAGCTAAAGGCATGAGGCCCATCATGTATTTTTTTTGGCTGGTGGTTTAGTCCCAGGGAGCTCTGGGGTTATTGAATAGTTTATATTGTTGTTCCTCCTATGGGGGTATAAACCCCTTCAGCTCCTTAGGTACCTTTTCAAGTTCCTTCATTGGGGACCCTGTGATCCATCTAATGGATGGCTGTGAGCAACCACTTCTGTATTAGTCAGGCACTGGCAGAGCCTCTCAGGAGACAGCTATATCAGTCTTCTGTCAGCAGGCTCTTGCTGGCATCAACAATAGAGATTGAATTTGGTGGTTGTTTATGGGATTGATCCCGAGTTTGGGCAGTCTCTGGATGTTCATTCCTTCAGTCTCTGCTCTGAACTTTGTCTCTGTAACTCCTTCCATGGGCATTGTGTTGCCCCTTCTAAGAAGGTTTGAAGTATCCACACTTTGGTCTTCCTTCTTCTTGAGTTTCATGTTTTACAAATTTTATCTTGGGTATTCTGAGCTTCTGGGTTAATATCCACTTATCAGTGAGTGCATATCATGTGTGTTCTTTTGTGATTGGGTTACCGCACTCAGGATGATATCCTCCAGATCCCTCCATTTGTCTAAGAATTTTATAAATCTATTTTTTTTAGTAGCTGCGTAGTACTCAATTGTGTAAATGTACCACATTTTTCTGTATCCATTCCTCTGTTGAGAGACATCTGGGTTCTTTCCAGCTTCTGGCTATTATAAATAAGGCTGCTATGAACATAGTGGAGCATGTGTCCTTATTACAAGTTGGAACATTTTCTGGCTATATGCCCAGGAGTTGTATTGCTCCATTCCCTGATAGTACTATATCTAATTTTCTGTGGAACCACCAAACTGATTTCCAGAGTGGTTGTACCAGCTTGCAATCCCACCAGCAATGAAGAAGTGTTCCTCTTTCTTCACATCCTCTCTAGACTCTGTTGTCACCTCAGTTTTTATTTTAGCCATTCTGACTGGTGTGAGGTGGAATCTCAGGGTTGTTTTGATTTGCATTTCCCTGATGACTAAGGATAATGAACATTTTTTTAGGTACTTCTCAGCCATTTGGTATTCCTCAGTTGAGAATTCTTTGTTTAGCTATGTACCTCATTTTTAATAGGGTTATTTGGTTTTCTTGGGTTCAAAATTTTTTTAGAGTATAGAATAATTTATTTAGGGCATGGGGAGGGGAGTTAAGAGAGTAGAAGAGGCAGAGAGAATGATAGATAAAGCAGAGAGTAGAGAAGTAGAAGCTGGCCATGACTAAGTGGAGAGAGGGGAAAGGGAATGGGGCCAGAGGCTAGGGAGAGAAACAGGAGTAAGAGAACAATGGAGTCCAACTTCTTGAGTTCTTTGTATATAATGGATATTAGCCCTCTATCAGATTTAGGATTGGTAAAGATCTTTTCCCATTCTGTTTGTTGACTGTCTTACTGACTGTGTCCTTTGCTTTGCAGAAGCTTTGCAATTGTATGAGGTCTCATTTGTCAATTCTTGAACTTACAGCACATTGCATTGATTTTTCTGTTCAGGAATTTTCCCTCTGTGCCCATATGTTGGAGGCTTTTCCCACTCTCTCCTCTATAAGTTTTAGTGTCTCTGGTTTTACGTGGAGGCTCTTGATGCCCTTGGACTTGAACTTTGTACAAAGAGATAAGAATCGTTGATCCACTTTTGCTTTGTAACATTTGAGAATTTGTTTTTACTGATACTAGAATTTTAGAAGATAATTCATGAACACATGGAGCAGAAACAAGAAATGGAAATGATTTTTATTTAATGATAATGTTGGAGTTTTGATTCACCCAATAAAATGTAAGAAATATTGTTTAATTTTCACTTCCATATTAATTCTACCTGAGTAGGACTTGGCTATTGCAACGTTATCCTAATTTGTAGCAATATGCGAAGAGATGTGAAGAAGAGTCAGAGAATTTAGGCAAAGAGGTCATGTCTAGTCTTCAGATTATAAATCTGGATGATACATATGTAACTGAAAAATGAAAAATATAATTATAATCCATGATTGTAAAACGTGCTTATTCAAAAATTTGTCTCTCTCAACCCATGTGTTCGACACTATCCATTTATAATGAGTTCTCTATGAACTTTCTCCCAAAATTTATGTCTGTAAACTAATAGTCTCTAAATTTAACCTAATTTTAAAACCATATAATTAATAATCAGGAATTTAAATTGATTTACTAATTAAAACACTTGGTTACATTAATAATCATGTAATTAAATATCTTTTTATTCATTATAATTTGTATTTATTATGATAAACATTACATAACAAATAATTGTTATTTATGAATAGTGAATGCTTAATTATTTAATAATTAATAATTAGTTGAATTAATCATTGACTTGAACTTTCATTTTAAATATGGATAATTTTAGAGATTAAAATATTTTATCACACACACACACTTAACTTGCAAAGTTTGTTTTGAAAGTGTAAGTCAAAAAATCAAACATAATATCTTGTACTTTCATGCTCAGGTTTTTATTACCTCTCTCATATTTTTCCCTTAATGTATACAGTAAGCAGTATACATTATAATAGACATAAATGTAGTGATGCAACTATTTCTTGATACTTCTATTGTACAATAAAACTGGTTGTGTTACAACAGGTTCTGAATGGACACCTGACATCTATGAGATAAAATCCTGATGCCTTGGGAAGCATTAAATTTGGGGGTGCATTTGCTATGCAAATTATGGGCCAAAGTAGACTTTCTACAACCCAGAAAACATGTGGCAACAAAACAAAAAGGGTCCTTGAACTTGCTCAGCACCCTGCCTAGTGAAAGTCTTCAGGTACTCAGGTGAGAGGACTTCGAAAAAACAAGGTGTACCTCTTGAGGTCTTAATCTGGCCTCTAGCTACCAGAAACACTCAGATACACATGAATATCTGAACTCATAACAAAGAAAACACATGTATGTATAGCAAATGCATATACACTCACTCACACTTATACCCACACACGCATGCACATACGCGCATGCACGCACATGCATGCACACACACAAATGCATACACACACACACACACATGCACACACACACACACACACACACACACACACACACATGCACACTCACACAAGAAAAATGACCAAGAATTAAGTTTCCAATATCATTTCAAACAAAAAATTAGATGTTTTAAACTGCACATAATGCTGCATAGAAATGGCATTATTGAACTCCATATCATGTATGGTATTTTCCCTATGTTTATGACTTTAGGACAGAGTTAGTGTAATGTCACTTCTATTTTTTATCTCTCATTTTGTGTGTGTGTGTGTGTGTGTGTGTGTGTGTGTGTATGTGTGTGTTGTGTGTGTGTGTGTGAAAGAGAGTTTGCATATGCCATAGTGCCCATGATGAACCTAAAGGATAGCACAAACTAAGTTATCCTTTCTACAATGTGAATAGCTCTGGTCCTCATTGTAAGAGGACTGTAGATTTAATACCCCATTTAAAAAATATTCTTAGCTAAACTCAAAGGAAAAAAGAATTGTTTCCAAAGAAACTATTGCTAGTTCATATGAGACAGAAGAGAAACTAACTACAGTTTCTCTTGCAAGACAAACTACTACATTTCCTTTAACCCAGGTCTCTTTGTAGACTTTTATTTTCAATTATTAAATCAAGTGGTAATGTGAAAGAATTACATCCAAGCCACAGAATTGACTTTTCTTTCCCATGATCAACCAATAGAGAGCTGATATCCAATATATGCAAAGAACCTAAGACATTAGACTCTGAGAACCAAATAACCCTATTAAAAATGGGGTACAGAGCTAAACATAGAATTCTCAACTGAGGAATACTGAGTGGCTGAGAAGCACCTAAAGAAATGTTCAACATACTTAGTCATCAGGGAAATGCAAATAAAAATGACCCTGATATTCTACCTCATACCACTCAGAAGGGCTAAGATGAAGGGACAACCAATTACTCTTTGGAGCAAATAAGGAAACAAAGTACAGAGCAGAGACTGAAGGAAAGAACATTCAGAGACTGCCCCACCTGGGGATCCATACCATATACAGTTACCAAACCCAGACACTATTTTGGATGCCAACAAATGTTTGCTAACAGGAGCCTAATATAGGTTTCTCCTGAGAGGATCTGCCAGAACCTGAGAAATTCTGAGGCAGACGCTTGCAGCCAACCATTGGACTGAGCATGGAACCCCCAATGGAGGAGTTAGAGAAAGGACTGAAGGAGCTGAAGGGGTTTGCAACCTCTTAAGAAAAAAAACAGTATCAACCAACCAGAACCCCCAGAGCTCCCAGGGACTAACCCACCAACCAAAAAGTACACATGGAAGGACCCATTGCTACTGCCACAGGTGTAGCAGAGGATTGCCTAGTCAGTCATCAATGGGAGGAGAGGCCCTTGGTCCTGTGAGGCTCGATGCCCCAGTGTAGGGGAATGCCAGGGTGAGAATGTGGGAGTGGGTGTGGGAAGACCCTTATAGAAGAGTGAGGAATGAGATAGTAGGTTTGGGGTGGGGGAGCAGGGAGGAAGCCGGGAAAGAGGATAATATTTGAAATGTAAATAAAGAAAATATGCAATAAAAATGACAACATGATTCCAATCTTTAAGTAAGATTTACCTGCTGTTAATTGTTGGTTGAATTAGATGTATCCTTGCTGTATGCTAACAGGTTTGTGGGTCTGAAGGTTTTGACTCATCTGTTCTTATGTTAATGATCACCACCACTTTGAGAAAAGTACCTTTCATATGTCTCATATTAGCTGGTATACGCAACCTGGTTGGTAGCTCAGTGTCTGAGAGATTTGGGGGATCCAGGTTAGTTGACATTGTTGGTCTTCCTTTAGGGTCATTCTCCTCCTCAGCTTCTTCCAGCTTTTTGCTAATTCAATTACAGGGGTCCTGGCTTCTGTTCATTGATTGGGTGTAAATATCCGCAGCATCTGACAGTTTCGCCTGCTTGTTGGGTCTCTCAAAGGGCAGCCATGCTAAGCACCTATCTGTAAACACACCATAGCATCAGTAGTAGTGTCAGGCCTTACAGCTTCGTCTTGAGATAGATTCCCATTTGGGCCTGTCATTGGACCTCTTTTTCTTCAGGCTCTTCTCCACTTTTGTCCCTACAGTTCTTTTAGACAGGAACAATTCTAGGTCAGAGTTTTTGACTATGGGATGGCAATCCCATCCCTCTACTTGGTGCTCTGTCTTTCTAGTGGAGGTAAACTCTACCACCTCCCCACTCTAGGTCATTTCATCTAAGGTCCCTCTCTTTAAGTCCTGAGAGTATCTCACCTCCCAGGTCTCTGGTACATTCTAGAGGGTCCCCCTACCTTCTACCTCCCACCTCCCAACGTTGCCTGTTTCCATTCTCTCTGCTGGCTTCAGTCCTGTCCCCAATACCAGATTATGTTTCCCATTTCCTCTCCTTGTTTCCTTGACCATCCAGGTCCCCACCTCCCTCTGCCCCTCATGACTGCTTCCTGCTCCCTCCAAAGTGGTATTTAGGCGTCCTCACTTGCCACCTTCAGCATGTTAACCTTCTTGAGTTCTGTGGAATGTAACTTGAGTATTCTGTACTTTTGGGGGATAATATTCACAGATTAATGAGTACATAGCATGCCTATCCTTTTGGGTCTGAGTTTCCACACTCAAGATGATATTTTCTAGTTCCACCCATTTGCCTGCAAAACTCAGGAAGTCCTTCTTAAGACCTGAACAGTATTCCATTGTGTAAGTGAACCACGTTTTCTGTATCCATTTTTCAGTTGAGGGGCATCTGGGTTGTTTCCAGCTTCTGACTATCACAAATAAGGCCTCTGTGAACATAATGGAACAAGAGCCCCTGTTGCATGGTGGGTATCTTTTGGGTATATTCCCAAGAGTGTTATACCTGGGTCTTCAGGTATATCTACTTCCAATTTTCTGAGGAACCTCCAGATTGATTTCCAGAGTGGTTGTACCAGTTTGAACTTCCACCAACGATGGAGGCCTGTTGCTCTTTCTCCATATCCTTGCCAACATGTGCTGTCACCAAGGACCACTGATTGTTCACGACTGTTATTCATCCAAGAAAAGATTATAAAATAAATCACTAGAAACTCTCCAATAATTGACATAGTGTTGCTTGTGTTATATTCATAGCAAATGGATCAAAAGAAGACTAGAGCAGATCAACAGTAAGTATCATGATAATATTTCAGGAAGCAATTACACTGAAATAAACATGGTAATTCACAAACCGGTTTTTGTTTGTTTTGTTTTATTCTAAGATTTATTTATTATGTATACAGTGCTCTGCCTGCATGTATGTCTGACGGCCAGAAGAGGGCACCAGATATCATCATAGATGAGTAGGAGCCACCATGTGGTTGAGGTTGATGGGAATTGAATTCAGGACCTCTGCAAGAGCAGCCAGTGCACTTAACTTCTGAACCATCTCTCCATCTCCCTTTCTTGTTTTGTCTTGTAAACAGGATATGGTTACTCTTGTGAGCTACAGGTTCAGTAGAAACCCTGACTCTAAAATTTAAATGGACAGTTATAGAGGAATAAACTCTATAATTATCCTTTGGCCTCCATGAAAACATGCACACACAGGCACAGATTCACACAGAAACACACAGCCACAGAAAACATACACACTCTCACACAATCAGTAGAAATGCACCTATCTCTTATTGTAAATGTAATGAGTCTTAGATGAACATTTAGCTACTTTTTAAATGGTAAGGAAAGTGGTTCCTCTTTTCTCTGTGTTGAGGGTCTGCTGGCTATAATCTAATTTTTTTAAAATCTAATACTGAGATTATTTAAAGCACTGTGTTTCAGATAAGATTCTCTGTCTAGAGTGGGGAATTGAAAGATGAATTGGTTTCTTTGGGAATAACTATTCCTGGATTGGGGCACACACTGGATGTAAATTAAGATTATGTAGATGGTGCTGAATTCAAATTTCTCTACAGGGTGCTTTAACTGCCAACACTGCTCTCTGTCTTGACTTCCCTATAATCACAGTCTTTCCCATTATTTGAATTCCTGTACTTAAGTTAAAAGAGAACTATGGGTAATTAAGGAATTCTGAGAGTGAGAGAATTAGGTTTCTCCTGGGAAGAACCTACCAATTGTTTCTCCAATACCAAATGGCCAGCCCTAAAAACGCACATACAATAACATTATATAGACTGCTATGTTGTATTTAGGAATATATATGGCATGTAATAACAATTAATTAAAAATTACGGTAGAAAGAAAAGGGGAATAACATAATTATAATGTTAAATATTGAAATATGCAATACAATTTACAAAAGAGTGTCTCAGTTCCATGTCTTTTATTGTTAGCTATCAATAAATAATAGTGAATTATAAACATAGAAGTAGGTTTTTGCTGCATTTACATTTATATAAGATTCTCAACATGTCAGGTTTTAAACAGGCTTTTCCTTCATACTTATGTGAACACAGAAGCACCTGAGTTCAGTTTAAAGCTCTAGTGTCTTGGAGTTCTTAATCATTCTTGAACAATTGCATTTTTCACTGGGCTCAATGCATTATACAGGCAATCTGCTTTTGAAATTTGCCAGAGAATGAGACACGATCATAAATGATTAGATGCATTAATGTGGGAGACAAGAATTCTCAAGAAACTGGCAAAGGTTTAATTCAAAAATATTTATTAACTCTGTGGTAGGCAAGTAAACAGCTGAGGCCGTTTCATTAGGGCGCTTCTGCTTTAGACAAGAGGAATGACAATAAGCCAGGGGAGGAGATAATTTACTAAATATTCATAACTATGAAGGAAGGAGAGAAAATAAAGGAAGAGATGAGAGAAGTGGCACTGCCCACGGAGACAGAGATGGCACATGAGTATTACATCACTTTTATTGTTTATTATTTATTTACTGGTTGTTTACAATCTGTATTTATAGTATATAATGTATGATTTTTGTGCACATATATCTTGGGAGATTGTAGGTGACCTCTGTCTTAACCTGTTGGTCCCATCTTTAGGGACATTCCAGAACCATTGTTGGTGTATGGAGACTGAAAACTGTTGCTGGGGAAGTCTAAAAACTGTTGCTGGGGAAGTCTGGAAACTGTTCCTGAGGAAGTAGCTGAAGAAGTCTGAAAACGGTTGCTGACCATTGCCCTTACTCAGTCCAGGTGGCATGGCAGCTTCTGATGGCAGGGTAGTTTTTAGGGTTTTTTCTTGCTTGAACTTGACAAGTTCTCAGAAACAGAGATTAAGGCCTAGTCTCCTGAACTGCCTATTTGAAGCCTGTCATGGAGTCAGCCTAGCTTATCTCAAGATCAGAAGCTAAAGTCAGCTGTTTTTCTATCACTCTCTACTTTGTATTTTAGGTGCATTTTAAAGTTATATTTATTTACATGAGGATGGGTAATGCATTTGTGGAGGCCAGACAGCAAGTCACAGAAATTGGATCTATGTTCCCACCATGTGATGTCTAGGAATGGAGCTAATGTTATCACACAGAAAGTTCATTTCCTGGCTGAGGCATCTTGCTGGTCCAAATAGTCTATTATCCCTACAAGAAAGAGTGTAGAATTATTGTGTGCCTCTTCAGTTCACTGTTAATTATATAAACTCATTACAAATGTATTAGAAGTGAAAATTTACATATTCTTTCATTTTATGGAATATTATATTACTACCTTGTTTCACCCACTCAACATGTAGAGCCAGAGGACAGAGCAAACTTTATTAAGTTTGGGTAGTAAGTCAGTAGTTACTTGCTTACACTGTGGCTCCTCAACATATTGAACTGCTTTCTTTTCTTCATAAACTTAATTATGTTTATACAACCCTGGCATTCTTAATGTTCACTGGAAGAACTGAATTTAATAAAAATGTGTATCCCGAATCAGAGGTTGAATTGTAGAAAGTTAAAAATCCATTTATATTAGCAATAATGACATCACATTCTGTATTCTTTATTAGAACACTAGCACTTTCATCAAAGATTATTGCTTTGGGCTGGGTACCTGCACCCCAGTCATAGTGCATTAAGAGGTATGAACAGCACAATGCTTTACCACAGTTGTTTTTATGGAGATTATAGACCTTCATTTCTGCAATCAATTTTCTTTATTATCTCACGCTTATAATCCATTTCTTGTTTCACTTAATGTTTAAAAAGCACCCATGACTTTTAGTTTACAAATCTCTGCCATTATTTTTTTTAATGTTGCTTCTGCTGAAGCAAAGTAAATTAATTTGCATTTTTATTTTCCAGGTAAGTTATGCTCGTGTTATAAAGTACTTCCTGATGTCTGCTTACCTGCCATCTGTTACAGTAACTGGAGGGATTACTGAAGTCTAATAAGGCGTGCATGTGAGTATTTCTTTAACATTCTGACACTTTCATGGATGAAAAGGTTCTGATATAATCACAAAGCTTTTACATTTTAATTTTAACACTCAAGAATGGTAGTGACAAAAATCTATCAAAACTGGAAGAATCATTCTGGGGTTTGAATTGGATGGTACACAACATTGTAAATCATTTTAATGCGTTCTTTTCATTTTATTTGATTCATATAATAAAACCTCACATGCAAGGGATGGGAAGCTTTATAAACTCATCTCTAACCTATTAATAGTTTCTTTACTAACACTATGCACAGTGAGTTCCTTTTATTAAAAATCGTGGAAGTACATAATTCAGAATACAGATAAGCGGGTAGACTAAGTGAAGAACCTGAACTCACCTCAAATCCTCCAAATCTAATACCCTAGTCCTATACCAAGCTTTCCAGTGGACAACCTGCTGCAGTTTCCATCCCCCTGTTCCCCTCATCTACACTGGATCACATATATTTTGTCTTCAAAATTGTCACCATCCAATTCATTACATTATTTCAGACCCCAAAGCCAGCAGCATTTCATGGAAATCCTCAGACCACTCTGCAGAATTTAACTACATTTCTCTCCTCCAAATCCAATCTATTCGTCTTAACCAGCTTTGAAGCGTGCAACCTCTCCTCTACCTGCACCTTTCTTGCTTTAATGAAAATGATAGAAGTCTTTAAACAATGAATCCATTAACAAAATCTCTGAAAACACAAACAGTGGGAGGAAATTATAAAACAGTTGAAGATGTGAATCTGTGTTTAGAATAAACCAATAAAATCTAATCTGAGGAAAAACAGGTAGTGAGGAAAATTAGGAACTTGAATACTAGGAACTTGAATAGGAATTTAGGAAGCAACTCAGCAATGGAACACAGAGATGTAAGAGAGAGTCTCATGTATTAAAGACACGATAGAAGAAATGCATGTATCATTTAAAGAAAATGTTAAATTTAAAAATCTCCTGACACACTCTAGAAAATCTGGATGTGATGAATCAGAAAGAGATTTGACAAAATGAGTCAGAGATAGGACTCCAACCTCTCACAAGAACAGACAGGAAAAGAAGGCTGTATAAGATCAGTGAAGGAAGAGAAAGTGAGTCACGTGGAACTATATTGTTCTTTCACCACAGTGGGTTTATTTATGAGTTCTATTCAGTTTGTGAAGTTCATGCCATGCAGATCAGTAGAGACAGTTGAGAGAAGAGAATAAGAATCCAGTATATTAGAACAAATTGCCAGAGTTAATTTGAGGCCAACCAGAACAATTCAGGGAGAAGCCCAGAGAAGCCAAATTGAATCTGTCATCTTAGAGAAGAGTTTGACACAGAACAAATGAGTTGGACTAGACAACCAGAGTTCAGAAAGAGCCAGAAAGGGTGATCTTATTTATATGTAAACATCTGAGGTAACAATTACAAACTAGATATAGTTTAAATTTTATTGCCCAATTTCATCTTCTATAGCCATTTTAATATCTGCCAAAATAGAATTCAAACTCAAACTAATCAAAAGAGGTAGGGAAGGACACTGTACACTTTTCCAAGGAAAAATCTACCAAGATGGTACTATAATTCTTAAAATTTGTGTCCCAAAGAAAAGTGCACCAAAGTTCATAAAAGAAACACTGCTACAACTTATATCACATACTGACTCTAATATACTCTTAGTGTGTGACTCAAAACCCCCTCTAACAACTGGACAAGTCATTCAGAGAAAATCCAGAGAATTGCTGGAAAAAAACTGATAAAATAAAGCAAACGAAGTGAACAAATATTTACAAGATACTTTACCCCAACACAAAATAATAGATTTTCTTTGTATATCATGGAACTTTCTCCAAAATTGACTACATACTTTGACACGAAGAAAGTCTCAACAAATACAAGAAAATTGAATTAACTCCTTTTAACACTCCATATCTTATCAGGCCACCAGAGATTAAAGTGGGATACTAACAAAAGAAACAACAGAAAGTTTACAAACACATGGAAATTGAACAATTTATGAACAAATGAATAATGGGTCAGGAAAGAAATTCAAGATTGCTTAGAATTGAATGAACATGAACACATAATATCCTCAATCTCGTGGGACACAAAGTGAAACTGATCTTTTCTTGGTGTTGTTTTGTTTTGTTTTGCTTTGCTTTGCTTTGCTTTGCTTTGCTTTGCTTTGCTTTGCTTTGCTTTGCTTTGCTTTGCTTTGCTTTGCTTTGCTTTGCTTTGCTTTGCTTTGCTTTGCTTTGCTTTGCTTTGCTTTGCTTTGCTTTGCTTTGTTTTGTTTTTTTCGAGACAGGGTCTCCGAGGAGCCCTGACTGTCCTGAAATTCACTCTGTAGACCAGGTTGACCTCAAACACAGAAATCAGCCTGCCTCTGTCTCCCAAGTGCTGGGATTAAAGGCATGCATCACCACTGCCCGACTGTGAAGCTAATCTTAAGAGACAAGGTCATTGTTGGAAGAGCCAACATTAGATAGATAGGTAGATAGATAGATAGATAGATAGATAGATAGATAGATAGATAGATAGATAGATAGATAGATAAAATGAAAAGAAAATAGGAGACATCTCATATTAGCAACCTAACAGCACACCTGAAAGTTCTGGAAAAAAAGCAGTAACACCTCATACAGGTACATGACAAGAAATGGTGAAACTAAACTCTCACAAAACTATAATAGAACCAAGCAAGTAAACAAACAAACAAACAAACAAACAAACAAAAACCAAGCTATCAATGAAACATGAAGTTGATTCTTTAGAAGGGACTGATGAACCCTTATCTAAATTAACTAAAAGGAAGAGAAAGAAATAAACAAATTAAGAAAATTAGATATGAAAAGAGACATTAAAAACAAATACTGAGGAAATTCAAATAACCATAAGGACATATTTTAAATTAAATTAAATCCTGTAATTTATCCAATTTTCTAGTTAGCACCATAATCTAAAGGATATGAATAATTATTTTTTGATATATCCCACTTAGCAAAATTAAATCAAGAGTGTATAAGAAATTTAAAGAGATTTTTAAACCCTAGTGAAATAGAATCAATAATTAAAAGTTTCCAATTAAAAAAAATTCCAATTAGATGATGTGAGCACAGAATTCTGGAAGATTTTAAAAGAAGAGTTAATGTTAATACTCCTGAAATTATTCCATAAAATAAAAGAAGAAGGAATATTGGTAAATCATTTTAAGGCCACAGTTACTCTGCTACCCAAACCACATGAAGGCCCAGCAAAGAAAAAGAATGACAGACCAATCCCCCTTAAGAATGTTGATACAGAATTTCTCAGTACTTGCAAACAAATTCCAAGAAGATATCAAAGATTCTCCCCAATGATCAAGCAAGCTTCATCCAAGAGATGAGAGGATGATTCAACACACGTAAAGAAATAAATGCAATCCACCATATGAAGAAACTGAAAAAGAAAAAAACACATGATAATCTTATTAGATGCTAAAGATACCTTTGGCAAAATTCAAAGTTCCTTCATAATAAAAGTTCTTGAGGAATTATGGATACAGGGCATACCTACATGTAATAAAGACATTTTACAGTAAGCCAACATCAACTAAAATGGAGAGAAATTCAAACTAATTCCACTAAAATCAGGATTAAGATAAGGCTGTATGGTCTTTCTGTTCCTATTCAATATAGAACGTGAAGTCTAAGTTAGCACTGGAACTAAAATCAATAGTTAATAAATGGGACTTCATGAAACTGCAAGCATATCTCCCCATTCAGGTGAAGAGTGACCTACAAAATGGAAAAAAAGATTTTTTACCACCTGTACATCCAATGGAGGACTAATATTCAAAATTCAAAAAGATCTGAAAAAACCTGGATATCAAGAAAACAAATAAATCGATTAAACATGAGACACATATTTAAACAGAGGATTAAAAAAAATGACACAAATGGCTGAGAAACATCCTTAGCCATCAGGGACATGCAAATCAAAATTACTTTGAGATTTCATCTTACACCTGTCAGAATGGCTAAGATCAAATTTGAAAAGTGACAGCCCTGCCATGTTTGGTTAATATCCGTGGGAGGCTTGCCCTTTTCTGAAGGAAAATGGAGGAGTTGATTGGTGGAGAGAGGAGGTGCCCGGAGGGACAGAGAAGATAAAATCGAGAGGAGACTGAAGTCAGGATATAATATATGAGAGAAGAAAAAAAGAGTCCAAAGTTAAGCAAAGTGACCGCACATGCTGGTTAAGATGCGGGTGGAGAGGAGTGCAGTCTTGTACAGTCACTGTGGAAATCAGTGTGGTGGTTCTTTGTGAAGATGGGCATTGATCTACCACTGGACCCAACTATAACTATTCTTGGGCACATATCTAAAAGTTGCTTTATCATACCAGGGAGACTTGCTTGATCATGTTCATTGCTGTATTATTTATAATAGGCAGGAGCTAAGAATGACATGTCTCTCAACAGAAGACTGGGTAAGAAATACTCATAAATTTATACAATGGAGTAATTACTAGGGTGTTAAAACAAGTACCATGATCACCAGGTCAGTGGATAGAGCTTGAAAGATATCATCCTAAGTGAGAAAATTCAGGTCCTAAAAGACAAATAGGGTATATATTCACTTACAAGGGCTAAAATTTTTGTGAGTAATCAACTAATATCTGAATTGAAAGAAGATACCTGGCACGAGAAGTAACCCATACCCAACACTGATTGGGTTATTAAGGACCACGGATTAGATAGCAAAAATATTTAGAGTAAAGCCTATACTATTGTTATAAACATAAACAAACAAACAAGAATACTCTGCAATAAAATGATTATTAATGACATTCTACTATACCTGTTTTGGTAGCTTGGCCCAGGGAGCTATTAGGAGGTGTAGCCTTGGAGTAGGTGTGTCAGTGTGGTTGTGGGTTTTAAGACCCTTGTCTTACCTGCCTGGAAGCTAGTCTCCTGTTTGCCTTTGGAGCAAAACATAGAACTCTCAGCTCTTCCAATACTATGCCTGCCTGAATGCTGCCATGCTCCCACCATGATGATGATGACTGAAACTCTGAACCTGTAAGCCAACCCAAGTTAAATGTTGTTCTTATAAAAGTTGCCTTGGTCATGATGTCTGTTCACAGCAGTAAAACCTTAACTAAGACACTGGTAAATCAGTGCCTTGTTCAACCATCATCAGATCAGCTTTCTTTCTACAATTAAGGGAACAAATACAGAGACTCACAGTCAGATATTATGCAGAGAATAAGAGACCTTGGCACACTCAGCACACCCAAGTGGGGTAAAAAGCCTCCCCTCAGAGCTCAGGGAGTCCTGTGGAAGAGCTAGAGGGCATGGACTACACCAAGAAAATAACGTGCTCTAAATCAACATGACTAGTGTGCATGTGAATTCACAAAAACTAAGGGCTGCATGGGGCTACACCCGGTCCTAAAGCTGAATAGAGAAGAGAAGTGGACCTATGGCCCCATTCCTCGCCTGAAAGCAATCTCTGATTCTCTAATTGATATGCACTTGCAAACCATACTTTTGTTGTTTCATACATAACATTAACTCCATATCAACCCTCCCTCTTTAATAACTGTACTGTTTTTCATAAATATTACAATATGAGTCTATTTCACTGATGTGTGCGTATGCTTGTGCTTGTGCTTGTGCTTGGGGATGAGAATTTGGTATTGACTATCCCATCAGGTATCTCATTCCTAGAAAAGACTGAGACTCTATCTTTTACAAGTCATGAATTGCTTGTAACTTTTAAACTAGGGTTAGTACTAGAAGAAAAGCAACAGCCATATTTTTTCAGAGAGTTGCAGCAAGAAGCATTTCTTTCTCATCCCTATAGGATAGCGAGTGTCTTGGGATACTGTATAGAAAACAAGTAAGCCTAGGGTCACTGTGTGCATGAAAACATGTTATTTTCAGTAAAATTTAATTAAAAGTGGAAATTCAACTTCTAGGAAAATTAAATCTCCATGTAATTTATGATTTTCAGTATGTATATTTTTCACTTGTGAAGATTTATAAACATGCACTTTCTACTTAATCTAAAGAAAGAAATTAGTAAATAATACTTTACTAGATTTCAAAATATATTTAAGGGAGTTTTCAACAAATTGATAGTTGAGAGTCCTCTCTGGATCTTGAACTTTTAGTAGTTTATTCAATCAATTATTAAGGAAAGATTATTAAGTGCCTACTGAGCATTACTAGCCATGGTAGGCACTGAAGACATAGTTAAAGTAATCGTAGACACACACAAATGTTCCCAGGTCAACTGTTCAATATATACAGATCTACAGTACAGTCAAGTGGGTGATGTTACAATAATGATAGGAAAGGCAGTGACCCAAACTAACCAGAAGGCTGGGAATATTAACTTTCAGGCATTAGTTGTAAAATTTAGTACCTTGGTTACAAGTGTGAAAATGTCTACTAGAGTGGTTTAGTGATTGTATTATATTGTCATCAATTTCTGACACCATCTATGGACATTCTATAATAAATTCAGAGAATTTCATAATGCTGATGGAAATAGATATAGAGATAGATATAGATATATAGATATATAGATGATATATAGATTATATAGATATATAGAGATATAGAAATATAGAGAGATAGATATAGAGATATAGAGATATAAAGATATAGAGATAGAGAGATGCATAAATGGATAGATGTATAGATAGATGTATAGATGTATAGATGATGTATAGATATATAGATGTATAGATGTATAGATGTATAGCTGTATAGATATATAGATATATAGATATATGGACATATGGGTATATGGGTATATGGGTATATGGATAGATATATAGATATATAGATATATAGATGATATATAGATATATAGATGATATATAGATATATAGATATATAGATATACAGATGTACAGATATACAGATAGATAGATAGATAGATAGATAGATAGATAGATAGATATACAGATATACAGATATACAGATATATATATATAGATATATAGATGATAGATATATAGATGATAGATAGATAGATAGATAGATAGATAGATAGATAGATAGATAGATAGATAGATAGATAGATAGATAGATAGTGCAGTCTCTCAATAGATGTGTCCAAACTTTGGCCCACAGGCCATGTTCATCCAACAATAGCGATGAAAGGAATAAACACAAAAGTATAAGCCTACTTAAAACATTATGAGGATATGTTTGTAAGACACTAGTGCCATTCTCACACATGAAGGTTATAGATAATGATGTGGAGTTATGGCATGAAAAGGTAAGACTTACCTGATAGCTTCCAGCATACAGAGCTAAAAGAAATGTTTATAACTATAGGATTCACACACTGCATATATTACTCCCACCTATGGATATAACATTACCGTTTGTATTTATGTAAATAAGTGAGGATGGTCATTGCCATTAAAGTTATTTTGAGGGTCTCTTTTCTACAGTGATCTGTGTGTGTGTGCACAGGTGTGTATGTGTCTCTGTGTGTACTTTATGTGTTTGTGTGCTGGTGATATGTGAGTTGTCTAATTGTGCACATGTGTATGTGTGTAATATTGTGTGTTTATGTTTGCATGTGTGTGTATCTGTGTGATATGATCATGTGTATGTATGTTTTGTGTGTGTGTGTGTGTGTGTGTTTGTATGTTTGTGCAGTTGTGTGTTTGTAGTATGTTTGTTTGTGTGTATTTGTGTACATGTGTGTATTTTTGTGTGTGAATGGTATGTATGTGTTTGTATATTTTTGTTTGTTTATGTGTGTCTGTGTGTGTATGTGTATCTGTGTGTTCATTAATGTGTCGCTGTGTGTTTATATGTGTGCATGTGTATGTGGTATGTGTTTGTATATGTGTGTATGAGCATCTGTGTTTGTGTGTGATTATGTATATTTGCATGTGTTCCTGTGTGTTTGGTGTGTTTTTGTGTCTGTGTGAGTGTACATGTGCATGTGTTTGTGTATATGTATATGTGGTTACTTGTGTGTTTGTGTGTGTATGCATATGCATATTTGTGTGTAGTCGTGTGTATATCTGTGTCTGTGTTTGTGTGTCTGTGAGTGTGAATGTGTGTGTATGTGTATGAATATTTGTGTGTGTGAGTATGTGTTTGTGTGTGGTGAGTATGTGCATGTTTTTGTGTATATGAGTGTATGTGAGAGTGTGTTCATGTTTGTGTTTGTGTGTGTGTGTCTGTGTGTATTCCATGATGCTATTCTAGAGAAGGAACCTTGCTCACCTGTTTCTGTATTCAAAAGACTGTAACTATTCTAGGCTTCTGAGCAGTGCATTCTTTTGCACTTGGAGACTTCAGGCCACAGAAGCAGAATTCCAGTTATCTATTGAGTTGATCATCTAAAAATTCCCAGAATTCCTGAATGAATTTCTATTATCTAGTGTTCACTTCCGTGCTTTGGGAAGCTTTTATTTTAAATCCCATGTTGTAGTTTGGATTTTTAACATCCATAAGAGTCTGCATGCTTACAACTTTGTTTCCAGTCTATGGGGTTTTCTGATGGTGGATAACTTTAAGAAGATATTATCAGATGAGCCCTGATGAAAATAAGTGAAGAAACTCCTGAGAATGATTTTGGAACACAGTCTCTCTCTCTCTCTCTCTCTCTGAGTGTGTGTGTGTGTGTGTGTGTGTGTGTGTGTTTATATGTGTCTGTGTATTTTCCAGCTCTGATGAAGCAAACAGCTTCACAGCTACATGCTCAATGATGTGTCATAATGAGCTATCACTATCAAGCAAAGGGCCATGTCCTGAAATTTTGATGACAAATTCAATTTTCAACTTTCAAACAGATTGTCTCAGGAACTGTGCTCCAGAAATAAAAAGTTAACCCTTCTTAAAGCAAATGACTGAGTTGTATTCATTCTTCTACTTATAGAGCTATATAGACTTATCATTTGTAAAATACTTATTGTTTTCAAGCTGTTCAATTGTGCTTCTTTTCTTATAACTACTGTCATTGAACATAAACCATCAAGGCTGAAGACAAAACACTATAAAACCTGAAGCATAAATAAACCCAGGCATGTATGAAACATCTGATATTCAAATCTGAGTATCCAGTGTTCATTAGACAGAAAGAAGTGTTTCCTCATTAAAGGACTATAGCACACTGCAGAGTTCACTCTCTCACAAAAAATCAGCCCAACACTTACCACACATGCCTCTAAAATCAATCTTTGAGACAAGAATGAGTCAAGATGTCCTACTTTGTGATATTCAAATAAATAGCATCAATATATACTGTGGCTTCTTGCTATTCACTTTTGTGGCCACAGTTAAAATGGTGAAATAAAATCCAAGTCCTAATACTTACATATTACAGTTAAAACATGAACCTCTAGCACAGAATTATGTCTTCAGTACACATCTTTCATGGGGCCATGACTAAGGATCAGGCATTTACATCATAAATTTTCTACCATGAGAGAAAAGAATGTGTCAGAATGCTGGAATTGAAGATAGCAGAAAAAAGAATGAACTTAGCACATATAATTTACATTCATGCAGGCATAGTTGAAGAATACCATGGTATTTATTAGTTAGTTTATACATAACGAAGCAGTTATCATACATTTGGTATTACCTGATAGACTGACGATTGATGATTAAATAGTTTCCTCTGTGATGTAATGAAGTTTATAGTCAAACAAATTGTAGACTGATGTTTCTTTCTTTTTTTTTTTGTGCTTATCTTTTCTTTTCTTTTCTTTTTTTATTTATTTTTTTATTAGGTATTTTCCTCGTTTACATTTTCAATGCTATCCCAAAGGTCCCCCATACCCACCCTCCCACTCCCCTACCCACCCACTCCCCCTTTTTTGCCCTGGCGTTCCCCTGCATTGGGGCATATAAAGTTTGCAAGTCCAATGGGCCTCTCTTTGCAGTGATGACCGACTAGGCCATCTTTTGATACATATGCAGCTAAAGACAAGAGCTCCCGGGTACTGGTTAGTTCATATTGTTGTTCCACCTATAGGGTTGCAGTTCCCTTTAGCTCCTTGGGTAATTTCTCTAGCTCCTCCATAAGGGGCCGTGTGACCCATCCAATAGCTGACTGTGATCATCCACTTCTGTGTTTGCTAGGCTCTGGCATAGTCTCACAAGAGAGAGCTATATCTGGGTCCTTTCAGCAAAATCTTGCTAGTGTACGCAATGGTGTCAGCATTTGGAAGCTGATTATGGGATGGATCCCTGCATATGGCAATCACTAGATGGTCCATCCTTTCATCACAGCTCCAAATTTTGTCTCTGTAACTCCTTCTATGGGTGTTTTGTTCCCATTTCTAAGAAAGGGTAGAGGAACACTCCTCCATTGTTGGTGGGATTGCAAGCTTGTACAACCACTCTGGAAATCAGTCTGGCGGTTCCTCAGAAAATTGGACATAGTACTACCGGAGGATCCTGCAATACCTCTCCTGGGCATATATCCAGAAGATGTCCCAACCGGTAAGAAGAAAACATGCTCCACTATTGCAGCAAAAGCTTTATTGCTTACATCTTCAGGAGCAAGAGAGCAAGAGAGCAAGAGAGCAAGAGAGAGAATGGCGAAACCCCGTCCCTTTTTAAGGAGAATTATCCTCCGCCTAGGATGTGTCGCTCCCTGATTGGCTGCAGCCCATCAGCCGAGTTGTCGTCACGGGGAAGGCAGAGCACATGGAGTGGAGAACTACCCTTGGCACATGCGCAGATTATTTGTTTACCACTTAGAACACAGGATGTCAGCGCCATCTTGTAACGGCGAATGTGAGGGCGGCTCCCCACATATCCCCCTTTCCTTTTAATAAGAGCAATAGGCCACCCATTTTAATGAGTGGAGATAGAGGTCAAATCCCCAGTGTGCACGTAAAGGAGCCGTACACATAACCTCCTTCCAGGCTCATCACCCAGAGGGGTCCTGGTCTGGTCCCATGTCGTTTTTCCTGGGGAGAAGGACACTTGGACACTCAACCTTCTTGAAAGATGACATGTCTCCCTAGAATAGGCTCATAAGTGCCGCAGAGCCCTTCTACTGCAGTGCTTAGCCGTGCAACTCTCTCGGGCTGCTGAAGCACACTCACTCTATCCCGTGCAATGAGACTAGCCTCGTGGGGTGCAAGAGCTGAATGGCCAGCGACCTATTGCTTAAGCATAGATAACCATATATCAGGGGAAGCACCATGTTCTAGAGCTGCAAGCGCCTGGGCAATAACCACCTTGTCTCTCCTAGTTTGGGCCTTAAGCTTACAGACCAACCAAAGAAGCAACACTAATCCACAGCAAAGTGTATCTCCAAATAATATCAATCCCACCCATTCTTTAAAGAAGGAAAATGCTGAGGAGATCCAATTGGGTAATCCTTTGGTCAGGGACAGGTCCAAGCGCGTGGAGTTGACCTGAATGATGGCAAGTCTCAATTCCCGAAGGGTTTGTACAAATTCAGCCGTCCAATTCTGTAACATATACTGAGAAAGACTTTTTGACAAATTAGCTGTCCTAGTAAATTTAACGGACAATCCCGGAAACTTTTGTTCACATCCCAGCTGAGCTATTTGCCATAATACATCTAGTTGTTCCTGGACAAGATCTATGTATTGATTAATTTCTGCCCATGGAGCATTTTTGGGATTGGAGGATGGTGGCCGCTAAGCCTGCATTAGTGAGAGGTCCCCCAAGCTCCCGACAAACCCTGAGCCAGTCTTGTAAGCCTTTGTTCTTTCTTGGGGCTATGGCTGCTCGGCACTCCTGTGTGGCTTGCTCATAAATGAGCTGTTCTACCAGAGGTGCGGCTTGCTCTGAATCTCCAAAAATACGCTCTGCTGCCTCTGTCATTCTGGCCACAAAATCTGAGAAGGACTCCTGAGGTCCCTGGACGATCTTTGTTTGTTGTCCAGTGGCTTCACCTGCTCGGGAGAGCGCCTTCCAGGCCCTAATAGCCTTTTCATCTGATTCAGAACTACTAAGAACTGGCTCCTTGAGCTCATCTAGTGATGAGTATAGGCTCCTTCTCCTAGAGACCTCCGCTGATTGATCTTTTTTCTTTTCTTTTTCCTTCTCCTTCCTTCCAATCTCTCCCCAGGTATTCTTACCTGACCTTAACTTTTCCTCGGGTTCAAGACCCTTGGAAAGACCTGTATACTTATTTTGTGCACCATGTTTCCTCTTTGCTCCTACTCTCTCTCCCCGCTTTACTTCTGATAGATTGCCCTGAATTTCATCCAAAATTTTCAGCCCTGCCTTAACCACTTGATAACATGTGAAAAGGAACAAAAAGGCTCCTAACACTGGAGAAAGTTCAAGGCCAAACATACCTTGTAAAGCTATTTACCACTTTACTTCTGATAGACTGTCTTGAATTTCGTTAGAAAGTTCAAGGCCAGACGTACCTTGTAAAGCTATTTCCCACTTTACTTCTGATAGACTGTCTTGAATTTCATTAGAAAGTTCAAGACCAGACGTACCTTGTAAAGCTGTACTTACCCCTGTTCCCCAGCTGAAGAGTTCTGAATCCACGCAGTTGAATCCTTCTCAACAGTCTGTTTTACGGGAACACTTCATTACCACCGTTCCCCAGCTGAAGAGTTCTGAATCCACACCGGATCCTTCTCAACAGTCTGTTTTACGGGAACCTTTATGACCGTGACCCGCAGTTCTGGTTCCGGAATGAGGGATCTTCCTTGCGCCGGTGGTGGTAACTCCCGTCCCAGGTTTTCTCGTCCCCGGTCTCGGCACCAACTCTTCCAAGCGTTCTCGCGACCGGCCAGGAAAGACACAACAAACCAGAATCTTCTGCGTCAAAAGCTTTATTGCTTACATCTTCAGGAGCAAGAGCAAGAGCAAGAGAGAGAAAGAGAGAGAATGGCGAAACCCCGTCCCTTTTTAAGGAGAATTATCCTCCGCCTAGGATGTGTCGCTCCCTGATTGGCTGCAGCCCATCGGCCGAGTTGTCGTCACGGGGAAGGCAGAGCACATGGAGTAGAGAACTACCCTTGGCACATGCACAGATTATTTGTTTACCACTTAGAACACAGGATGTCAGCGCCATCTTGTAATGGCGAATGTGAGGGCGGCTCCCCACACACTATGTTCATAGCAGCCTTATTTATAATAGCCAGAAGCTGGAAAGAACCCAGATGCCCCTCAACAGAGGAATGGATGTAGAAAATGTGGTACATTTACACAATGGAATACTACTCAGCTATTAAAAAAATGAATTTATGAAATTCCTAGGCAAATGGATGGACCTGGAGGGTATCATCCTGAGTGAAGTAACCCAATCACAAAGGAACTCGCACAATATGTACTCACTGATAAGTGGATATTAGCCCAGAAACTTAGGATACCCAAGATATAAGATACAACTTGCCAAACGCATGAAATTCAACACTGATGTTTCTTAAGCAATGTAAGAAAATAAAAATGCAGTGTATGAAGAAATTTGTTTCCCCTGTAAGGGTTTGCAATTGGATACAGGACCTTAGTTTTCTTCCAGTTGACTACTCCTTGCTGTTGAAACAGGAATGGAAGAAGACAAAAGATCCTGTGCTTGCAAAAGTCTCCTGAACTAAATAATAATAATAATGATAATAATAATAATAATAATAATAATAATAATAAAAGTAAGTGAAGCAATAAAACACTTATTTTTTAACAGATGATCAAAAGTTATCAAAATATGTCAAATAGGTGTTGTATTATAATGGTAAAACTGAACTATGTATATATTAACATGTGTCTACTAATAAAACATCACAAGGGTCAAAGAGATTGATGATGTAACTCAAATCGCATGCTTAAATACTTCATGTTTTTACCTTGTGATACTACGATTCTTTTAAACTTATGTCCAGAATAACAAATAAAACAAATGTCCTTAGTTATTTTCTGATATGACCCCTTTATGAAATAGTTTAGATTTTATTCTGTTACTTTTGTGTGAGTGTATATTTGTGTGTTTGTGCTTGACACATATGTTGAAGCCACAGGATAATTTTCCAGAATCAGTTTTCTCATTATACAATGTGGATGCAAGGGGTTGACCTAAGGTTCTCTGACTGGGCAGCAAGAAACTGTTCCCACTGAGCCATCCCAATCACATCCTTAAATTATTTTTATCTGACTACATAATATTCATCACATATGCAAATTAGTCCTAGAGAGATGATCCCATGTGTTCTAAGGAAACATACAGTGAGACTTAACTTATTTGATTTTTATATCATTGTGTTCTTGTTGCTCATGTCAAAGTATCACTCATTCTGGTCACAGGCTGAGGCAGGAAACATAGTCTGGTAAAACAAACAAAAGAGACACATCACTGGCTGTGCAATTCTAAACTAGAACTATTACCAAAATTTGAGCATTTTGTGTTTCTGCACATTGTGCACAAATGATTTTACTGACTGTATGAAATCTCTGAATGGTTCTATAATCTTCCAGTGGCTTATCAAGATCAACCTACATAGAATCCTAACCTGGGTTTATGTCTTTGAAAGGAAGTGGTCAGAACCATTAATATATTTCCTTCATTTTTTATTAGGTATTTATTTCATTTACATTTCCAATGCTATCCCAAAAGTCCCCCACACTCTTCCCCACCCACTCCTCCACCCACCCATTCCCACATCTTGGCCCTGGCGTTCCCCTGTACTGAGGCATATACAGTTTGCATGATCAATGGGCCTCTCTTTCCACTGATGGCCAACTAGGCTATCTTCTGATATATATGCAGCTAGAAACATGAGCTCCGGGGGTACTGGTTAGTTCATAATGTTTTTCCATCTATAGGGTTGCAGATCCCTCCAGCTCCTTGAGTACTTTCTCTAGCTCCTCCATTGGGGGCCCTGTGATCCATCCAATAGCTGACTGTGAGCATCCACTTCTGTGTTTGCTAGGCCCCGGCATAGTCTCAGAAGAGACAGGTATATCAGGGTCCTTTCAGCAAAATCTTGCTAGTGTATGCAATGGTGTCAGCGTTTGGAGGCTGATTATGGGATGGATCTCCGGGTATGGCAGTCTCTAGATGGTCCATCTTTTCGTCTCAGCTCCAAACTGCAGAAAGCCTCAATCTTTAAACAGAACATGCCTGCTTGTGTTCCTGGATATAATATATCCCTTGATATATATATATATATATATATATATATATATATATATATATATATGAATATGTATATATTCATATATATAGATATATGAATATATGAATATGTATATATTCATATATATATATATATGAATGATATCCCTTGAGATATATCATATTTGGTTTTTTTTTGTTTGTTTTGGTTTTGGTTTTTGGTGAATTATACACCAGGTAAGGATGCATGTTTTGTTGATTTCAGCTTCTGCTACATCTACTTTCTCCTTGGTACAGAAAACTTTTGAAAACCGATGATGCTCCCCTAAAGATTTTTATGTTGCACATACACTTCTCTACTCACCCCAGTTTATCAGATAATGGAACCATTTGAGGCATTGGAGGAAAGTGGAATTGCATGGCTGAAAGCAGAGAGAAACTCCAGCTCAATCGTCTACAAAAGTTATGTTTCAGTCTCTTCCTAGTCTGTATCTGAGGCAACTGATGAAATTTAGCTCAGACTTGGAAATGTCACATTTAGCAAGAGACTGTGCTATACTGTACCCCTGCATATTTCTAGCTTTGCGTTCTCCATATATAGTATATGTGGCTTTCCTAAAGCTACTCCAAAAATTGGCTCATTGCTGACTTCACTTCTTTTAGTAAGGTTTGTAAGGTTTGACATATGGAAAGAAACAATGAGACAGAATTGACTATGTCCATGGAGTCCCTGTGCTTACAATTAAACTACACTATTCAATTTGGGAAGACATGGAGAAAACAATTTTAAACATTTCCTAGACAGTTCTAAAGATGTAACACTTAAGATATATATGATATATACAGAATATATAGGGCATATATAGGGTGCATATAATGTATTCTGGGAAGATGCAATAAATTTGTGCTAATGTAAGATTTTTTTCATGATGGGAATAGGATGGCATTAAAAACACTAATGACAATACAAATTTTTGAAGTAATAACATTAATAAGGCATATGGTCACAGATCAGGCAGTGCCAGGCTCAATATCCAGTTCATCTTACATACTAAATCATAATATTTTATAATCTCCACATGCACCCAATGCAATCGTTATGAACTTTGTGAGGCTGATGGGTATGTGGCAAGGAAATCATGGCTCAGTGTCACACACCTGAAAAGAAAAAGGGTCTAGAGTGAGAACTATTTTGGTTGCTTGATTTATTTTTGTATCATTGAAATATATGACTCTTGGATTATAGTATCAAGTTCAAATTCAAAGTATTGATCCAATGAAAAATTTCTGTTGTACATTGCATAATAGCCAGGAAACAGGCTGTGCAAAATATGACATTGCATTTTTATAAATGACTCTTGGGAATAGCATGAACTACATAAATACAATGTGTGTTTGCTTTATGCACAGTAACAATAAGAGCTTTGAGTAGGGGATTTTCGGGATAGCATCTGAAATGTAAATGAAGAAAATATCTAATAAAAAAACAAAAAGAGTTTCAAAGACATCAGTGAGCAGTAACTCATCATTCCTCAAGCCACTGCCAGACCCATAAACAAGCCATACATGAGACAGTGCCATCATTTTTCCAAATGTTTTCTTTTTAAAACAATGATTCCTGGAGAGGAAAATAATTTGTAGCTTAATTTTCAATTATTGTAAGAATTATGATGTAGATTTTATATGCTATAACAACACAGTGGTTCCTGTTATATATATTTACAATATTTAGTGAAGGCATATACTACATTCTGACCTTGAATTTAGTTGATGTGGATTTCTGAAAACCTCAAGTAAAATGAAGTCTCCATTCCTGTAAAGCAGACCTTAATCAGCCTGACAAGTTACGGAAAATGTCTTCAAAGACAAAGGTTCTTTGGACAAACCCAAATGAAGATCCAAGCAGGTCATTATAAGCAGAAAGCATGCTCAGTCTCTAATGAGTATACAGATAATTAATACCTGACTTAAGGAAGCATTGGGCATGACTAGGAGTGCCTTAATTGGTCCACCTTACTTGCCTGCAGGCTCTTCCGTTTTGGGAATGACTTAAGTGAATTTTAGCTTTCAGCAATCTCAGCCTGTCTTATATTTTTGAAGCCACGTTTATCATTTGGGACCCTAAGGGGAAATGAATTGAAATGAAGCTTTTATCTTTCTTTATTGAGAATGGTAAGTGTTTTCAGAGCACGAAAGAGAGAGCTGACTAGAAAGTCTAGAGTCAATCAAAAGCTAAAGAAAAATAAGTACACGTGTATCTTTATGGGCCCATTTGTACATATGACCTATTTCCTTCATGGAGAATATATTATATGGACGCATGTTTTAGTGTAAAAGAGTTATGAAAAAGCAGTTCACAGAATCACTAGAGACATGAGGAGAGATGCTGAATTGGTATCAAGCCACACATTGAGTCCCACCTATCATTTTTTATCACTTTCATAGCATTCTGGGGCAGAAACAAGCCAAATGTTAACTTCATTTCAGAAGTGGGCTTATCATTGCCTACTTTGAAAAAAAAAAACTATCCAGGTTGTTAGGCAAAACAATGTTATCTTTCAGGAGTACAGATTTACATGAAGACATTATCATATGTGGCAGTACTTCAGCTGTACAAGCACAAACACAGAAATAACTATGTTGATGGTCCAGACCTGTGTGATGGTCAAGGAACCATTAAGCACACTTTCTGAGCAGTCAATTATTCCGGTTTATTTGAGTGATAATCTTTGACGAATAAGAAGACAGCCAAAGTAATCTCTTGAATTTTTTAGCACATTTAATTTTTAAATTTAAAAAAGTCAATATGCAGTTGCTTCTGAGGAAATGTTAGAGCTCTTGCATGGATTTGTGTCATCTTGTCTCTGTTTTCTTATCAGTGATAATATTCTTTTATAGAATATATTTCCACAAATTTTACTTAGAATGTCTGTCTTTGGTTTACTTAGAGTGTTTGCTTTGCTCACGTATGAATATGCATGCATTTCCTGCAAAGTCACTTCATACAAATGCTAAATTTGTACAAAGGGCTTAGATTTGTTTTGCTCTCTGTAGCTGTAGAAGACATGTTCAGAGAGAAATATTTAAAAATCTCTTTGAATGTAGAGAAAAAAGGAACAGTGCCATGTTTTCCTTCTGATAATTTTCAACACAGAGACGCGTACACAAGCTCACACACATTTATAGGAGTCCTAGTGTTTTTGTATGCAGAGACAGTAACACCAGAATGAGCGGAAAGTGGAGCCCTGCTGTCATTAAGGGTACTTGAATCCCTCATTCTGAATGAGTTATCTGAGTGTTGCCAGTGAGAATAAAGAAAAATTCTTGTCAATCTGGTTCTTAATTGGATATACTTCACTCTATTTGTAATCTCTAGAGAAAAGCCCTCTCAGATAGTAGGCTTGAACCATTTATAATTAAGATACTGCTCTTCAAGATTTGCTTTCATTTGTGCTGGGGAGAACTTTCTTCCCTGGCTGTGAATGAAACCCATAATTTCTTGCATGCTAGGCAAGCCCTGTATCACTAAGGTACATCCTTCAACCAGATTGTTTTAAATTTATGAACACATACCATTATCATACAGTGTATGCAGCAACGTATACATAAGGTGAACTTATGGACTTGTTTAGAAAAAACTTTTACATTTCTATTACAATTAACTATGTCTTCTAAGTTTTACCTGGGGATGGGGCTGAGGAGATCCTTGTTTCTGTGTACTTGTGACTAAGAGGGACATTGATCAAAACATGAAAATATTAGCTGTATGAATTGGACTTGAGGTGTGAGATATGAGAATATATTCTGATTTTAGACATCAACTAGATTCATCACAATTCCACAATCAATTGTTCATAGTGCAGGTTAAGAGATAGCATTAGAATTTGAGAAAAAGCTACAGATAAAATCATAAAGACAATCCTGTCAGAAATGGGGATAACACCATAAAAGATGAAGTGACCCACATGCAAATGATCAGCAGTTAATAACTTGGAGGTTGGCAGAGGATTACAGTGTTCCCCCTTCCCTGCTTCAAGAATACAAGGGTCTCTCCAGTCAGGTACCTGGGAACCCACCAAATAACAGCATAACATTGTGCAGGAATTTTGATGTGTTACTCCTCAGGCATACAGTTTAAATATGGTGTCTGGGCCCATTCAAAAGACTGAGAGCAGACAGTGAGGACAATCAATTGTGTGCCCATGCCTGTGGTGAGCAGCAGGCTTGAAATGTAGTCCAGCTGCTTCCAGAGTCAACAAACCAAGAACATTTTTCTTGTTATATCTTATTGACTTAGCTGTTGTCAAATCTCTCTAATTACCAGTAAAATCTGTCTACACAAATGTTCTTTCATATGTAGACTTATAAGATGACCATTCCCACATGGTAGGCAAACCTTGCTCAGTTCACAGTATTAGCTCCAATCCTAACTCCTGCCAGAAACAAAACATAGCTGGCAGTGGTGGTTGTACAAGCCTTTAATCCCAGCACGTCAAAGTCAGAGTCAGGCAGAGCTCTGTGAGTCTGAAGCCAGCCTCTTCTATAGAAGGAGTTCCAGTACAGCCAGAAATTGTCTCAGGAAACCAAAACCAAACAAACAAACAAATAAAACAAAGGGAAAGACTATGCTTTGAAAAGAAAGTTATAAATCCAAAGAAAAGTTGAACACGTTGAAATAAAGTGTGTGTCTCAATTACAAAAACTTTTAATAAGAATGAAGAATGTGTATGTGTGTGTATGCACCATTTATGTGCATTTTATTTTTCATAGTTTTTAATACTACCAAGGCCCTGATAATCTGCTGAGATCACCTACAATGTTGACACAAATGTTGGCACTTATAATTAAATATTAAAGTGACTTCTATGACAACCTACTTATCTACTTGTATTCTGTGAAAAATGGCATGAAATCCCAGAATATGTTTATATAGAAACTCAGAAAAGAAGATAAGGCCAGGAATATTATGTGATAGAACTGAAATCTTGAACTCAGAAAAAAAATGTTGGCATGGTTGCATTGAATGTGCAGAATAATTCTTATTTTAAAAAAAATGAGGCACATAATATAATGAAAATCATGTAGTCAAACACACAGAAGCATAATATTTTATTATGAAAAGACCCTCAAAAGTCCCATATAATTGGTAATAAATCATAGATGAAAGACTTATATTGTCAAATATGCACATGTATATGCATGTGTGTGGATATATATTTTTATTTCCACATACATTTATGTATTCTCATGTGTGTTTGTGTAAGTACATGTGAAGATCAGAGGTCAACGTCAGATCTCTTCCTAACATTATCCACTTAACATTTTCACACAGTGTTTCTCAGTGAACCTGTGGCTCACCCATTGGCCATAGCTCCCCGGGCATCTTTCTATCTCTTTTCTGCAGCACATAGACTTAGCATGCTGCCTCTGACCCTGCTGTTTCTTTTACTTGGGATATGAGGAATCCAAATTCAGATACTCATGTTCACTTGGCAAGAACTCTAGTGCCTAAGCCATTTCTGGCTCCAAATATTGCATTTTTTAATACTACAGGAGGAATCCTAAGGCAGAACATTATATTAAGTCATACAGAAGAAACAAGAGAAAAAAGTTGACGAAATTTAACCAAAGTACTCACCATCTGCTTTACTCAGCTGATGGTGATCACAATGATAACTGACCATAAGCTAACAGTAATTATTGATGTCCATAGTGTTGCACGTCTCTAAGCTCCTCTAATGTTCCCAGCTGATTAACCTTTGGACCTCTATTAAAGCAGTGTGGTTATCAGCACTTTGCAAAGAGGCAGGGGAATTATAGGGGCCTCTTTGAGCTAAGACTCACACGGGCAAAGCCATCCATCATTTGCTTGAGTCCTTCACTCTAGTGGCCTCTCAACCACATTCTATTGATGAAGAGACATGTGTATCTTGGTAAACGAACTGCACTGCACCTCTGGAGTAGTTAAAAATGCTATGGTAACCCATAAGGAATACACAAATGCTACAAAGACACAACATACCTAAAAGAATATTCAGAAGAGTTGTCTCTTACAAAAACAACTGTCAGAAAAAATGAACTTATCTCCTTGGGATATTTTCCATCGAATCTGAAACAAATTGTAATTCCAAGATTTATATACATAGATATAGCAATTTTTATTTAGTTCTTTAAGACATACTTAAAGCCAACAGAGAAATACATATTTTGCCATTTCAGGCATATTAGATATAAATTTCAGTTTAAGTAAAGATAATTCATATACACCGAAACTTACTTACCTTACTTAACATAAATAACAAGAACTATTATGAGGCTTTTAATTTGTAATAAATGTTACTTAATATACAACAAGTACGGTATGATGATATTAATTAAATCATTTATTCAATAATATTTACTGAGAGGCATATTGAGAGGCAATAATGTGCTGATTAACACAGATGCAACAGTGAACAGAAGATGTACATGCCTAATATGACTGTGTTCTGCTTTTTATAGAGGAATGTAAAACATAACAAAAAGTATGTTACATTCAGGTGAGTACTGTGCAAGCCAAGGAAGATGAGGGAACACAAAGGTGACTGCGAGTACACGGAATGCTGCAGCCACCCTAAAATGAGAGGAAGCGATGAAATAAGACTTGCACTTACTACACAAGACTTTGTGAAGGAGAGGTGGTGAGATCCTGGACCTGAGGCTAGAGGGTGTGGTGTTTGTTTCTTTAAATGAAAGAATTGAGTTAAGAAAGTTAGGGGACTCTTTCCAGCTTCTGGCTATTATAAATAAGGCTGCAATGAACATAGTGGAGCATGTGCCCTTCTTACCGGTTGGAACATCTTCTGGAAATATGCCCAGGAAAGGTATTGTGGGATTCTCTGGTAGTACTATGTCCAATTTTCTGAGGAACCACCAGAATGATTTCCAGCGTGGTTGTACAAACTTGTGATCCCACCAACAATGGAGGAGTGTTCCTCTTTCTCCACATCCTCTCCAGCATCTGCTGTCACCTGAATTTTTGATTTAGCCATTCTGACTGGTGTGAGGTGGAATCTCAGGGTTGTTTTGATTTGCATTTCCCTGATGATTAAGGATGCTGAACATTTTTTTTCAGGTGCTTCTCAGTCATTCGGTATTCCTCAGGGGAGAATTCTTTGTTTAGCTCTGAGCCCCATTTTTTAATGGGGTTATTTGATTTTCTGGATTCCACCTTCTTAAGTTCTTTATATATATTGGATATTAGTCCCCTATCTGATTTATGATAGGTAAAGATCCTTTCCCAATCTGTTGGTGGCCTTTTTGTCTTATTGAAGGTGTCTTTTACCTTACAGAAACTTTGCAATTTTATGAAGTCCCATTTGTGAATTCTCAAATTTACATCACAAGCCATTGCTGTTCTATTCAGGAATTTTTCCAAGAACCCAGATGCCCCTCAACAGAGGAATGGATATAGAAAGTGTGGTACATTTACACAATGGAGTATACTATTCAGCTATTAAAAAGAATGAATTTATAAAATTCCTAGGCAAATGGATGGACCTGGAGGGTATCATCCTGAGTGAGGTAACCCAATCACAAAAGAACTCACATGATATGTACTCACTGATAAGTGGATATTAGCCCAGAAACTTAGAATACTCAAGATGTAAAATACAATTTGCAAAACACATGAAACTCAAGAACGAAGACCAAAGTGTGTACACTTTGCCCCTTCTTATAATTGGGAACAAAACACCCATGGAAGGAGTTAGAGAGATAAAGTTTGGAGCTGAGACGAAAGGATGCACCATCTAAAGACTGCCATGCCCGGGAATCCATCCCATAATCAGCTTCCAAACGCTGACACTATTGCATACACTAGCAAGATTTTGCTGAAAGGACCCCGATAAAGCTGTCTCTTGTGAGGCTATGCCAGGGCCTAACAAACATTGAAGTGGATGCTCACAGTCAACTATTGGATGGATCACAGGACCCCCAATGGAGGAGCTAGAGAAAGTACCCAAGGAGTTAAAGGGGTCTGCAACCCTATAGGTGGAACTGGTACCCCCCAGAGCTCGTGTCTCTAGCTACATAAGTATCAGAAGATAGCCTAGTTGGTCATCAGTGGAAAGAGAGGCCCATTGGTCTTGCAAACTTTATATGCCTCAGTATAGGGGAATGCCAGGGCCAAGAAGTGGGAGTGGGTGGGTAGGGTAGTGGGGTGGCAGGGTATGGGGGACTTTGGGATAGCATTGGAAATGTAAATGAAGAAAATACCTAATTAAAATAAAAATAAAAAAAAAAAAGAATAAAAGAGAGCAGTCTGAGCAAGCCAGTTTAAAACAATGAAAAGAAAAGAAAAGGAAAGGAAAAGAAAGGGAAGGGAAGGGAAGGGAAGGGAAGGGAAGGGAAGGGAAGGGAAGGGAAGGGAAGGGAAGGGAAGGGAAGGGAAGGGAAGGGAAGGGAAGGGAAGGGAAGGGAAGGGAAGGGAAGACAAAAGAAAAGAAAAGAAAAGAAAAGAAAAGAAAAGAAAAGAAAAGAAAAGAAAAAAGAAAAGGAAAGAAAAGAAAAGAAATGAAAAGAAAAGAAATTAAGTTAGGGGATAAGATCAAAGGGATTGTCTGGAGGCTAAGAATGTCAAAAGACCTCATGGATCAAGTGCGCTAATCATGTTTTTAAACAATATATGTATATGAGCCTTTTGATTAGCGTGTGCCCCACATCGTCAGAGTCCAGTGTGTAGGCATGTGGCACATGGTCCACCATGCTGAAGCTATTCACTTACTGACCTTTCTCAAAGGAAATTTTTGCTAGAAATTTGTGGTGTAGCTTTTAGTAGATTTTTACTTTAGCATGAATATAAACTGAAACCATACAATTTTTGAATTAAAAAATAAATATATAAAAATGTTACGCTCTCACACACAAACACATAGATACTAAGGTACATAATAGTAACATAAACATGCACACACATAGACATACATAAGTACATATATGCAAATGTATATACATATACACACCTACATACATACATACATACATACATACATACATACATACATACATACATGCATACATAAATACACATACACATACTATTGCTCTGCCTACAACATTACCCCATAAAAATTGTCGGTGAACCAATAATTGCATAAACCACAGACAAAGCTCATGGATCTCAAAGTATCCCCTGGTGAGGCTGACAGCCATACATCTTTCACAAAAATGATTCAATACTCTCTTGAGTTCCTAAGAAAATCAATCTCCAGATAACTGGGTAATCTTTCTTTTCCATTTATGTCATTCAACCCTTCTTTATTTTATATCAATATTTCCTTATGCTATTTGCCCATCTGGAAGTAAAAATTAGTGAGGCAAGGGAAAATAGAAGAAAATGGGTTCTGTGCGACTTGTATTTTTCACCAAATGTATTTCTGGTTTAGACAGTGGAGTTTGGTGTGTGAGGACTCTGAGAGTTGTTTGAATTCTGTGCCTATTGTGAAAAAAAAAAAAAACCCTGAAAGATACCTGATTACAAAAAGCAAGAAGAGTGAGAAGGTAAAGGAATGGAGGCTAAGAAATTTAAAAAGTCTCACCTCAGATAACTTAATATGGAATTTCCATTTCCTCAAGTACACAGAGAGAAATGGGAGTATATCACAAAATAAAAGCCTCAAAATAATTTGTAACTGAAAGTGGAATTCATTAATAGTAGAAGAAAATATTGTTTCCTTCTTGATACAGGCAGGTAGAAAAATGAGTTATGTCATTTTACAGTTAAATTTCACTATAGTTTTCAAAGTACAGAATAAACATCAAGTCCATGATGAAAAATATGTGTTTAGCTAAATAGAAGAGAAATAGTTCCAGACAAAGAGCAAATAATATATATTGATTACTCCAGGTCTGAAAGGTGGAGATTAATCGCCACCCTTGCTTGTTGTGTGCATGCTGTGCTTAAATATGTGCCCAGAGTATCCAGTATGGAAGGGACGAAAGCCATCACTCATGGTGGAGTAAACAGAGAACACCAAACTCGCATGATAAGTGGTACAGAAAGCAAAGTACTACTCACACATGTACATATACTGACATGATGGGGAAACAAGGGGAGTTCATCTCTGCAAAAATCATCAGAAAAATCATATCTCTGGTCCAACAACAGAAAAAAAATATCCAGCAAACTGACAAGGATCTGTATTTTACATAGGGCCTGGGTAGCAATCCCCCAAAATCACAGTATGATGAGCAAGTCACACACCAGCAAGGGCTACTAGGCTGATGTGACAAGTAAGAGTGGCCTGACACATGAAATCAATCCTGAAACAAAGCAACAGCATAACTTAAAAAGATAATAAAACATGTGTGTGTGTGTGTGTGTGTGTGTGTGTAGTGATTTGCAATTCATTCTAGTGACCTCAGCCTGACACGTACCCCCCTTCAGCCCCTCACATGTTGAAGTTTCAGGGGTGTGTGCTCAGCTCTGGATCATACATTATGAATAAAATTTAAAATAAAAATTAAGAAAGAATACTTTCAAATAAAATACTAGATAAATTTTTCACATGTCTTAGTTTCCCTCGTTGCTAGCATCTTATAGTATCAAATAGTAATTTGCAGAATGAAGGAACAGATTAGTGAACTATTATTAACTGGTAATTTTTTCAGGGGAACAGGACTTAAGTCCTGAGGACCTGCAGAAAGAATAGAAACAGACAACCTCGGGAGGTAGGAGATGGGAAGACCCTCTAGAATGCACCAGAGACCTAGGAGGTGAGAGACTCTTAGGACTCAAAGGGAGGGACATTAGATGAAGTGCTCTATAGTGAGGAGGGCGAACTTGTAGAGTCCACCTCCAGTGGAGGGACAAGACATCAACTGGAGGGATGGGATCGCCATTCCACAGTGAAAAGCTCTGACCCAGAATTGTTCCTGTCTCCAAGAACTGCAGGGACAAAAACAGAGAAGAGCCTGAGGGAAAGGAAGTCTCCTGACAGGACCAAATTTGCATCCAGCTCAAGAAGAGGTTCAGGGCCCTGCCACTGTTACTGATGCTGTGGTGTGCTTGCAGACAGCAGCGTAGCATGGCTGGCCTGAGAGGCCCAACAAGCAGCTGAAAGGGTCAGATGAAGATACTAGTATCTAACCAATGGGCAAAGAACATTTCTTAAGGGAAACACATTTTGAAATATACAAGTCATCACGTGGAATTAAAATAACAAATAGGAGACCCATTACAAAGTTTCAATCTTAGATTCATCAAAGATCAGTGAAAGGGAAGGGTCAACACGAAATGAGAAAGGCAAGGATGTGAGTCGTCCGTTTTATCAAAGAAGTGTTCATCTATAGTCTTGAGATAGCTAAGTCATGTCCTATACTGAAACATGCCTCTGGGGGAAAATTCCCTGCTTATTTTAAAGTAAAAGTCTTCTAGAGGAGCACACTTCTAGTAGTATGGAGTGTCCCATCTGATTTATGAGTGTGGATAAAGTCTTGGGGATGATTCTGGATTATAGTAATTGAGGACTCTGAGGATCATGTCTATTGAGGTTTAAAGGCTAATATTCCAGTTCCAAACCCTGTTCAATAACGTTCTAATGCAGGAGATATTTGACCGCCTGAACTTGTGGATCACAGAACTTGTATCTGACATGAGGGAAATGCAATGCAACAAAAGCAGATACTTTACATTTAGCTACATGTAAGGCTCTGTAGATAATGACACAGACCTTCAGCAACTATTGAGTTAAAAGGGGTCAACTTCTGATCCCTAATCTGTGTGAATCAGACTGTCCTTATGCCAACCATGATCCCTCTGGCTATGAAATCCAATGGACTCAGTTGATTTTGTTAATTAAGCATTGTCCTAGTTACTGAGTTTAATTGTAGTGTCTTAGTTAGACTTTTAGCTGATACCATTTTAGTCCCTGCAAGAAATACTTACTATTGTACAATTGGGCTCAGAGTATTCCACAAAATTTAAAGATAATTTTAATCTTCTAAAACTGACCCATCAGTCACTTTGGTTTTTTTTTTTTTCCCTTTATTTTCTTATTCTCTTTCTAGACTGTGTAGCAAATCTGTTAACTGATTTCTTTTTCTTTTTCAGAAATACTCAAGAAATTAGTTTGCATTAACTTCTTGCTCATTTTGGGGAAGGGTAAATTGCATAAAGCTAAGGTCACAGGATTGAAGCAAAAATAGAAAGAAAAACAATCAGTGTAAATTCAAAGTACAGCCATACACTTAGCAGGTTACATAAGCTTCTCATTTGCTTCTAGCAAGAATTTTTAAAGGGGGAAATGTGATAACCTAAGTTTTCTAGATTTCATACATGTATCTATTAAGAAGCACCCCTTTCCCAAGTTTTGGCACCTCTGTTAATATTTAAAATATATAAAAATATGGCTTTATTGTGCCACCTGAGTTTGAAACCCCATTCATTTCATTACCTCATTATTAGAAATAAACACATGACTGTGACCTACAATTCTGCAAGGTAAATTTCTCAAGATTCCCTGAAGCAGAGACTGTTGGCACTGTGAGGAGGCCAACAGCCACTCTTTGCTCTATGCAATCTTGTTCTCTGCAAAATCAAGTTCTGCTCTGAACATCAACTAAGAGACAGTCCAGATCAGACAGAGGCCTTGAAACAGAGTCCAGTTTAGGAAACATTGAGATAAAATCCCACCAATGTCCATTCAGAATCATCTATGCACTTAATGGTTTCCACAAACCCGGAAGGCCTTGTCTTCTTAGGGCACAAATGCCCAATTTCAGATTGAAAATTCACCAATAATGTTGGAGTCCTTGATAAAGGTCTGGCGTATCTCACTGGGAATCGACTTCAGATTTTCTCTGGTCTAATATCAGTAAGTTTTATGACAAAATCCAGTTTTTAAAAAAAAAAAAAAAGAAGGAAGAGGGAGGGAAAAAATCATTAATTGATGTAATGATTTAGAGAGCTCAAACTGAGAATGATAAGATTTTGGCCAAAGTCTTGATACTTAATTAACTCTTGGATTCCTGGGAAACTCTTGTTATGTTATTTTTGATGACTAGGAGAAAGTGTTAAAAGATAAACTGAACCCATTTACACTTAAGAAATGACTTCAGAAAAGACCAGACACCATTCTGCACAGGTCGTTCTGTAGGCCTCCCCTGCCCAACCTCACAAACTGAGGTAGTCCATAAACAGGAAGTCAGAATGTGCCATGTAAAAATGATTAATGATAGCTATTCTGTTTACCAGGCACCATTTCACAGCCTTCAGCATGCAGTGGGCAGTTTGAATCTCATCTGATGAGTCACAGTTGTATACTGTTAGTACTTTTAGAAAGTTTAAAACTGGCTTCTAGACTTAGGTTACTAAAGCTTACTGCAGACAAAGTTCACTTGAGCCAAATTCACTGTTCAACTCTGCGGACTAGTTTAATCTAATTTTATTTCAGCTGAACACTTTTTCAAAAGTAAGAAAATAACTTACATTTAAAAATACAACTGACATCCCCTAGATAGGATGAATTCTGGACTAAAATTCATTTCTTAAGAACCTTAAGGACTCTGAATGAATCCACAATTAAATTTAGTTTATGTTGACATCAGCTAAGGTATCAATGATACAGAAACAATGTATCCCAATCAAATTTTTAGTTTCTTTAATATAAACCACAATTTCTAAAACAATAATAAACAAATTAAAGAACTTAAAATATTTGACATCACACATGAATGTATCAAATGTCATAAAAACCCAACATATCAAAATATGTGTTTGCAATGGTAACACTGGACATGAAGTAACAAAATTGTTCCATTTCAGAGCAAAAGACATGTGCTACTTGATTTTGGTGCTTGCTTTGGTGTCTAATACTATCAAAAATTAAAACTTGTGAGTAGAAGTTTATGAACAACCATTCAAGACTGCAGTCATAGAGAAAATACTTATAAAGTTATGTAATTTTACTTCTCATGGTAACAGATGAAATGTCTAAGATTACTCATCAGAGGGAAGAACTGTGTCAATCCAAAAACATATGTAGTAGAAAATCTCCACTCATTGAAAATAATCATTTACAAAATAATTTAATGTTGTTAGAAGCATATTTCAAATATAGCACCATTATAAGAAAAAGCAGTCTGGAACATTTTTGTATTGAATATGTCTTTAATTGTTTTAAAATTTATTTAAGGAAAATGATTATGCAAAGAGATTATTTTGTAAGGACTAGCTTATGAATAAAAACCCTGTAAACAGCTTCTTCTTTCTCTCCTTTTCTGGAAGATATAAGAGAAAAATTTGTATTTTAAATATCATTAGAATCTGTCCAAAACAAACTAATTTGTTTTAATAAGTTGAAATACCGTGGAAATGCCTTCACATTGTCATAGACTATGTAAAATTTATAGTGAAAATATCAAGTATATTTAAGAGAGTGCTCAGCATAAAATAAACTTTTGTAAAATGTTACTTTCCTGATAACTGCAGTACATATTTTGTTCTATGAAAATTCCACAGTGTTGGGATTCTGGAAAAGATAGAGGGAGGGAAATTAGAAAAGTAGGTTTGGACATGCTGTAACTATTACCTTAGCAATACTTTGAATTTTATGATATAACCAATGAAATATTAGTGAAGATTTATTTGATTGTAATAAATAGAAACAAGAAACTGTTAAAACAGAATAGAAATTAATCTTAGAGAAATTATACCCCAAGGAAAGAAACTATGAATTTTGAGATACTTCTGGAATACAATCATAGAGATTTGTATATGTTTAACTATCCCTTGTTCTTTTGAAAAAAGGACAGAGAAGGCAAGGAATGTTGTGAGCTAGGACAAAGAAGCTCTGACAAACCACAGAGAAAACAGTGATGGCATGATAGTGTGTTTTCTTTGCAATGTCCAAGAATGAAACCTTTCAAAAAAGACAGCATTTTCAACAAATGTTGTTGGCACAACTGGCAGTTATCATGTAGAAGAATGAGAATTGATCCATTCTTATCTCCTTGCACAAAGCTCAAGTATAAGTGGATCAAAGAACTCCACATAAAACAAGGGACACTGAAATTTATAGAGGAGAAAGTGGGAAAAGCTTCAAAGATATGGGCACAGGGGAAAAATTCCTTTTTTTAAGGTATTTATTTCATTTACATTTCCAATGCTATCCCAAAAGTCCCCCACAACCTCAACCACCCACTCCCACATCTTGGCCCAGGTGTTCCCCTGTACTGAGGCATATAAAATTTGCACAACCAATAAGCCTTTCTTTCCAATGATGGCCGACTAGGACATCTTCTGATACATATGCAGCTAGAGACATGAGCTCCAGGGGGTACTGGTTAGTTCATATTGTTGTTCCACCTATAGGGTTGCAGATCCCCCCAACTCCTTGGGTACTTACTCTAGTTCCTCCATTTGGTGGCCCTGTGATCCATCCAATAGCTGATTGTGAGCGTCAACTTCTGTGTTTTCTAAGCCCTAGCAAAATCTCACAAGAGACAGCTCTATCTGGGTCCTTTCAGCAAAATCTTCCTAGTGTATGCAATGGTGTCAGCTTTTGGAGGCTGATTATGGGATGGATCCCAGGGTATGGTAGTCTCTAGATGGTGAATCCTTTGGTCTAAGCTCCAAACTTTGTCTCTGTAACTCCTTCCATGGGTGTTTTGTTCCCAATTCTAAGAAGGGGCAAACACTTTGGTCTTCGTTCTTCTTGAGTTTCATGTGTTTTGCAAATTGTATCTTATATATTGGGTACTCTAAGTTTCTAGGCTAATATCCACTTATCATTGAATACATATTGTGTGAGTTCTTTTGTGATTGGGTTATTAACTCACTCAGGATGATGCCCTCCAGGTCCATCCATTTGCATAGGAATTTCTTAAATTCATTCATTTTAATAGCTGAGTAGTACTCCATTGTGTAAATGTATCAGATTTTTTGTATCCATTCCTCTGTTGAGAGACACCTGGATTCTTTCAAGCTTCTGGCTATTATAAATAAGGCTGCTATGAACATAGTGGAGCTTCTCCCTTTCTTACCAGTTGGAACATCTTTTGGATATATTCCCAGGAGTGGTATTTTGGGATTCTAAGAGGGAAAAAAGAATCTAGAGAGAGCACACACTAGCAGCTTGACAACATACCTAAAAGATCTAGAACAAAAGGAAGCAAATTTACCCTAGAGGAGTAGACAGCAAGAAATAATATAACTCAGGGGTAAAATCAACCAAGTGGAAACAAGAAGAACTATTCAAAGAATCAACCAAACAAGGAGCTGGTTCTTTGAGAAAATCAACAAGATAGATAAACTCTTAGCCAGACTTACTCACTAGAGGGCACAGGGCAGCATCCTAATTAACAAAATCAGAAATGAAAAGGGAAACATAACAACAGATCCTGAAGAAATCCAAAACGCCATCAGATCCTTCTAAAACAGGCTATACTCAACAAAACTGGATAACCTGGATGAAATGGGCAAATTTCTAGACAGATAACAGGTAACAAAGTTAAATCAGGATCAGGTTAATGATCTGAACAGTCCTATATACCTAAAGGAAATTGAAGCAGTCATTAATAGTCTCCCAAACAAAAAAAGCCCAGGACCAGATGGGTTTAGTGCAGAGTTCTATCAGACCTTCAAAAGGTCTAATTCCAGTTCTTCACAAACTATTCCACAAAATAGAAGCAGAAGGTACTCTACCCAACTCATTCTATGAAGCCACAATTACTCTGATACCTAAACCACAGAAAGACCCAACAAAGATAGAGAACTTCAGAACAATTTCCATTATGAATATCCATGCAAAAATACTCAATAAAATTCTCGCTAACGGAATCCAAGAACACATCAAAACAATCATCTGGGTTCCGGGACTCCACCAAGACTAGTCTGCACAGGTGAGAGTGTGGACTACAGAAGCTAACAGCTTCTGAGACAGGTGGGAGCCACAGAGCTTCTAAGGCAGCCCCCATTTTGGGCTCCAGACATCTGGGCACCCTCCCTGCCAGAGGATAGGTGTCCACCCTGCCAGGGAGGGCTTTGCAGGAGCACCTGGGGGAGCCATCTTGATTCCTGGATCCCTCTGAGACTAGTCTGTGCAGGTGAGAGTGTGGACTACAGAGGCTAACAGCTTCTGTGACAGGCTGAAGCAACATAGCTTCTTGGACAAGTCCTGTTTGGGGCCTTCATCTTTGGCCAGGAGGGAGGTCCGAATGCCAGATATCTGTGCACCTTCCCTGGAAGAGGAGAGTTTGCCTGCAGAGAGTGCTCTAACCACTGAAATTCAGAGGAGAGAGCTAGTCTCCCAGGTCTGCTGACAGAGGCTAACAGAATCACAAGAGGAACAATCTCTAACCAGTGACAACTATAACAACTAACTCAAGAGATTACCAGATGGCGAAAGGCAAAGGTAAGACTCTTACTAACAGAAACAAAGACCACTCACCATCATCAGAACCCAGCACTCCCACCTCGCCCATTCCAGGGCACCCCAACACACCAGAAAAGCTAGACCCAGATTTAAAAGCATATCTCATGATGATGGTAAAGGACATCAAGAAGGACTTTAATGACTCATTTAAAGAAATACAGGAAAACACTGCTAAAAAGATAGAAGATCTTAAAGAGGAAGCACAAAAATCCCTTAAAGAATTGCAGGAAAAAAAGACCAAACAGGTGATGGAATTGAATAAAAGCATCCAAGACCTAAAAAGGGAAGTAGACACAATAAAGAAAACCCAAAGTGAGGCAACACTGGAGATAACCCTAGGAAAGAAATCTGGAACCATAGATGCAAGCATCAGCAACAGAATACAAGAGATGGAAAAGAGAATCTCAGGTGCAGAAGATTCCATAGATAACATCAGCACAACAATCAAAGAAAATGGAAAATGCAAAAGAGATTCTAACTCAAAACATCCAGGAAATCCAGGACACAATGAGAAGACCAAACATAAGGATAATAGGAGTTGATGAGAATGAAGATTTTCAACTCAAAGGGCCAGCAAATTTCTTCAACAAAATTATAGAAGTAAACTTCCCAAACCTAAAGAAAGAGATGCCCATGAACATATAAGAAGCCTACAGAACTCCAAATAGCCTGGACCAGAAAAGAAATTCCTCCCGACACATAATAATCAGAACAACAAATGCACTAAATAAAGATAGAATATTAAAAGCAGTAAGGGAGAAAGGTCAAGTAACATATAAAGGCAAGCCTATCAGAATTACACCAGATTTTCCACCAAAGACTATGAAAGCAAGAAGAGCCTGGAAAGATGTTATACAGACACTAAGACAACACAAATGCCAGCCCAGGATACTATACCCAGCAAAACTTTCAATTACCATAGATGGAGAAACCAAAGTATTCCATGACAGAACCAAATTCAGACATTATCTTTCCACAAAGCCAGCCCTTCAAAGGATAATAACAGTAAAAAACAAGGATGGAAACCATGTCCTAGAAAAAGAAAGAAGGTAATCTTTCAACAAACCTAAAAGAAGACAGCCACAAGAACAGAATGCCAACTTTAACAACAAAAATAATAGGAAGCAACAATTACTTTTCCTTATTATCTCTTAATATTAATGGACACTTCATCCTCATCAAACTTAAATTCTTCCAAGAGGAACTCTCAATTCTGAATATCTATGCTCCAAATACAAGGGCAGCCATATTCATTAAAGAAACTTTGGTAAAGCTCAAAGCACACATTGCACCACACAATAATAGTGGGAGACTTCAACACACCACTTTCACCAATGGATAGATCATGGAAACAGAAACTACACAGGGACACAGTGAAACTGACAGAAGTTATTAAACAAATGGTTCTAACAGATATCTAGAGAACATTTTATCCTAAAACAAAAGGATATATCTCCTTCTCAGCACTTCATGGGACCTTTTCCAAAAATGACCACATAACTGGCCAAAACAAGCCTCAACAGATAAAAAAGTATTGAAATTGTCCCATGCATCCTATCAGGTAACCATGGACTATAGCTATCTTCAATAAAAACATAAATAATATAAAGCCAACATTCATGAGGAAACTGAACAACATTCTTATCAGTGATACCTTGGTCAAGGAAGGAATAAAGAAAGAAATTAAGAACTTTTTAGAGTTTAATGAAAAAGAAGCCACAACATACCCAAACTTATGGGACACAATGAAAGCATTTCTAAGAGGAAAACTCATAGCTCTGAGTGCCTCCAAAAAGAAACCAAAGAGAGCACACATTAGCAGCTTGACAACACAACTAAAAGCTCTAGAACAAAAGGAAGCAAATTCACTCAAGAGTAGTAGATGGCAGGAAATAATCAAGCTCAGGGGCAAAATCAACCAAGAGGAAACAAGAAGAACTATTCAAAGAATCAACCAATCGAGGAGCTGGTTCTTTGAGAAAATCAACAAGATAGATAAAACCTTAGACAGACACACAAGAGGACACAGGGAAAGCATCCTAATTAAAAAATTAGAAATGAAAAGGGAGACATAACAACAGATCCTGAAGAAATCCAAAACACCATGAGATCCTTCTATAAAAGGCTATACTCAAAAAACTGGAGAACCTGGATGAAATGGACAAGTTTCTAGACAGATACCAGGTACCAAAGTTAAATAAAGATCAGGTTAATGATATAAACAGTCCTATATCCCCTAAAGAAATTGAAGCAGTCATTAATTGTCTCCCCACCAAAAAAAGCCCAGGACCAGAGGGGTTTAGTGCAGAGTTCTACCAGACATTCAAAGAAGATCTAATCCCAGTTCTTCACAAACTATTCCACAAAATAGAAGCAGAAGGTACTCTAACCAACTCATTCTAGGAAGCCACAATTACTCTGATACCTAAACCACAAAAAGACCCAACAAAGATAGAGAACTCCAGACCAATTTCCCTTATGAATATCGATGCAAAAATCCTCAATAAAGTTCTCGCTAACCGAATCCAAGAATACATCAAAACAATCATCCAACCTGTCCAAGTAGGTTTCATCCCAGGGGTGCAGGGATGGTTCAAAATACAGAAATCCGTCAACATAATAAAGTATATAAACAAACTCAGAGATAAAAACCACATGATCATCTCGAGATGGGGAGAAAGCATTTGACAAAATCCAACACCCATTCAAGATAAAAGTCTTGAAAAGATCAGGAATTCAAGGCTCATACCTAAACATGATAAAAGCAATCTACAGCAAACCAGTAGCCAACATCAAAGTAAATGGTGAGAAGCTAGAAGCAATCGCACTAAAATCAGGGACTAGACAAAGCTGCACACTTTCTCCATACCTATTCAACATTGTACTTGAAGTATCAGCCAGAGCAAATCGATAACAAAAGGAGATCAAGGGGATACAAATTGGAAAAGAAGAAATCAAAATATCACATTTTTGCAGATGATATAGTATCATATCATCTGAAAATTCCACCAGAGAACTCCTAAACTTGATAAGCAGCTTCAATAAAATAGCTGGATATAAAATTAACTCAAACAAGTCAATGGCCTTTCTGTACACAAAGGATAAACAGGCTGAGAAAGAAATTAAGGAAACAACACCCTTCTCAATAGTCACAAATAATATAAAATACCTTGGCACGACTCTAACAAAGGAAGTGAAAGATCTGTATGACAAGAACTTCAAGTCTCTGAAGAAAGAAATTAAAGAAGATCTCAGAAGATGGAAAGATCTCCCATGTTCATGGATTGGAGGGGTCAATGTAGTAAAAATGGCTATCTTGCCAAAAGCAATCTACAGATTCAATGCAATCCCCATCAAAACTCCAACTCATTTCTTCAACGAATTAGAAAGAGCAATCTGCAAATTCATCTGGAATAACAAAAAACCTAGGATAGCAAAAACTCTGCTCAAGGATAAAAAAAAACTCTGGTGGAATCACCATGCCTGACCTAAAGCTGTATTACAGAGCAATTGTGATAAAAACTGCATGGTACTGGTATAGAGACAGACAAGTAGACCAATGTAATAGAATTGAAGACCCAGAAATGAACCCATACACCTATGGTCACTTGATCTTTGACAAGGAAGCAAAAACCTTCCAGTGGAAAAAAGACAGCATTTTCAAGAAATGGTGCTGTCACAAATGGCCTTTATCATGTAGAAGAATGGGAATTGATCCATTCCTATCTCATTGTACTAAGGTCAAATCTATGTGGATTAAGGAACTCCACATAAAACCAGAGACACCGAAACTTATAGAGGAGAAAGTAGGGAAAAGCCTCAAAGATATGGGCAAAGGGGAAATATTCCTGAATAGAACAGCAATGGCTTGTGCTGTAAGATCGAGAATCGATAAATGGGACCTCATAAAGTTGCAAAGCTTCTGCAAGGCAAAAGACACCATGAATAAGACAAAAAGACCATCAACAGATTGGCAAAAGATCTTTACCTCTCCTAAATCAGATAGGGGACTAATATCCAATATATATAAAGAACTCAAGAAGGTGGACTCCAGAAAATCAAATAACCGCATTAAAAAATGGGGCTCAGAGCTGAACAAAGAATTCTCACCTGATGAATACCAAATGGCACAGAAGCACCTGAAAAAATGTTCAACATCCTTAATCATCAGGGAAATGCAAATCAAAACAACCCTGAGATACCACCTCACACCAGTCCGAATGGCTAAGATCAAAAGTTCAGGTGATAGCAGATGCTGGCAAGGATGTGGAAAAAGAGGAACACTCCTCCATTGTTGGTGGGATTGCAAGCTTATACAACCACTCTGGAAATTAGTCTGGTGGTTCCTCAGAAAATTGGACATAGTACTACTGGAGGATCCTGCAATACCTTTCCTGGGCATATATCCAAAAGATGTTCCAACTGGTAAGAAGGACACATGCTCCACTATGTTCATAGCAGCCTTATTTATAATATCCAGAAGCTGGAAAGAGCCCAGGTACCCCTCAACAGAGGAATGGATACAGAAAATGTGGTACATTTACACAATGGAGTACTGCTCATCTATTAAATAGAATGAATTTATGAAAATCCTAGGCAAATGTATGGACCTGGAGGGCATCATCCTGAGTGAGGTAACTCAATCACAAAAGAACTCACACAATAATGTACTCACTGATAAGTGGATATTAGTCCAGACACTTAGAATACCCAAGATATAAGATACAATTTGCTAAACACATGAAACTCAAGAAGAACGAAGACCAAAGTGTGAACACTTTGCCCCTTCTTAGAATTGGGAACAAAACACCCATGGAAGGAGTTACAGAGACAAAGTTTGTAGCTGAGTTGAAAGGATGGACCATCTAGAGAGTGCCATGGCTGGGTAGACTTTTGGGATAGCATTGGGAATATAAATGAAATAAATAAAAAAAAAAAAAGAAAAGAAAAAGTATGTGCTGCCTAAGTGGTAGGAACTTGCCGTCGTGAACATGACAAGTCTGTGCCCTGTGGTGCAGAAATCAATGCTTCTCCACTAAATTCAGGAGCAAGGCTGGAGTCTTCAACTCTAGCATTCTTATTTACCATACTTCTAGAATTTTATTCAGCACATAAGGACAAGTAAGTAAAACAAAGCCAAAAATTTTTTTAAAAAGTAAAAATATTAAATGGTTCACAGCTAAATACCAATAACAATGAAACATGTCTTTAAAATTGAGGAAAATGGAGTAAAATTAGTGTCACATATGTATGCATGTATGTATGAATGTATGTATATGTATGTATATATGTATGTATTTGTGTATGTATCTATCATAGTGTGAATTCAGACTAGACACAATTGTTAAAAAAGAATGGAATACTGCCAATTGTAAAAATATGTTTGGACCTGAAATTATTACATATATTTAGTATAATAACATGCCCCAAACCCTAGATACATTGTTGTTCATCTGTGGAAGCTACAGATGGTTATAAGCAGAAAGAGGTAAACAATGGTCTCTAGAGATTAGAAGGATGAGCTTGTAGAATATAGATTAAATTCTGGCAACAAGTACCAAAGTATGGTAACTCTATGGTATTAAAATTTATAATATATTTCAAAATATCTGGAAATGTAGAATCCATAATTTCCTGAAATATAAACATGATAAAATTTCGAGGAGATTCAAAATGTTAACTACTCAAAAAATGTTCATTGTCCATTTTCATATATCTATCAAATAATTATTTTGTATTCAATTAATATGAAAAATATTTCATATCAATATATTTTATAGAATTAAACACAATTATATATCACACATAGTTAGTGTATGTTAAACTGGTAAAATAAGAATACTGGAGCTGGGCGTGGTGGCACATGTCTTTAATCCCAGCACTTGGGACTCAGAGGCAGGCAGATTTCTGCGTTTGAGGCCAGCCTGGTCTGCAAAGTGAGTTCCAGGGAGCCAGGACTATACAGAGAAACCCTGTCTTGAAAAATCAAAAAAAAAAAAATTACTGACAGCAACAATTTTAGGAAAAATTCTGTAGTTGTAATGTTATATTGTTTATACCAGATGATCATGTTGTTGAAAATGCAAGAGTTTATACGAAGCTTGAACAACTACTTTTTAAAATTACATGTTATAAATAGTTTAAAATAAAAATTAAAAATCCTTAGCAAAACTTACCACTTGATTATCATAATCACCTTAGCAATTTACCATGAACATATTTACTATCAAACCTTTAAAATAGACTTTTTTTTATTACTTTGAGATCTCTATAACATGGATATATTCTGAGTTCCTGTGTCACAGCAAGAATATTGATATTTTTAAATGTAGTGGGATTTGTCTAAGATAAAAGCTTCCTATTAAGAAATGAGAAATTTAAGGCTATGTCCATTTAGGCAGAGGTACAACTCTTATCCACAGCTCCATTCTTTGATTAAATACAAAGATTGTTTTGCTCATTTTATATTTAAATTTTACCCTGTAATACCAATAAGTCTACAAATATGCACAAACCGAGTTAAGCCTTTCAACCATCATTTTTTTTCTAGGTGTAAAAAGGTAATGGTGTAATGAAAACACATTTCTTTAAATCATTAACTGGCACAGTGCATGGAAATCTAAGCTTTGGTTTTGAGAAGCAGTGCTTCCTTTATCTTTTAAATTATCTCTTACATATCAGATGTCTCAGGCAAATTCTTGGCATCACAGTTAATTTATGACTGACATTTTTAATGAGTGCCTGAAATGCCAATATTTTGTGTTGTTGATAAAACGATCCATATGTTTTACATTTCAGACACTCAGGCAGCTGAATTGACATTCTGTTGTGAAATGTTAACTTACTAATATGATTCCATATCCAGGCAATGGGCTAACCCCTCTCCATACAGAACTCAGAATGTTTTCAGGATTATATTCCCTTTCTCTGTTGAGACTTGGGGTTTTATAAGTTTCTGGAATGAGTCTATAGAAATGTCACTAACAGACTGAGCTTTACAGGGATTGGAAAGGTTTGTGCAGAGAAATGAGTATTATTTGATGTACATGGATAGCATAATATTCTATTGTAGTATGAAGGACACTTAGTGGCACTTTATCAGTGACTCCCTGCTTGAGTCTTTCGGCACAGCCAAGGTCTTCTACCCCAGAGGCTCAGAACTTCTCTCTCTATTAACAATCAAGTACAAGAGTGTATGGCACATAGAAAGGTTCCTGTATCAACAAGGAGAGCAGTGGAATCATAATCGTGGAAACGTCATGAACAAGCAGATTAAAGTGTCTAGCTCCTTACTGTGTACCAATACCAACGGCTCTTTGTTTTGATTATATCCCAGAAAGCATACATTCTGTTCAAGGTTTCTTTTACTTTCTAAACTTTACTGCAAATAAATGTTTGATAACAGTATCACTCATTAATTTCTTTTCCAGAGACAGTACTATAATGACTCTATTCATTCCCTAATACTTTGTAATTGGTACTTTGGATTGTATCTAGCAGAAGAGAAGTAATCTTATTTTAAAGATATAAACTACTTATGAATGTTTTTCAATTATAAATTTATTTATTGTGTATTTTTTTATTCCTTAAGAATAACAACAGATCAAAAATTCATTTCATATTTGTTTCCTTTCTTGATATCCAAGAAATTTTACCAATTTAGATATTACTGAAAGCCATCCAGAATGGTATATCATTCTAGTAAGAAAATATCTTAATAGAAAGTCACGATGGATGATTGTTTTTTTGTTTTGTATTTTTTATTAGGTATTTATTTCATTTACATTTCCAATGCTATCCCAAAAGTCGCCCACACACTTCCCCACCCACTCCCCCAACCTCCCACTCCAAACTCTTGGCCCTGGAGTTCCCCTGTTCTGAGGCATATAAAGTTTGCATGACCAATGGGCCTTTTTTCCCACTGATGGCCAACTAGGCCATCTTCTGATATATATACAGCTAGATTCACAACCTCCAGGGGGTACTGTTTAGTTCATAATGTTTTTCCATCTATAGGGTTGCAGATCCCTTTAGCTCCTTGGTTACTTTCTCTAGCTCCTCCAATGGGGGCCCTGTGATCCATCCAATAGCTGATTGTGAGCATCCACTTAAGTGTTTGCTAGGCCCCAGTCTAATGGTTGGCTACTGGCATCTGCATCTGTTGTTTAGGATCTGGCAGAGCATCTCAGGAAACAGCTGTATCAGGCTCCTATCAGAAAGCACTTCTTGGCATCAGCAATAGTGTCTGGGTTTGGTGTCTGCATGTGGGATGGATGGTGGGGCAGTCTCTGGATGGCCTTTCTGTTTGAAGAGTTTCTAAAAGAGTTTCTGTCCTCTCTCCCCTGTATATTTGAACAATAGCCCTCCTGGGTGAGTCTCTGTGTATAACCAGTTTTAAGATACCTGTGTGTGTAAATCTTTCACATTTTCATTACAGAATTCAAGTTGTTGATATTATATTAAGCATTTTGTGCATAACTTCAAGAGATTTTGTCATATTTCCCATGATGAAATATCCCCTAAGGTAAATCATGTAGAGAATGATTATAATATATAAAATCTCACTAACCATTACTTCACTGTATTTTTATAATAATATGCACAAATTTTAGCACTGTGTTCAGTTGACAATGATATTCAGCCTAGTTGTATCCTAGAAGTTAGGAGCACAATCTAAGGTACACAAACCAATATAGACCTAGGTTTACATTGGGCTATAATGTGTTTATTACACTAAGTTTAGTGTATAATGTTGCTGTTACAAAAGTAGGTAAGAACACATTTAGCAGTGTGTGTCTGTGTGGTGTACAATTTCTTTTGTCACACTGTATATGTTTGGCATTTGTCACACCAGCTGAGCAGATGAAGTTGAAAGTACTTTTCTTTTCTAGATGGTATCTTTTGAAATGTGTTAGTTATTTTGTATTATTCTCTAGGGAACTCTTGAATGAAAGTTTCTTGCTCAATATGTTTATAATTAAAAATAAATTAATTTCTTTAGTACTTTTAGGACTATCTCTAGTATATATCTTTCCTTGTTGAGTTATAGTTGAGTGTAAGCAATGCTTCTAAATAGTACAGCATTGGGGTATAAGATTATTCCTGGTGATTACTGCTCAGTCATTATCCATGTAATGCATGCAAAGCAGATTAGGAATATTATTCCTCATTTAAACACTGGGTATTAAGATTTCTCTCTATATATTGTCTATGTTTCTAAGATTAAAGTACTTCAAGACTTCTCTCAACCTGTGTTTATGTTCCTGAGATTAAAAGTTTTACAGATTTGTTTTGGTATTCAGCTTTTCATTTTTGCTGAAACCTGTTAATATCTTTTCTTCAATTTTGCTGCCCTTTCTCTTTCTATGTATTATTTCCTCTCTTTTTGATTGTTTTGTGTTTGCTTTGTACTTATTGGCTTTTCTGAGAGTAGAGCACAGATTGTTGATTTTATATTTTCCTTGTTTAAAATTAATCTTTCATAAACATAAACTTTAGGATTGTGCTAGGAAAGGAGTGCGCATATTTTATATATTGTATTTTCTTTTGTGAGTTTTCTTTGGATCTGTATATTATTTATATATTAGTTATATGTTGATGCATATTTAAAGATTTTTGCTCTTGTCTTTCTGTTAGTTATTTCTAGGAACTCAGTGCACTTCATAACTTCAGCTGTCTCTGTTTGTTTAAGATATGATCCACAGTGCCAGATATTTCTTGGGTATTAAAAATATACTTGTTATTTTGTTGTTGGAAGGAACATCCCCATATCAACTCTTTCCTTGTGGCTATTTCTTGATCCATTTATTTTATCTCATTTTTTTTCTTATGCTTTGAAAACTATGAATTACTGAGGGGATGTTTGGGGGTGTTGATAATATTAATTATTGGTTTGCTATTTTCCTGTAGTTCTTTCTTATTTGCTCTATTTTAAGATCTTCATTTTGTGCATATAACTGTAATATTTTTGTCTTGTTGAATAGTTAATCTTTTAAATCTTTATAACAATACATTTCAATTAGGTTAATAATGGATAATTAATGATTTTTGTCTGGTACATTTTATGGGAACTTAGGCAACACAATCTAAACCAAATAAAAATCAGAGCAATTAAAACCTTGTCTAATAGCATATCTAATATTTGTTTTAGACAAAATGACTGGATATCTATCTGTCTGTATTGACATCAATAGCTATATCTATTTAATTTCTATATTTATGCCTATATCAATATCTCTATCAATCTACATTTATCTACCTCTATCTCATTCTATATTTCTATACTATGTTTTGAAATAATACATTAAAATATGAAAATCTTAACTGTCTTGCAAAAGCATTAAAAGACAGCTTAATTATTTTTGTCTAATTCAACATATATCTACAGACTAAATACACATAAACAAATTAAGTATCTTCCAATACCAGAGGCTTTAATTGCAACATTATTCTGTCATAGTGGCTGCTTTGCCCTTTTATAAGTAGCAAAGGCTCAATTCTAGTTCAATAATTATAAGATGAAAAAAATGAGAGTTAGTTCTCTAACCTCTTATTGTAAGGATAGTAATCCTACTTCTGATACTACTATCTCTGTGATTTATGCTTCTCTAAGGTGAAATCTCCGTTTACACTGAAAAATGTAAAATGCACAAGTCCTACTTTAGATGATATTTCAACTTGTAAACTGTGAAAATACAGATGTTCATTCCATAACACAAAGTCATTACTGATCTTTCTATTCATAGAAATTATGATTAGGTTTTTTTGCTATTGTTGTTTTTTGTTTGGTTTTGGTTGTGTGTGTGTGTGTTGTGTGACACACACACACACATATATCAGTTATTAAATAGAAAAGAATTCATTGTAAGTCACATAGAAAGCTATCACAATTAGTTATATTTTATTTTCTAACAATTTCTTTCCAACAGAATTGTTAGCAAACTTCTTGACCCAAATGGCATAAAGCATAAAAGCTCTAATTTATCATTAGTATTAGTATTATTACTTATTCATTCTATGTATTGATCACTGACCCCCTCCTGGTCACCAGCTCTCACAAACCTTCCACCACCTCTATTCTTCCCATGTGTGTGGGGAGCCGCCCTCACATTCGACATTACAAGATGGCGCTGACATCCTGTGTTCTAAGTGGTAAACAAATAATCTGCGCATGTGCCAAGGGTAGTTCTCCACTCCATGTGCTCTGTCTTCCCCGTGACGACAACTCGGCCAATGGGCTGCAGCCAATCAGGGAGCGACACGTCCTAGGCGGAGGATAATTCTCCTTAAAAAAGGGACGGGGTTTCCCCATTCGCTCTCTTGCTCTTGCTCTCTTGCTCTTGCTCTCTTGCTCCTGAAGATGTAAGCAATAAAGCTTTTGCCGCAGAAGATTCCGGTTTGTTGCGTTCTTCCTGGCCGGTCGCGAGAATGCGTGTAAGACATGTGAGTGTGTAGGGACTCCCCTTGGTATGCCTTTACACTGGCACATCATGATCCTGGAAGACTACTTGCATTCTCTCCTACTGAGGTCAGACAAGCAACCCCTTTAAAAGAACATATTCCTCATACAGATAAACAACTTTTGGGATAGCTGCCACTCCAGTTGTTTGGGACCCACATGAAGACCAAGATGCACATCTTCTAGATATGTTCAGGGAGGCCGGGCCCATATGTATGCTCTTTCGTTGGTCTTTCAGTCTCTGAGAGCCCCAATGATCCAGGTTAGTTGACTCTGTTTTTCTTTCTGTAGAGTTATTATCCCCTTAGGGGCCACAATCCTTCCTCCTGTTCTTCCATAAGAATCCCATGGTATGTACTCACTGATAAGTGGATTTTACCCCAAAAGCTGAGAATACCCACAATAAAACCCACAAACTATATGCAGCTTAAAAAGAAGAAAGACCAGATGTAGACACTTCAATCCTATATAGATTGAGGAACAAAATGATCACAGGAGCTAGAGTGGGGAGGGGGGACCTGGGAGGGAGAGAGGAGGGTGAGGGAAAATGGTGGTCAGAAACAGGTATTGGAAGGGACAGGAGGGAAATAAAGAGGGTCAAGAAATTGAATAGCAATATGTAACAGTGGGGGATGTGGAACTGGGGATAGCCAATAGAAAGTCCCAGACACCAGAGAAGCAAGAGGCTACCAGAACCTAATGGAGATAGATGTCTTTAGTCAAAATATTCAACCTGTAGAGACCACCTCCTGTAAATAAGCACAAGCCCCAGTTAGCAATGGGGTGACCCATGCATCTCAAAAATTTAAACCCAGAAATGTCCCTGTCCAAAGGAAAGACAGGGACAAAAAATGGAACAGAGACTGAAGGAAAGACCATCCAGAGACCACCCTACCTAGGGATCCATTTCATCTGCAGACACCAAACCCCTGTACTACTGCTGATGCCAAGAAGGGCTTGCTGACAGGAACCTAGTATACCTGTTCCCTGAGAGGTACGATCAGCACTTGATCAATACAGATGCAGATATTTACAGCCAGAATTGGACTGAGCCCAGGGACCCCAATGGAAGGACTAGGGGAAAGACTGAAGGGGCTGAAGGGGATTGTAATCCCATAAGAAGAACAATATCAATTAACTGGATCACCCAGAGCTCCCAGGGAATAAATCACCAACCAAAGCATATACATAGAGGGACCCAGGACTCCAGATACATATGTAGCAGAGAATGGCCTTATCTGACATCAAATGGAGAGGAGAAGGGCTTGATGCCCCAGCATAGAGGGATGTTAGAGGAGTGAGATGGGAGTGGGTGAATGAGTGGAAGAGCACCCTCATCGAGGCAAATTGAAGGGGGTAAGGGGAAATGGGATGGGGTGTTGGTGTAGGATTAACAAAAAAGGGGGATATCCTTTGAAATGTAAACAAATAAAATGATTAATTTTTTAAAAAATGAAGCAGAAAAGATAAAAGAATCCCCAAGCTTGATCCACTCTTTGACTGTGGGTGTCTGCATCTGAGTGAGCTGCTGGGTGGATTCTCTCAGTGGGCAGATATGCGAGACTCTTCTCTGTAAGCTTAACATAGTATTATTAGGAGTGTCAGGGAAAGTGCTTGCCCATGGGAGGGTCTCAAGTTATCTAAGCACTAATTTTGATCTCAATCTTTCATATTTAAGTTATACATGAATATCTCTGGGATAAATTCATGTTATCAGATATTACAAATTTTATTTCTGATATATATATATATATTTTTAATTTCTTGACAAAACATTAAAAGAAGCTAGTAGTCAAGCTAAACCATTTGTATTCAAAATTAACTTTTAAGTGATATAGATCACATTAACTGATAAAAACTTCAGTATGCAAAATCATGTACAAAGTCATGGCACATGCCTATAATCATGGCCCTGGGTATATTTATGAGTTCTGGGACAGTCTGATCCACAGAGCATATTTGAGCCCATGTGGAATATGAAGATGCTGTCTTAAATCATATTGGGCATTTATATATATTATGTAAAATTTCATGATGTAGTATTGATGAAATCAGATTGACTAATCTAAGTCCTGTGAACCACACCTTCGATTCTGCAGTAGAGCATGAGTTGGAACAACTGTATGTTTTGAGGACTTGACTGACACAAGACTTAGTCCAAAACTACCCCTTATGGATGCTGCAAAAATGCATTTGTACACTATCTAGCTATTGTAAATTTGCCTTAATTCTTGTGTCTGAGGTCTCTCTGCATCCCAGATCAAAACATGACAGCTTGCCTTCTGAACAATTGAGGAAGAGGGAAAGAAAATGCACACATGACAGCTCTGCTTCCTTTAACACCCTAGTTTTTAAAAATGTTACCCCAAATTGTTTGCTTCAGCCCACCTGCTTACACACCTAATCCAGGTCTCTTTAAAGGAGGAGTTACATGAGGACATGACTACAAATAGAGAGATCACTTGTGGTACATATCAGATGCCATGAATACCCACAGCATTACTATTAATGCTTGAGGTCTTCAAATTATTCTCCTTGATATTCTATGTGGTTTTCCCAATGCAAATGAGATAATATACAATGGAATTCTAATTCTGATTGTGGGTGTATGATAGTAAGAAAAGTATATAAAATAGGTTAATATATGTAAATTCAACATATGTGCTCTCTCTCTTTCAAAATACCACTTCATTTCAATGTTCTAAAATAGCAAGAGATTGCTTTTAGAGTTTAAACCTAAAATTAAAATAGCAAAAAATAAGTAGTTTGGATTTTACACGCTTGTGTGATTTGGCAGTTTGATTTTTCTAACATTACCATAAGGAATGAACAATTGTCAAAATCTGTATATATATATATATATATATATATATGTATATATACACATACCTATTTATAGAATTTAATCTTTTGGAGTTTTTGCATATTTGTTTGTTTTGTTACCACTGAATTGTAATAACAAGAGCTTCTCACATGTTTCACAAATTATCCCCTTAGTACCTTATATGTTATTATGTTTGTAAATGTTTTCCAGTTCTATGGGTCATATATTGGGGAAACTATTTTGGAATGATGAGGACAGGGGGACACACCGAGGGAAAAGGTGTGCCTCTGGGGGTGAGTTGGATGGTTTCACAAGTCTGAGCCATTCCCAGTTAGCTCTGTCCTGTCTCTGTCTAGCTCTGAAACTTTCCAGTTTTTCTTTCTCTTCTACCTTGTACTAATGGATTAGATATGAACTCTCAGCTGTTGTCCCAACACCATAAGTGCACATCTGCTGCCGTGCTCTCTCCAATGATATCCATGAATTCAGCCTCTGATGTTGTGTTACTCCAACAAACTGTTTCTTCTGGATCATGGTATCTTAAAGTAGCTAAAAAAATACAAAGTTCAAATTCCCTTAGTTTTTTTTTAGGTTTTTAACCAATCTTCTTAAATTTGTTGAAGTCAATATGCTTTTTTCTCCTTTTGGACTGCTGGCTCTTGTTAACAGGCTCACCAGACAAGCATGGGTTTACTCTTGAGAGCTCTGGAACATTTTATTATTTTATATGGAGGTTTGTCTTTTACTTTTTTATTACAGTACTGAATTGTTCAATAGCCATAGTTTATAGTACATTTTGAATCTAGGACGTACGATATATCTTCTTGTTCAAATTATTCTTCATTCTTGAGATCTTTATGCTTCTTGGTAAATTTGCAACATTATTTTTTGTTGTTTTGTTTTGCTATAAAATTTTGTTAACAACTTCAATTTAGATATAGATTATATTGATTCTACAAAGTGGTTTTTGTGATATGGTTATTTTAACAGAAGACAGTGAACCCACAAAACAACACACCTTGACCTAAGGTTTCATATTTCATTGGATTTATTTTTCTCACTAAATGTATCTAATTTCTTAGGTAAGCGTCTCACTTTAAGCATTCTATTCTTTGACTCTCTCAATTTACTCTTTGACATGTCAATATCCTCATAATTTCAGTTTTAATTATTGATAATTTAATATTTTCTGTTATAGATATGCAAAGCACACTTAAAAAGTGTATATCCCAGCACTTGGGAGGCAGAGACAGGTGGATTTCTGAGTTCGAGACCAGCCTGGTCTACAAAGTGAGTTCTAGTACACTGGGGACCTTGTCTTGAAAAAAACAAAACAAAACAAACCCCCAAAAAACAAAAAACAACAACAACAAAAAAACAAAAACAAAAAAGTGTATATTGCTCTTTATATTCCAAGTTTATGTATATGTGTTCATGTTTTAGATCGATGGGATTGTCTTTGTAGAAACTCTAGGGAGTTCAGTATACTGCAACTCACACTGACAACTATTGAAATATGCAAATAGTGTGAAGACACATATTTTATCAATCAACTGTAAGCAGAAAAATTTCCCTGCCCATGAAATTATTTGGAAGAACTCAGTTCCTTATCTTGGATGGACTCCTATCCATTTTCACTATTTGGTACTCACTGTAGCCAAGAATCATAAGCATTGTAAATAAGGCCTGACCAAAGCATAGATAAAGAAATTTGTTACATACTGTCTTAATCAGGGTTTCTATTTCTGCATGAACAACATGACCAAGAAGTAATTTGGGGAGGAAAAGATTTATTCAGCTTATACTTCCATGTTGCTGTTCATCACCAAAGTCAGGACTGGGACTCAAGCAGGTCAGGAAGCAGAAGCTGATGCAGAGGCCATGGAGGGATTTTACTGTCTTGCTTCCCCTGATTTATTCAGCTTTTTTCTTTCTTTCTTTCTTCCTTTCTTCCTTTCTTTCTTTCTTTCTTTCTTTCTTTCTTTCTTTCTTTCTTTCTTTCTTTCTTTCTTTCTTTCTTTCTTTCTTTCTTTCTTTCTTTCTCTCTCTCTCTCTCTCCCTCCCTCCCTCCCTCCCTCCCTCCCTCCCTCCCTCCCTCCCTTCCTTCCTTCCTTCCTTTCTTTCCTTTTTTTTGAAAGCACCTTAATTTTAGAACTTTGGATGTTCAGGACTCCAAGATATTGAATCTGTGTTGATTTACGACATTGTATGTTTGGCATTTGTAACATTAGTGATAGAAGTTCAATGTACGAACAATTGGTATTTATATTACCTTCTTTTTATTGGATATTTTATCTGTTTATATTTCTAATGTTATCCTCTTTCTTGATTCCCTCCCCCCTGAAAACTCCCTATCCTACCCCCTGCCCTTGCCTCTATGAGGGTGCTGGCACATACACCCATCCACACCCACCCTTGAATTCCCCTACACTGGGGCATTGAGCCTTCACAGGAACAAGGGCCTCTCTTGCCATTGATACCAGACAAAGCCATGCTCTGCTACTTATGTGGTTGGGGCCATGGGTCTCTCCATATGTACTCTTTGGTTGGTGGTTTAGTCTCTGAGAGCTCAGTGTTCTGGTTGGTTGATATTGTTCTTCCAATGGGTTGAAAACCCCTTCAGCTACTTAAGCCCATTCTGTAACTGCTCCTTTGGGAACCCCATGCTCAGTTCAATGGTTGGCTGCAAGAATCTGCCTCTGTATTTGTCAGGCTCTGGCAGAGCCTCTCAGAAGACAGATATATCAGGCTCCTGTCAGCATGTATTTCTTGGCAACTGCAATAGTGTCTAGATTTGGTAACTGTATATGGGATGGATCCCCAGGTGGGGCAGTCTCTGGATGGTCTTTGCTTCAGCTCTACTTCACACTTTTTCTCCATATTTCCCCCTTGAGTATTTTGTTCCCCCTTCTAAGAAGGACTGAATCATCTACACTTTGGTCTTCCTTCTTCTTGAACTTCATGTCGTATGTGAATTTTATCGTGAGTATTCTGAGCTTTTGGGCTAATTTGGACTTATCAGGGAGTGCATAACATGTATGTTCTTTTGTTATTGGGTTACCACACTCAGGATGATATTTTCTGGATCTATCCATTTGCCTATAAACTTGATGATACCCTTGTTTTTAATAGCTGAGTAGTACTCCATTGTGTAAATGTGCCACATTTTCTGTATCCATTCTTTAGTTGAGGGACATCTGGGTTGTTTCCAGCTTCTAGCTATTATAAATGAGGCTGCTGTGAACATAGTGGAGCATGTGTCTTTGCTATATGTTGGAGCATCTTTGGGTACATGCCCAGGAGTGGTATAGCTGGGTAGTACTATGTCCAATTTTCTGAGGAATCATCAGACTGATTTCCAGAGTGGTTGTACCTGATTGCAATCCTACCAACAAGGGAGGAATGCTCCTCTTTCTCAGATCCTGGCCAGCATCAGCTGTCACCTGAGATTTTTTTCCTTGTTTTTTGTTTTTGTTTGTTTGTTTGTTTTTTAAAATTAGATATTTTCTTCATTTACATTTCAAATTTTATCCCATTTCCTGGTTCCCCTTCTGAAAATTCCCTATCTCCTCCCCCATCCCTCTGCTTACCAACCCACCCACTCCTGCTTCCTGGTCCTGGCATTCCCCTACACTGGGGCATTGAGGCTTCATAGGACCAAGGGCCTCTCCTCCCATTGATGACCACAAGGCCATCCTTTGCCATATATGTGGCTGGAGCCAAGGGCCCGTCTTTGGTTGGTTCTTTAGTTTTTGAACTTAGCCATTCTGACTGGTGTGAAGTAGAATCTCATGGTTGTTTTGATTTGCATTTCCCTGATGAAAAGGATGTTGAACATTTCTCTAGGTGCTTCTAAGCCATTCAGTATTCCTAAGTTGAGAATCCTTGGTTTACCTCTGTACTCCATTTTAATAGGTTTACTTGGTTCTCTGGAGTCTAACAGCTTGAGTTCTTTGTATATATTGGATACTAGCCCTGTATTGGATATAGAGTTGGTAAAGATCTTTTCCAAACTATTGGTTGCCCCTTTGTCCTATTGACAGTTTCCTTTGCCTTACAGAAGCTTTGCAATTTTATGAGGTCCCATTTTTTGATTCTTGATCTTAAAGCATAAGCCATTGGTATTCTGTTCAGGAGAATTTCTCTTGTTCCCATATGCTCGAGGATCTTCCCCAATTTCTTTTCTACTAGTTTCAGTGTATCTGGTTTTATGTAGAGGTCCTTGATCCACTTCGACTTGAGCTTTGTACAAGGAGATAAGAATGGATCAATTCGCATTTTCTACATGATAACCCCTTGTTGAATCAGCACCATTTGTTGAAAATGCTGTCTTTTTCACTGGATGGTTTTAGCTCCTTTGTCAAAGATCAAGTGACCGTAGGTGTGTGGGCTCATTTCTGGGTCTATTCCATTGATCTATCTGCCTATCACTGTAACAATACCATGTAGTTTTTACCACTACTGTTCTGTAGTACAGCTTGAGGTCAGGGATGGTGATTCCCCAAGAAATTCTTTCATTGCTGAGAATAGTTTTCACTATCCTGTGTTTTCTGTTATTCCAAATGAACTTGCAAATTGCTCTTTTTTAATCTATGAAGAATTGAGTTGGAATTTTGATAGGGATTGCATTGAATCTGTAGATTGCTTTTGGTAACATGGCTATTTTTACTATATTAATCCTTCCAATCCATTAGTAAGGGAGATCTTTCCATCTTCAGAGATCTTCTTCAATTTCTTTCTTCAGAGACATAAATAAAGTTCTTGTCACATAGATCTTTCACTTGGTTGGTTTGAGCCACACAAAGGTATTTTATATTCTTATAGTACCCAGGACTACCAGCCCAGTTATGGTACCACCCACAGTGGACCCTCCCACCCTTGATCACCAATTGAGAAAATACCTTACAGCTGGATCTCATGGAGGCATTTCCTCAAGGGAGGCTCCTTTCTCTATGATAACTCCAGCTTGTGTCAAGTTGACACACAAATCCAGTCAGTACACATACTTTCAATAAAATAGTCCAGCCTCAAAATTAAGGAAATTCCACATTATGATAAAACATGAAACAATCTGAGATCTTTTCAGTAAATGAATGTAGCAGGCACATATAAGCAAATAATGCAGCATTCCCTTATCTGAAACTATTAAATATTAATACCTACAGAAGCAGCAGGTCAGAATGGTTGTCAGAGGTTTAGGAAGAGTAATATGGAGAGCTGCATTTCCTGGAAAGAGTTCCAGTTTTGTGAGAGGAGTATGTCCTGAGGAACTGCTGAACCTCAGAACTCTGCTTAATTATACTAAATTGTACAGTTAACAAACCACTAGCAAGATTGAATTCACAGTATCTGTGATCACTACAATATCTATAAAGGAAGGGTTAGTAGGATCAGAGAGATGACTCATTCAGTCTCTACTGTGCAAGCATGAAGCCCTGAGCTTCGATTTCCATAATTCACCTACAACAAAGCAAGCAAGGAAGCAGATTCACAGACCCTCCGCTGTGATGGAGGAATAGACACATGCTCATTTCTAAAGCTCATTTGTCAGTCTAGTCAATTAACCTTTACACTTAAGTAAGTCAATATTTATCTGTTTCTAAATTCCTGATCTGATATCCCTCAATAATCATGTATTCTGTAAGTTGAAACAAATCCTTTCATTTACAGTGCTTTTCGTCAGAATATTTTCTTAGATCAACAGAGAGAAGAGAGGAAGGAAGGCAGACATGAATCTTTGGTATCTACATACATAGACATGTGCATTAGCACATGTAAGCACATATGCACCAAGACATGATTGAAAACCCCACATATGCACACATATGCATACAAATATGAAATTAAAATTAAACACTTTGGAAATATTTAGCTGGTGAAAATTCAGACTTGTTTGGATAAATCTGAAAAGCATTTGTATTTTTTTTTTTTTTTTTTTTAGGTTGAGGAAAGATTTTTTTTTTTGTTTTGTTTTTTTTTCCATTTTTTATTAGGTATTTAACTCATTTACATTTCCAATGCTATACCAAAAGTCCCCCATATCCACCCACCCCCACTCCCCTGCCCACCCACTCCCCCTTTTTGGCCCTGGTGTTCCCCTGTACTGGGGCATATAAAGTTTGCAAGTCCAATGGGCCTCTCTTTCCAGTGATGGCCGACTAGGCCATCTTTTGATATATATGCAGCTAGAGTCAAGAGCTCCGGGGTACTGGTTAGCTCATAATGTTGTTCCACCTATAGGGTTGCAGATCCCTTTAGCTCCTTGGCTACTTTCTCTAGCTCCTCCATTGGGAGCCCTATGATCCATCCATTAGCTAACTGTGAGCATCCACTTCTGTGTTTGCTGGGCCCCGGCATAGTCTCACAAGAGACAGCTACATCTGCATCCTTTCAATAAAATCTTGCTAGTGTATGCAATGGTGTCAGCGTTTGGATGCTGATTATGGGGTGGATCCCTGGATATGGCAGTCTCTACATGGTCCATCCTTTCATCTCAGCTCCAAACTCCGTCTCTGTAACTCCTTCCATGGGTGTTTTGTTCCCAAATCTAAGGAGGGGCATAGTATCCACACTTCAGTCTTCATTCTTCTTGAGTTTCATGTGTTTAGCAAATTATATCTTATATCTTGGGTATCCTAGGTTTGGGGCTACTATCCACTTATCAGTGAATACATATTGTGTGAGTTTCTTTGTGAATGTGTTACCTCACTCAGGATGATGCCCACAGGTCCATCCATTTGGCTAGGAATTTCATAAATTCATTCTTTTTAATAGCTGAGTAGTACTCCATTGTGTAGATGTACCACATTTTCTGTATCCATTCCTCTGTTGAGGGGCATCTAGGTTCTTTCCAGCTTCTGGCTATTATAAATAAGGCTGCTATGAACATAGTGGAGCATGTGTCCTTCTTACCTGTTGGGGCATCTTCTGGATATATGCCCAGGAGAGGTATTGCTGGATCCTCCGGTAGTACTATGTCCAGTTTTCTGAGGAACCGCCAGACTGATTTCCAGAGTGGTTGTACAAGCCTGCACTCCCACCAACAATGGAGGAGTGTTCCTCTTTCTCCACATCCTCGCCAGCATCTGCTGTCACCTGAATTTTTGATCTTAGCCATTCTGACTGGTGTGAGGTGGAATCTCAGGGTTGTTTTGATTTGCATTTCCCTGATGATTAAGGATGTTGAACATTTTTTCAAGTGCTTCTCTGCCATTCGGTATTCCTCAGGTGAGAATTCTTTGTTCAGTTCTGAGCCCCATTTTTTAATGGGGTTATTTGATTTTCTGAAGTCCACCTTCTTGAGTTCTTTATATATGTTGGATATTAGTCCCCTATCTGATTTAGGATAGGTAAAGATCCTTTCCCAATCTGTTGGTGGTCTTTTTATCTTATTGACGGTGTCTTTTGCCTTGCAGAAACTTTGGAGTTTCATTAGGTCCCATTTGTCAATTCTCGATCTTACAGCACAAGCCATTGCTGTTCTGTTCAGGAATTTTTCCCCTGTGCCCATATCTTCAAGGCTTTTCCCCACTTTCTCCTCTATAAGTTTCAGTGTCTCTGGTTTTATGTGAAGTTCCTTGATCCACTTAGATTTGACCTTAGTACAAGGAGATAAGTATGGATCGATTCGCATTCTTCTACACGATAACAACCAGTTGTGCCAGCACCAATTGTTGAAAATGCTGTCTTTCTTCCACTGGATGGTTTTAGCTCCCTTGTCGAAGATCAAGTGACCATAGGTGTGTGGGTTCATTTCTGGGTCTTCAATTCTATTCCATTGGTCTACTTGTCTGTCTCTATACCAGTACCATGCAGTTTTTATCACAATTGCTCTGTAGGAAAGCTTTAGGTCTGGCATGGTGATTCCGCCAGAAGTTCTTTTATCCTTGAGAAGACTTTTTGCTATCCTAGGTTTTTTGTTATTCCAGACAAATTTGCAAATTGCTCCTTCCAATTCGTTGAAGAATTGAGTTGGAATTTTGATGGGGATTGCATTGAATCTGTAGATTGCTTTTGGCAAGATAGCCATTTTTACAATGTTGATCCTGCCAATCCATGAGCATGGGAGATCTTTCCATCTTCTGAGATCTTCCTTAATTTCTTTCTTCAGAGATTTGAAGTTTTTATCATACAGATCTTTCACTTCCTTAGTTAGAGTCACGCCAAGATATTTTATATTATTTGTGACTATTGAGAAGGGTGTTGTTTCCCTAATTTCTTTCTCAGCCTGTTTATTCTTTGTATAGAGAAAGGCCATTGACTTGTTTGAGTTTATTTTATATCCAGCTACTTCACCGAAGCTGTTTATCAGGTTTAGGAGTTCTCTGGTAGAATTTTTAGGGTCACTTATATATACTATCATATCATCTGCAAAAAGTGATATTTTGACTTCCTCTTTTCCAATTTGTATCCCCTTGATCTCCTTTTGTTGTCGAATTGCTCTGGCTAATACTTCAAGTACTATGTTGAAAAGGTAGGGAGAAAGTGGGCAGCCTTTTAATTATAACACTCTACCATATCAGAGATTCAGGATGAATGGTTGGAATAAGGACTAAAAAGAACATGATCTACACATACCATGGAGTAAACTCCAGCATAGCATTCCTTTTACCAAAGCACCATTGTATCCAGTTTCAACAAAATGCCAATTCATTATATTTCTAAATCATTCCTTTACTGTGTGTTAGAGCAGAGAATGGTTACAATTACAAACAATAGCCACCACACATGACATCTACTTTATGACTTTATGTTTTAGAATTCAATATTACACATATTGATTTATTTTTATAAAATCTATTATTAGCACAGTATAAAATATTGAACCATTGACTACCTTCCCTGGTGTAGAATTAGATGTGTAGCTATTGTCTTATAATGAATATCTTTCCTAACAATGGACTGCCTTATAAACATAACAATAACATTTTGGATTTCATCATTATGAAAGATTAGAAATGTACAATTTAATTCCCAGTGTTTTCACATTAATGCAACACTAGCAGAAATATTTACATTTTTTGTGCCAGTTTAATTAAGCATATTCATTGTCTTGAATCAAAACCTAATTTGCACTGGGTTTATATATTTCAGTATTTTGTTTGTATTGAGCCTAAACACTGTCATAAGGGGTTCTCAGAGTTAATTTAAAATTCCAGCGAAGAGTCATTGTGAGCTAACCCCAGCTTCCTGGTTCCTTCCAGCATGCCTTTACATTTCCTGACAAATTGAATTCCAGCCAGGTGTCACTCTTTAGAATCCCCAAGGTTTATCTCTGCCCTTTTTGCTCTGACATATGCTTTTGACATACCCAGAAAATTGTGTGATAGAAACCTGTGGAGTGGTAATACCCTCTACAGCAGGGGTCACCTGTAAAGAACCATTAATGAGGCCTCCCATAAACAAACTGTGCTGAACGGTGACAGTAGCAGGGGAAACAACAAGATATGATCTGCTAATACATATTGCATACGGTGCAAGGCTCGCTTATGGCTGCTCCTCAGGGGGCTTTTCAAAAAAGTGAAAACAAGCTAATCTTATTCACATTCCCCATGAGAAAGTTCTTTGATTTTTTTTTGTTTTGTTTTGTTTTTACATATTTCATCAGGTCCATGTGACATCCACCCAATGTTTACCTTTATTGGGGTTCCATAATAGATACATTGTCTACTGCTCATATCATTAAAAGTGTATGTCACTGTTAGAAAACATAATGGGAACATTTGAATACAGATGAATTACTACTCTCAGAGTGTACAGTGAATTTCACTTGGAAGGTTAATATGATGTAAGAATAGTATAGCGCTAAAAACCTATGTACTAAAAGTGAAAAGCCCCCCAAAAAATGGGGGGGTTGTTAATGTATAGCCCATAAGTTTCTCCTTAGTGAAACCAGAGGCAAAGAAAGAGTATATATGAAGAAAAGCATCCCATAATAATTGAAATGTATTCCAATAGTTCCAAAATGAAACAGAGGATCTGAAATGAACAGAGGATCTGAAATCGGCTTTGGGGTCTGAGTGTAGAGCTTCAGCAACCATACAGAGACTATCTTCAGTTTAATATGCTTTATAAGGATATTGATATTTCTAGCTTATGTGTTTGTGGGCACTGAATTTTGTATTTATTGGTATTATGTGTACATACATTCTACATTTTATAATATAAACTATGACATTAGAAATTAGTTAATGTCAAACATAACAAAATATACTCAAACAGTTTAAAAATGTTTAGTGTTGGATTAACATATGCTTTATATTTTTGTATGAGATGTAAGTGTTTTCATAGAAATAATATATGCATCTATTTAAATACACCAATAAAAACATATGTGGATATTACATTAGTTATGGAATTAATCTGAATAATTGGTGAAATACTTGCTTAGTTTATGAAGACACCTGTTACTTAATAATGATGTATATCTGTTCCATAGATTATTTATATTTTTCTCAGTAATTACAATAGAAATAAAGTAAAGTTAAAAAGTGGGAAAAGGTCTATGAAGTTAGAACATAAAGAGGTACTGGCTTCCAGAGCCATCCCATCCAAGGAATCTACACCATGCCTGCTATCTACATGACATCTCGTAGCAAGCTACAGCTGGCTTGTCTACTCCAAAATAAATCTTAAGGACTTTGAGACTAACAACTGAAATTAATTGAAATAATCTTCAATTATGGGCTGGTCTCCTACTTCTATTCATATTCTAATTTAATGATTCTCAGGAGCAATATCATTGTTACAAGTCTGTGTGGGACCATGTTCTTGGCCCTGAGCTTGTGTATCTGCATTTTATTCAAATATTTATGCATATGTCTCTCTCTCTCTCTCTCTCTGTGTGTGTGTGTGTGTGTACTCACCACTCCTATTGGCACATCATTAACTTAAGTGTAAGAACATTGCCATAGAATTTCAACCTTTAGGCTTTAAACTTTTCAAGTTATTGTTTGTAATTATTACAATGCTTTGATAGGCTAAGTAAGCTCAATTTGTGCAAACAAGGCTTTAATAGAATTAGATGCAACCATGGCTCATTTCTCCTTTTCTCTGTTTACTAACAAAAGATGCTGCTCACAACGAGACAACTGGAGATATCATTTGGAAGTTTGAAATTCCTTTCTCTCTGTGCAGAACCAATTTTGCAGTGCTAAATGGAAAACTAAGCCCTAGTGCCATGTGGATTCTCTCCTCCAATTAATTCTCTGTATCACTATAATTAATGTGCTATAGAGGCAGAAGAATAGGAATTATCTCTTGACTATTCTCTTCTGAATTACTTACATTGAGCATTTCTATAAACACAGTGACAGAGAAAATTAAGACTTCCTGAAATGTCCCTTTAAGGATGTTCAGAGTCTCTTGGAGAAGGTTATATATTAATTGCTTACTTTTACTTCAGGACAGGGCAGGCACGGTATAACAGAGAGCAATGTTGTCAATCCCGGGCTATAACGGCTAGATGGCAAGTTTGTGAAAATTCACCAAATCTTTAGTATTTAGAATCAAAATTTGTAAGTCAGAGCATTGAAGACAGTGAAGTTCGGTTTATCTCCCTGTTTTACAAATCATGACCATGGCATCATTCCTTGGTGGGGGGGGGGGTTGGGGGGGGGTTTGAAACAACGTTAAGCTCCAGGTGAAGCTAAAGATGTGAGGTTGTATATAAAAGGTATGGGTCTTAATTGCAATCCAAGCAGTTTCATTCACGGTAGACGTAATTTAACCTAAAAGCGTTTGTGAAATGTCAATGTTATGAAAATGAATTTAACCGCGTATGACTCTTAAGTGTCGCGTCATTTCTTTGTCCTTTTATTACTCTGCGCTGTTCAGTCTCATGTTCAAAGGACAAAGTATCTGAGGTAATTAGTATTTAAATAGAAAAGCGTGTCTTCTAGGTTCGATTTTTGGAGATTTTGTCATCGGATATGACGAATGCCTCACTTTAGGCATGGGGTTGAGCTAGAGGTGGAGGAGGAAGGAACACGGAAAAGGACAAACTGCTCACACAACTACGCAGAAGCAAAGAAGACAAAGCCCCCTTTGAAGGTCCACTTTCAGTGGCTCAAAGACTTCCCATAGGGCTGCATCTCCATTAATGTCCACTACCACCAGGAGTAGCACTGTGTAGACTCATCCTTTCACACAGAGATCTTAAGAAGAAACATCTCCCTTGCTCTTCTCCTCCTCTGCCCAACTTAACACAACCCACAGTTTGTCAGGGAGAGGTATACCTTGAACCAGACCCAGCTCTGGTCCCAAGGATATCATCTGAATAGAAGGAGTGCAATAAACAGCTAAATTCTGCTCTCTCTCTCTCTCTCTCTCTCTCTCTCTCTCTCTCTCTCTCTCTCTCTCTCGCTCTCTCTCGCTCTCTCTCTCTCTCTCGCTCTCGCTCTCTCTCTCTCTCTCTCGCTCTCGCTCTCGCTCTCTCTCTCTCTCTCCCTCCCTCCTTTTTAGAATTCTCCCAAGGTCTTTCATCACTGAAAAACATGTGCCATGAGTAAACTTAAATGCATATAACAAAACAACACACACACACACACACACACACACACACACACACACACACACACACACACACACACACATATCAAACCTTAAGTAAAGCTTAGATGGATTTGAAGGTAAAGCCTAGATGGATTGAGTCTGCGAATGTTTATAATTATAAGCTGTCATGGTTACACTACGCTTTGTGTGATCCTATTCCTATGACTGAAGCAGCTTTTAACGGAGCTTTGCAAGTGCAAGGGTCGACAAACAGACATTCCATCTGTTGCTGTTAATCATTTGTTTACCCCTTATCTGATACATTCTTCTCAGAACCCGTATCCAAGTTCACATGTACTTCAGAGTCGTTCCTGGAGTTCTCTATAAAGAGTAGTGAATGAGAGGGACAATAATAAAGCAGGTGGACAAAGCCAAATGAGGGTGGACACAAATGAAACCATGAAGTTACTGCTAGATATCTATAGAGTTATTTGCTAACATCATCTAGATAGTAGATCATGTTTAATAAAGTATATTTTAATATTTCTTGTTATGCACCATTAGTAATGCCATTCAACTGTTATAGCACGTGCCATCAGCACCAGGTGTGTTCCATGCCTCCGTGTCTGGGTGAATGTATAATAAACATTTATAGTCATGAGTTTAAACATTTTAACATCTGTAAGATATTTATTATTGTTTGAGCTTGATTAATTTATGAAGCAGAACAGGACTTGAGATTTCACTATTACCAAAATATGAATCAAAGAAGAGATGAAACTTCATTTTTATTCTCAATGTATCAAACTTTTTTTTTTCAAATTTTTGGGAGTTCAGACAAACCACAGGACATGAGAGCTATAGATTTTTTCTTCGTATAGTTTTTATTTTACACAGTACACATATTTCCAGGGTGTCTTTCTCTTCTCATAATCAAGAAACATTGACAGTCTGCCCTCTTAGTAACAATGTAGTAGAATTTGGGACTGAATCTTGCATTTGAAAAAATAATCAGGAATACATTTTTACTCTTTGATTCACTTCCTAAACATCCATACTATAAAATCAATTGGACAAACATAAAGTAATCTATATTAAAATATTATTTCCACTGTTTTTAGTAAAATAGGCCGTTAATTTATGACATGTGAGACTGGTGCCAGATTAATCCTTCAGTAATATATTTTGAAGATTTTATGCTACAATTAAATTTTCTTATGTTGGATAGACAGTGTTAATAATTACTACAAATATTCAACATAAAAGTTTGGGATGGGGGAGATTTCCTTTTGATGCCAGAGGAAATCCAGTACCTTGCTCTATTATTTTGGAACTTATTCTTCTGAGACAGTCCTGGCTTGAATTCATTCATTTTCCTGCTGATTTCTAAAATTCTTTTTTTTTTTTTTGAAGTTGAGTAGTATTTTTCTAGGTTGTTTCCAATTACTAACTATAAAACATAAACCAGCAATAGGCAATGAGGTGCAAACATCTTTATAGAATGATATGGGGGTCTCTGGGTATACCACAGCAGTGCAAAGTAAAATATTATTTCAGAAATAATACTCCCAGCATAATTTAGGAACAATTCAGAGATAAGTCAGATTGTGATATACGGATGCTAATTATTCATGTTCTGATTTCACATGGGCTTCATAAAATCATGTTTTGTTTTGCTCTTCCTTTCTATTTTAAAGAGATGGTTGTTGCTACAAGTCTATGGATGAGAATCAGTTGTATTGAAATAAAAAGAAAAGAGACATTGGCTTGCTCCATTAGATTTGACTGTTTTAAGTCTTAGAATGTGATCCTATACATTTAAGAGTTAAGAGAACACAGAAGGAAGAGCTAATAAAGAGGACAGGGTGGGGAAAGTGACCATCAGAGATGGAAACCCCATGTGATATGTATACAACAGCGAGAAGGGAGATAGGCTGCGATTCCTTATCAAAGTTTAAAGCATCACACAGAGCTTCAAACATATTTTGGAAAATGTGGGAGTTTGCTTTGTTAAAGGCAAATTAAATTTTAAGCAAGTGTTCAAAAAAATCTTTCTGATGAGGCAATCTATTTGATTAAGGATTCAGGGATGAAACATTAAAGCCTGGTTGTTCAAAGTGCTCGGCTGGCTCGGAGTGGCTTTGCTCTGAGAGCATGCATGGGCTGGCTTCCATGCACCCTTTCCTTCCCTGGGTTTTTGTAATTTTCATTTCAGATTAAGGTAAAGGCATCCTCACATCAGGATCTTTTATATTCCTGGATGCAGAAAGATTGAATAGCATAGGCTTCCAAATACACTATAGTTAAAATTTTAAATGGCCAGTTGCTTTATTATTCCTGTCTTTTATTTTTCTGTGTCTTTTTTTTTCTATTGCATTATCAAAATTTAAACTTTCCATATACTACGTTGGATATGGTGGCTTTTTCTAAAGAAGAACAATCCTAACAAAGGACTACATTATCATGCTGTCTGGGGTTATAGACCCCCAAGGTCCTCAGTGCCTCTGTGATGGCATGTCATATCAGGATTCCACCATAAAACACCCGCAAGTCTCTTCTAACAAAAAGAACCAGAAAGAAAGCACAGGGCTACTTTCTCAGCCTGCAGCAAGATGCTTAGGTGCTAATGTTTCTGGATGGAAGGGCTTTAAGTGCCTGGCTATTTTAAGAACATTAATGCTCAAAAAGCCAGTGTATTATTAAGGCTCCAGTGACTCACTTTTAATACAGCTAGTCATTAAACAAGACACACTTTGGAGTTTTCCATTTTTAAAAGTAATTTATAGCTTGGTCTCTTAAACTGGATGCTTTGATTCTGAAAACACCTCAAAGCATTTTTTTCTGTTATAGTATTCTTACTATAACTGATAAAATCACCGATGATTTTCTCTTATAAGTGCTATAATAAATATATTTTTATTCCATTACCAACAAAAAGATCCCACTGAAAAACACTATCTTTGCTGTTTTTGTTTATAAGAAAGCACAAAGGTTCAAGTAGTGTCCCATTCTTAAGTTGGTTGAGATACATTAAAACATATTTTTAAGCATCGGCTTTAAAATTTAGTGATGTAAATAATTTATTGCAACTTGAGTTTCAAAGGTAAGTAATTGCAATCTTATAGATGCTAAGCATTTGGCCAGTAGGTGGCAGCATAGCTCTTTGATTACCTACAAGACCTGCCCCAGTTTTAAGCAGTTGAAAGAATTCTTTTTATAGGCAATAAAAAAGAAAAGAGTTTCTCTGTGGGCTTATATGCTGCTTTCATTTCTAAAGCATTATAATGCATGGGTGTGTAACACTCTGGCATGCATCTTGTGGCAGATAACCAATCTGCACCGCCTTTTCTAATATTTTCAGCGACATGTGTTTCGTTGACATCATTTTCACTTGCAAATCACACTCTAGAACATAAGGAGAAATGCACGGATACACCACTTCCTCCAAGTTAGTTTGTAGGTGAGAAAATCAAAGAGGTCCGGGATACATGAGCCATATGTCCATGTTCACCTACAAGAATATTAGAAATCAAATATTCTTCAACTAAAATTATGTATCAATTTTGTTTCTTCACACATGGTGAAAAACTGAAATAGAAAATATAAATAACTGTTTGCCTTTTGGTTTTTATTTTGATGACTTTCATGCAGTTTCTGATTGTATGAAGTTGTGGGAAACTTTCCAAAGGTCATTGATAAACAGCAGGTGATTTTGCTGGCTGTTGGCAAGGACTCTAACTGGATAACAGCATTATTCAGAGCCAACAGGTGAGTGGATCATTTTAAAAGGTGATGCCGTATTGTGATCACTGTGTGTCCTTTAGAACACACTGCTTGGAGCACAGAGACCAAGCTGCTTTGCTGACAGCTGAGTGTTCCTCAGATAGCCTCTCTCCTCCTCTCTCCATCCCCAGCCTTCATCCGTACTCTATGATGTTAGATTTCTCACTGCAGGAATCAGTGCTGTTCCTAAAGGCTGAAACAAGGGCTCCAGTCTGATTTAAACTTCACATCCATGAGTACTCAGGCCACACATATTTACAAGGATGTCTTGCCTCGTTATCTTTAGGTCTTGGCACAAATGTCCTGATTGCAGTTAAAGCTCCACATATTTCCTAAGCATCTTCAACTAAATTACAGCCATAATTCCTCTTAGCCATTGTTACTGTCCATGGTCTCCATGTTACTTTCCCACATACTTACAGTTATCAGTAAAACTGATTTAATATTCATTTGTTTCCTGCCCTTTACCTCAGAGACTATAACTCTGCAGAGGTTTCAGATCCAGTTTCCTCCTGTTTCTCCAATAGGAACAATAGCCCTAGACCAATAACAATAACTCAACAGTGTAATTTTTGATTTTGGTCTTTTTAATGAAGCCCTGTTGTACTTTAAAACTGTTGCAAACAACAAGAAGATTTGCATGTAAGGTCTGACTAGCACAGAATGTGTTTCCGACGTTACTTGTAGTTCACACAAGGTATCCTCACGGTTGTCTTGACATGCTCCTACATCTTAGAAATTTATGAACCTGTTAGAAAAAGAAGAAGAACAACAATGCAGATATGCAAAGTATTTCCCTTTCTTCTTCTCCTCCTCCTTCTCCTCCTCCTCCTCCTATCCTCCCCCACCCTCCGTATTTTGTTCTTTCTATTCTCCCTTCATTTTTGTAATTGTATATTAAGTACCTGAACATAGCTGGTGAATTATAATTCTGAAATTTAACAGATATTCATTAAGTAGAGGGTTACAATAGAAGGTTTATTTTTTTACCTTGGGAAATTGTCTTAAGTTTCTCATGACAGTCAGTAATTTATTACCCACCCTAAGATGGATATGTTTTGTAGACTTTTTTTTTGACAATTTTACCACTTCTTGCATCTGTGATACATTCATGGATAAACAATTATCAATGATACTTTATGATTTTGTGACTATAAAGAATTGCTTTAACTGACAGTTTGGTGAGAAGACAGTTAACAAGATACAATAATAAGACAGAGGATCCTCTCCATTAACTTCTATATCAGCGTTTAACTAGGATACTAAGACCAGCTGAGAAGCAGAGCTTTATTCCAAGATATATAGGATGCTATTTAAAAAGCATACACAGCAGATCTGAGGCTCTAGATTTACTCAGCACCGGAATAAGTGTGCACTGCTAAAAACAATTAATGGACCGTGCATTGTACTGGCCATCACATGAGGTGACAGGTAGAGTTTGTTGTTGCAAAAGAAATGGAGCTTCATGTGTTGATCACCTAGGAACAAATCATTTGCCGTCTCTTAGGGGTTTAGTTATCGTTCTATTGCTGTGAAGGAATACCATGTCCAGGGCTATTTTTAAAAGACAGCATTTAATTGGAGGCTTGCTTATACTTTAAGTGGGTTTGTCCTTGATACTAAAGGTGGGAGCATGGCAGCAGGCAGGCAGGAGCTTAGAACCTACATCTTATTTGCAAGAACAGATTAACTGCCTTGGGGCGGGAGGGGGGTGTGCGAGGGGGGGGGCAAGAAGACACAAAGCAAAACTTCCTTCTCTCAATGTCCTCTTGTGTTGACTGTCAACATAAAAGTATGGCCTAGATTTAAGGTGGGTCTTCCCTAAGTGGGTTATGCGTAGGAAAAGGGAGACAGACAGAGAGAGGCAAAGAGAGACAGTGATGGAGAGATAGAGACATAAAGATGGACAGAGGGAGACAGAGACAGAGACAGAGACAGGGAGAGGGAGAGGAAGGGCTACCTAGGAATGGTGTGGTCTTTTAGATGCAAATTCTTCTGAACCATTCCACCATCTAGGCACCAAGCATCCAAATACATGAGCCTTATGGAGGAATTCTCATTCAAACCACTACATGCTATAAATTTTGAACTTGCTTTTGGACTTCATCACCAGGAACCGATTAAGTAGTCCTCATTTTTACAAGAGTAAGATGCACTACAATATCTTATAGTATTCATTTAAATCACGAACAATGAATGTGGCTATCTTAGTTTCACTTCTGTTGCTTCTCCAAAATCCCCAGACAAAAATTAACTTAGGGAAGAAAGGGCTTATTTTAGGTCACAATTCCAAGCTATAGTCTCTGTCCTAGCAAAGGAAATAGAGGTCTCTGGCATTTGAAATACCTATTCACGTGACACTCACAGTCAGAGGTACACAGAAATGAATTAAAGCATACATGCTTATGGTGTTCAACTCTTTCTCTAGCCTTACACAGTCTAGGAAAACCTAGGGAATAGTGTCACCCAAAATGGCCAGGGTCTTTTTCCAACCATTAAAGCATCAAGGAACTCTTAAACACACTGTCCCCTAGGCCACACTGGTCTAGAAAACCCCTCATGGACACTATGTTCATAGTTAACTCTGAGTGTTGTCAAGGTGACCATTAGCATTCATGATTTCACAGAAAAAATGTTTTTCTAAATTAGCAAGAAAGATGAAAAAAAACAGTCAACAAGACAGACAATTTCACATCCATATGTGGTCCTGGCTAGCTCCTTCAAAAAATAGTACAGGAGGAGAATAAATTATCCACATCTCAAAATTCATTTATGTTGTCCCTAAATAGATCTAGACATTTTAAATAGATGCATAATTAACAGTCATCAGATTACAAGGAAAATAGAAAAAAAATATGTGAAACAAAATTTTCAAAAGCTAAAGATTTCCATTTTACCAAAAATCCAACTTGTCTGATTCTTGAAAATTAATTCACAAGGAAAATATTTGCATGCCAGAATTGTGTGAGTTTATACTGCTGTTCACCATGTGAGTGATCATATAGTATATTGTGACTTTACACATTTCAATAGGTAGGTCTGTGTAATTCAGCCATATGATGAAGACCTTGGCCAGTAAGACACCTGTAGTCTTGCTTGAACAACAATGAGAAGCACCTATAACTGATCTCCTGATTTGACACATGTGAAAAAAATGTGAACCACTGAAGGCAGGCTTCATTAGTTTCAGCTGTGAGAATTCAGTATTTCAGAAGCATCCATCTCAAGTAGAACTCTACATGGATGTGATTATTCACACAGGACACCAATACCTCCTGAGTGTTTAAAATATGGTCTTCAGCGTGTGCTGTGAGATTACCTCATGTAAGAAGCATAATGATTTTCTTAGTTTGGAAACTTTGGCATAAGGTTTATTATAACTGATCCATATTGATAATATAATTATCAATATGTTTCTAAACAAATGTATAAATAAGGTTTTTTTTCTATTCATGTTTTTCTGTATCACGTTTTCAACTGTATGATACCCTGCTGTTTTCTGTTTCACTCACCTACATAGAATAGTCATTCTCTTTTACAGGGACATATGTCTTTGTTTATCTTCTGTCAGTAGAGTATGGATTGTTGGGATGATGATGATGATATAAGTTTTTGTAATTTTATGATATAATGGATTTTTTGCCATGACATATTTTGACACGAGTGATATAATATACTTTACAGTGAGTATCATGCATACTATCTATCATGCATACTATGAATTTTTCTATTAAAATTGCACATGTTCTATGAATACAAGTGACAAACTACAGTGGGCATACACAAGCTATTTTAGTTTAAACAATACACTTTTAGGCTCATAAAATATATTTATTTGGTCCTTTTGACTTACTCATTATTTCTAATGAAATGACAATATTAGGGCATTTTGATTAAGACATGTAATTTAAAGTTTTTCTTTACAACGGTTTTGAGAAATATGTGAGAAAGCAAAAAAGAACTATGAACTATCTCAGTATAGTACAAAAGTGATTATTTTCATACACACACACACACACACACATACACACACACATACTGCCCACATGCCCCCATACATTCCCACACCCTCCATACACCCCCCACACACCTCAGACAGACACACACACACACACACACACACACAATCATCTGCCCCCCCCCACACACACACTCACACATAGTATTGAATATACACATGAGGTATGTATTCAGGGCCCTGTGCATACTAGGCTACAATGCTACAACTAAGCTACACTGTCTATTTTCTGAGCAATAAAGTGTAGCCAGTTTTAACCCCTTTTAATTCTTCAATACCACCAAAAAAAAAAAAGACTCTTGAAATAATTGTTTATTTTTTTCTGAAATGCTTTGTGTTTGAATGCAAACACTCATAAGCTTAGTTATTGTGTAGTAAAATTACATCAATATAAAAGTGGGTTCCTTTTACCTTTATTTTTCTAAAGACAAGACTTTCTGTAACAGTCCACTCAGAACATAGATATCTTGAGTGTAGAAATAACCACATTTTGGATAGTTTATACAATAATTGCAGAAAATATGACATTTGTTTTATAATCAGTTCATTACAAAGGTTTTAAGGACAGAGAAGTTTAGGGAAAAGAGTAAAAAAAATAAACTGCTGTATCATTAATCATTCTTGAATTTTTTTATTTTAATATCTTTGTGTGCCTGTGATAGTTTGTATGCACCGTGTATGTATAGGTGACAGTGGCCAATGCTACAACAGTCTTGGGACTGGGGATGGATATGTGATATCAGGGAGAATAAAGACACTGAGCACTAGTTGGCATTCAAGTAAGTGGCTCCTAATAGCTCAAGGTGCCTTCATTTATACAATCAGAAGCCTGCTCACCTGAACAATATTGTTGTTTTCCTTTTCTTAACTTGAAGCCATCATAACATCAGCAATGCAAAACCACCCTCACTGTAAAAACTCTATATGTTCCAACACGAGTTTCCCTTCCTCCTTCTCCCTCCCACGGGTGAGTCACCTCTTCCCAACCATACATATTTCACACTACAAAGCACAATTTCAGCAAGCCAGAATTAAATGTCTAGCCAGGTATGTCCCCTGGATGTGAACACATTAACTGCTGGCAGCAAACGTGGTTACACAGCTGTGCAAGCTGAAGAGACCTTAAACATTTTTTGGGAGTATAAGTCCATCCACTTGGATCTTTGAAATTAAAACATAAAGTTAGTCTTTCCCCCAAGTCAACAAATAGCATCCCTCTGTCATAATACTTCTTTAATTGCAGAGAGAAGTGCAGAGAGATTGTGTCAAGGAAGCTTTCCTAAGAGGTACCCATCAACTCCTGATACCATATTTGTAAATGAATTATTTCTTAATATAGATGTAAGTATTAAATTAATCCAGTAGCAGTATATCTTTACCCTTTTCCAGCCCCCAATAACAACAAAGAGAAACCAAGATTTATTTCAAGCTGCGATGATCTATGCTGGTCTCTGGGTACCTTCCAGCCCTGACTCCAATGTACTTGCTTCTTATTATTATTCTGGCTAGTAGGGCTTCAGGTGTGTTTCCATGATCTTTCTCCAGACCCCATCCCCATGGCTCCAATTTCTCCATCCTCTTGGCTGATTTGAAGCTCTCTCCCTCTTCTCCCCCCTGGCTGGAAGATAACCCACCCCTATTCTTTCTTCTGCCCAACCACTGGGTGATCAACATTTATTGACAAGCAGAGAATAAATGGTAACGTGTGGGAAGATACAAAAATCTCAAATAGGAGATTCTTTTTGTTGTTGTTTTGTTTTGTTTTTGTTTGTTTTGTTTTTTGAGACAGGGTTTCTCTGTATAGCCCTGGCTGTCCTGAAACTCACTCTGTAGACCATGCTGGCCTCGAACTCAGAAATCCACCTGCCTCTGCCTCCCCAGTGCTGGGATTAAAGCCGCGTATCACCACTGCCCGGCCAAACAGGAGATTCTTGATATAAGCATCACAAAATTGAGTCCTTATTGAAACAAGATATTAGGACAGAGAAATCAGCATTTGAATAACACAGTGTGCAAAAATGTGCCTATACATCTTACCAAGAACCATTTTTATGTCTATGTTTATCAGATCCAAATACCTCAGAATGGTTTTTCAAGCAGGACACGTTGCTTGCAAGAATTGTCACAGGTTTACTCATGTAACTCTAGCTGAGTCTCTAGGGGCAAGATTGATTAAGCATCCCAAAATACCCAGGGTTAATAGTCACATCTGGAGGATCAACAGAAGTTGAGGAAAGGAGGAATTTTCCCTTTCGAAAGAGTTTTGAGACAAAATCCAAAAACCAAACAACCAAACAACCCCACCCCCCAAAATAAACAGAATCATCCATGGGGCTTTCGACATGCATGATCGCAACCTTGCCTGTGACCTATAAAGTGAAGCCAAATGTTTTTGAGTATGACCAGCACAGCGAAAGCAAGGGGGGGATTGTGCACATGCCATGTAGGTGATAAGCATCGAGACCAATGGTTTCCATGGGCCTTGCCACCTAGAGTCCAATCAGCGAAGCACTCACACACTGCTGCTGCAGATGCCGCATGGCCATTTGTGTAAAGGGGTCCAAGGTAGCTATAAGGCAGCATTGGTACCCTAGGACTTATCTTAAAGGAAGTTGTGAACTGACTGATCTGGGTTCTGTGGATCAAACCCAGGGCCTCCTCAACCGAACCCTTTCTCCAGCACCTTGTTCCACTTCTTTTGTGGTATTGTCCTAAACTTCCTATTTTCCAATGCTCCTATAATGCCAATCCCCACACCACTTTTTCCCTCACCCTCTCCCTCTTCCCCTCTTCTCTCTTGCTCCCTCTCAGTGAATCTAGGATCATCTCTGACCCATCTATGAGAGTTGAGTTCATCCCCCAAAACACTGTCTTATCTTTTTCTGAATAGTTTTGACAGGAACATTTATTTTGTTCAAGAACTAGTCATGAGTCTTCATTGTGTAGCTCACCAGGTGAATTGTATCCTATAAGTTAATTATATGATCTATCATGATTTCCCTTAATTTAGCTACGGAAAGGACCAAAAGGAAACAGAATCCTCTAGAATCCTGCCTACTTTGACTTGGCTATCATTAACTGAAAGTTTTTCACACAGAATCAAGTGAAGGTAACTTCATTTTATATTAGCTAACTCTAAAATAAGTTATTTAAGGTTTACATGATGAGCTCTAAAGAATTAAAAGCAATATACAATAAAATTTAGATTTTACTTATACATATAATAATTACAAATATGTATATACATATAGCTACACTGTATTTATGATATGTCTTCAAATATGTTCCCTGAGGGTGTGTACAACTCACTGGACCTGATGCAATACCCTGTCATTAGGGATTCACTCAGCTCCTCTGCATATCCATCTTCTCTAAGCTCTTCCTTGTGCCTTCAACCTCTGTTTTCCTGAGTTTGGGTTGGAATGATTATTTAGATGAAATTTGCACAAGCCATTCCATGACATTAGAAGACTCATGTATTCTGTTTTAAATAATTTCATATTCATGTTCTCAGTTTTACGGAAGAAAGCCAAACTTCTAGAAATCAAGAGAGTACTTTATATTCTATCAGGAGCCATTTTTTTAAAAGATTCTTTAGCTTATGTGTCATAAATTTAGAAAGCACAGAACAGCGCAGTATATGTTAAAAGACACGCAATTTTTAAAGCATTATTATCAGTTTCTTATCTGATATAAAGTGACTTAGCTTGATAACAAGTAGATCTTTCTTACACAAGTACATACAGTGCCAGGAAACTATTAACACTGTACAGCTTTTCAAGGATTTTCAGAAAAATAACAATGACTTAATGGCAAAATAATATTTTAATGTCTTCTTAGGAGGTGACATAAATTGATGCTGCAGTATTTAAAAAAATTACTCCAGAGAATAATATATAATGGCTTGTATATTCTTATATACATAGAAACAAAAACAGGGCTGGCATATTATACCTTTTAATAAATTGCTTCATCTCCATTCAGTGAAAAGGGGGACTTTCTTCCTTTCCATGTACTTTAAGAAACATATTTAGTTAGCCATTGGGTGTTTTGAGTTGGTATTGCACTGATGATTGACTGAAGGTGAGTGACATCTTGCAAATTGCAGCTGTGTCAAGTGGTGACAAAGGAAATGGAAGAGATCTTCTCCTCCATGTTTCACCTTTGCTTTAATGCTGCTCTTATCAGAGTGTCACTTTGCTTAGGGGATGCAACAACACATATAGTGCCTATCTGCAAACTAGATTTGGAAAAAGGAAAAGGAAGGATGGATTGAAGGAAGGAAGGGAGGAAGGATGAGAGGAAGGAAGGAAAGAAGGAAGAAAGGAAGGAAGGAAGGAAGGAAGGAAGGAAGGAAGGAAGGAAGGAAGGAAGGAGGAAGAGAAGGAAGTATTATGCTTACATTTATTATCATCTATGAGCTATAGTTATTTATTTGTAATGTCTTTATTTTCTGGTTATGAACATACAATAGACCAACTATTTTTGACAACATTTTTATCTATAATAGTTTTATATTATTACTGCATAAATACAATGCTAAAGCTGGCTTGATGGCGGGCTAAAATAGGAAGGTGCCTATAAAATAACCAATATGTTATAAGAAATGATTTGATGCTGAAACAGAACAGTTTACCTTTATATGTAAAAATATAGTTATCAGATGTATATCTAATTAGATTTACTTGTTCATTTTCGTGATTTAAACAGTATGAAATAATTGCAGTTTATTGAGGAGAAAAGTTACCAGTGGGTTAATTCTAAAGTTATTAAAATCTGAATAGTTCATAGAAACAAGCATGTCTAATTTTAATTGCTTATAATATTTAATATTAATTGATGGGATATGTTGGTGCTGACTTTTTAAAACTAGTCTATACTTACATGTTCCTTACCTAGTTTAACTGTAATCTGGGTATCATATGTGCTCAGTACTATTATTTTCTTTATAACTATTATTGTCAGTAGTTTATAAAAATGATCACCTTTCAAAATTATGGAGAATTCTATGACAAATGAATTCATGGATCTTGGAGAACAACTCCCACTGTACTAAACTAGAATAAAACTTACTTATAGTTTAAGTATTGTCCTTATGCCCACAGAAAAATATAGACCTCACCTTTCATCAATGAAACCCCCTTTTACAAAAGATGGATACCACTACAGAAAACCACCACCAATCAAAATACAGAGATGTAGAACCCAGTCTCAATAGATACATCTATAAAACGTCCACACTTAAGGCTCAGAGAATATTAGAAATGAGGCAGTGGGAAGCCTATAACAACCTGGAGTTTGCTGTGAGACTGTATCTCCTAGTAATGTCAGAAGCTATACCCATAAAATTTCACCAACTTGTCTATCTAAGTATGAATTTAACAAGGTCAACATCAATAGATATGCCAAAGTAGACATGGAATAAAGGACAAGGCCTCAACCCTACACAAAGAACTATAGGCAATTAAGGAATTCCGAGGCTGGGAGAAATAGTCTTCTCTATGGAAGAGCACACTGGCTGGCTATTTCATAGCAATAGACAGTCCTGAAAACATGCACACATGCGTGCGTGCACACACACATGTCACACATTTCAGACTGGGCAAGTTATATTTAAAGAAATATGTCCATATGCATGTACATATACATATATGCATGCAACAACAATTAATGAAAAAGACACTATCAACTGAAAAAGGAGCAAGTTTGGGCTACACAGGAGGGTTTAGAAGAAGGAAATGGAAAAGAAAAATGATGTACTTAAAAAATCTCAAAAAAATTGAGGATATCAAAAGGATATAATTTTTAAAATAAAACTGAGCAATTCAGACGTTTCAGAATATTTGCTATATTAGCTAGAACCAAATTGCCTCATTTTAAATACATTTTCAGATAAGAACATATGGAAAGTATCTATCAAAGCTTCTGACACCTGGTATTGAATGTTTATGATTCAGAGAAAGGGAGAAGAATGCAGTGAGGGTCAGATTTCTGGAGCCTTTTCACACAGCTCAGGATACCAAAGTCAGTAATATTAATAAAATAGTTCCATAGAGATCGAGAACAGTCAAGTATAACTTAAGAGTAGTTTGTTCAAATAAGACTTGAGAATCCTGGAGAGATTATTAGAGGAAGGTATTAGGGAGATTTAGAGTTTCCTATGTTTTCTAGGGCAGAGGGTTTATGTGTAAATGTGAGAATTTGGAGGAATAGTGGAGAGTCTCTATTATAAGTGTTCTAAGCACTGAGAAATATCAGGAACAGCAAAGCTGCAATAGTTCTAATGATCAAATCACACCCTAGCATTTCCTTGGAGGAGAGTCTCACTAAATAGCACAAAAAAAAACTTCGGCCTGTTAGCATGTCTATACACAGGATCTAGAGTCTTAACTGATGTCCTCAAATCTGTCTTGGTGTAGACACTCCCATTCCTTACATAAGGTTTTCTGGACTGTGAAAGTGTAGAAAAGGTACTGAACATGAGAACCATGCATTCACTCATTTTGCTCCGCTTTGAATGTGAGCATGAACACCTGCTTTGAGTTTCTTCCTTGACTCTCCTACAATGATGGTGGGTTGAAGCCTAATATTTTAATCCAAATAAACCACTTTTCCTATATCTTATCTTGTACAGAGGTGTTTTATTGATGGACCAGGGAATAAACTAAGACAGAAAATCTGGAAGACAAAGATGTTTTAGCTCAGCCTAGTGAAAGGAATCCTCTTTATCAATTTGAATTTAGATATGCCTAAGTTAGGGTGTTGTGAAATGCATCAAACAGCCCTACCTTTGAAGAATCCTCATAGCATAAGGTGATGGGAGAAAAATTGAAGTATCTGTGCTCCAACAATAAATCAAAGTAAGTGTGCACATAGAAAAATGATATTCAAAATTTAACTTCTTCCTGAACAAAAATGGAATCCTTAGTGAAGATATTCTAGCTACTACATATTATCCAAATCATTCAGAAAACAAGAAAATGTATTACATATTAAAGGAATAGAAACTCACAACCTACTATTATAACATGGGCAAATAAACAAAGATATGAATAAACATAAGTAATAAATGAAAGACAATTATTCATAATTTTAATAACACAAGAAAAATGTATAGGGTTAGAATAGGATAAATAATTCATATTATAATTAAATTGCATATGATTCATGACATATAAAATATATAAAATAGAGAAACAACTGTATAAGTAAATATAGACATGAAAGTGATTTAAATTTGTATAAATGTAACTATATTGAAAAACTTACCACATCCAAATAGATACAGATTGGATACTTATAAGGTCACTGAAGATGCAAAGAAAAAACAGTATTGATAACCTAATTATAATATCATGTATACTATACGTACTACTAAAAACACATTTGGACCTTTAAATTCCCAGGATTTATAGGGAGCAGAACAAAAAAAATGAAGTACTTTTAATTTTTCTTGAATTTGCTAAAAGTTTCATTCTTGTAGAGCCAGAATGTTAAATAACTTTGAAACTGAAAGTAGAAAATGTGAATATCTCCAACATAAAATATCTTAATTAAACTAACAAAAACTTGGTATGAAGAATATCTTTAAAGGAGAAATAATAATTGCCACACAAAAGAATAGGTATAAGAATAATAGTAGTCATTCTATGAGTATCAATATTAGTTAAAAAATGAAATACTATTCTTAAAGCAAAAAATGTGAAACTATCTACATTTATACGTCACTCAAAAATGTTTTGTAATAATATGCATAAAATCACTCAGCATGCTTCTTGTTACGATTGTTAGCGCTTCTTTTACCAAAGTTGTCTTTTTTAAAGCCTATTAAAATTATCCAACTAGCATAGCACGAATGAAGAAAGCATCTATTCAGGAAAGATTTCAGAACAGAAATCTAAATCTGCAACAACCAAACTCAGTTTTTTATACTTTTCACGCATACACCACCAAATGTAACAACACAGAGAATCAATTCATGATTGCCGAAGTTCAGGATCTCTCTCTCTGTTTTTTTTTTTTTTCTTTTTTGATTTCTAGTTAAGAGTCCCCCTCGCCCCCCCTCCGTAGGAAGTAATACATTTATTATGTCTTGTCATACTCCCATTTACTTGTAGCTATATCAAGAACAAGTGTTGTCTACAAACAGAGTTTCTATTCCTTTCCAAAACTCACTCATGGCATAAAGACATAATATTGACTTTAGAATGATTTAAATAAAGGGTCTTTATGACTTGTCATCTTGCTTGCCAGGTGTTAGAGTTTTTAAGAAAGATAAACAATTTGACAATACAATAGAGTTTTACCTTCCCATCCACAGGACCCTCATCTGCTAAAGCCAAAATTTTGCTTAGAAAGAAGTCACCAATGTTTGGTTCCCTTTCCCACCTCCAGAGTCCTGAAAGAAGGTTATGGGATATAAGCGGAATGTGATAGAAATGAGTCGTCATCTTTTCCCAGGAAATTCATCTCTTTTGTAATAGAGAACAGAGAAGTTTAAATCTAATACCTTTTATAGCAGCAATGAAAGTAATTCTGGAAGGAAATTGGGGAAAGATTAATGTTGAGGACTACTCAACCTGTGCTGTCTGCAGGGTAGTTTGCATGGAAGAAGGGAGAAAAAGACCAGAAAGAGCAGTTAGAAAAAATACCAAATTCTGAATGTACACATTTTTCTCTTAAGAATTTAACACACAAATAAGTTACAATATTAAGTACACAAAAGAGGATCAAACCAGAGTCT